>NC_060121.1:804410039-804724414 GCF_021461395.2 Schistocerca americana
TTTGTGTCACATACAGAAAATTATATGCTCTTCCATGTTTACATTCTTCTATATGTTGTTGTTAATTTTTTATGGCTTTATAATGTTAGGGATAAATCATTTAATTAATTCTTCTATATTTTCATCACGTATTGTATTTTACGACCTATGTTATATAATCGTATTTTTGTTACAATACATAATCAACTGCCACCTATCGGCACTTTGCATACATCTCTAAATGGGTGACATACAGCATGTTGTTGACAAGACACTCCTGTAAAGAGATTGTATACATGGTCTAGTCTTTTTAGAGGGTTTTATACTTTTGGTATTGATCTTGTATTAACATCACTGTTTAGATTTTTAGGTCTTGTGCAGCTAATGTTTTGCCCGCATAGTGTGTGCCATCATTTCATTGTGTTCGTCTCTAGTATGAGAAATTACTGTGATGCACACGTTGGGCGTATACCTATCTATGTATTTGACCTTTGCATATTCTAACGAATTCCTGCTAGTGCCCCGTCTTAGTGCAATATTCTGTTGTCATTTCAGATCTGCAAATGGCTATATATACAGGTGAAACTAGTAATCATCTAAATTTATGCAATTGCGATCTTGACTATAAAAGGGTTTTCTTAAGCTTTTTTACTTTTATAAAGCTTTTAAGTCGCCTGTCTCTTACTGGCTTCGTCAGGAATTGATAGTAATATCCCTTAAGCAAATGGTAAGTATAATATGGTTGTAAAAATAAGACAAAAATTGGTAAAGCACACTCGAAACTTTGTTTTAATAAAAAATGTGTAGAACGAAGCATAATTCCGAAATACCCTTGAATCATGGTAGGTAATAAATCCACAATGTCCCAAGTCATCAAAACTAAAGGTTAACTATATCCCTGAAAATTTAAAATCATACAAAATCTAAGATTCATCTGATAGCGGGGCAGTGCAGTTACAGACCAGAATGTAATGGCATATGCTCAATTTGACCATATAAAGCAGAACTTTAACAACCATATAAACATCTTTGTTGAACCAGTTCCGAAGTTTCACGGAAAGAAAATTGCAATTTGTGTTATGAAGATAATATGATGAGTGAAACAGGATTCCAAGAAAGACACCCATTTTATTACAGATTGGTTAAGTTGACTAAAGGCCACATACCAAGTGACGAAACAGGATTTGTAACGTGGGGTTTGCACACAGTTTGCACTTGAACACAGTTAAAGTTATTATTGCAGAACTTAAAAGAGAAGTTGAGGTTGCAAAAATGGGTAAATTTCACACAACTTACACTGCTGTTAAAACCAAAATCATTTAGATAATCAGTGTATATGCTCATCCTTGTACAAGAAAGATGCTCAGGTTCTAAAACATGTAATTAAGAAATTTGAAACAGGAACTGTCTTCGCTGAGGATTATATAAGAAAAAGGAAACTTTCTGAAATTCAAAAAGATACGACGAAAACTTTTCTTAAGAACCTACGAACAAAGATAGATTTTCTGGGTTTCCTTTCGACAGACAGCGATAGCAATGCAGCCAAATTGATGAACCCAAGCATTCCTCGATTAATTTATCAAATAAACATACACAGAAAGGAAAAATCAATAGACCCAACTAAGAACAATAGTATTTTGTACCAAATGATGAGCTCAAAAATGCTTTAAAAGAGAATGTAATACACTCGTATACATTCGAGCTTTCTGTCTGTGTTAAAAATAGTTCTGAACTTGCTAAAATATTGATGACATTAAAATCATAGATGATAAAAAAAATTTCGTCTTTAGTTTCAGCAATTCTTTGCACTAATGTACCAGCCAAAGAATACTTGCAGATAATTAAAAAGAATTTAACGTCGCTCAAGATAGTAATTTATAGAACTAGTAGAGTTACATGAGCTATTGTTATCTTACAGCTACTTTCAGTCCAATGGAAAATTTTAGTGGAAGGCATGCACTAGCATTGGGTAACATCCTGGTAGGTACCCTATAAGAAATTTTTTTGAACAATCTAAAACAACGTTCTTAATGAATATAGTAACTTGAGGGAGGGAACTGTTTACTATAAACGTTCCACTGATGACGTCAAACATTACTTAAAGGTAGCGAACATTGCATACAGAGTTCCGCTGTCTCATTGAATGATATGCACCCTAAGACAAATTTCAGCCCCGAACTTGAACAAAACTGTACTATTAATTTCCTAGATTCGTCCATTACTTAAAAACACCTATCTGGAATTTATAGAAAACCTGCTAATACTGGTGTCTTCATTAATGTGTAATATTGTCACCTTTAATGATATAAGCACTCTCTCTTTTATTACGTGGTGTATCGGCTTCTGTCTTCATCTTTGGAGCAAATTTTATTTGGAAAAGAGATCATAATCTTAAAACAGGCGGCCATTACTAGGGGCTATAGGGCTAAAGACGTTACTTATACCTCAACAGGTAGTCTCATATAATGCGAATAATTTTTCACTCTCCAATAACAAGCATAATACTAGATTTGTTGCTACGTCATATAATGGTCACTATCAGATAAAACTGTGCATTGTTTTCGGAAATCTAACGTTAGGTTAGGGTTCCAAACTACAAACACGTTTGAGATGCTGCTTCGGTACCAGACTATCCCAAAGATGGAGAAGTTTTGTAGGTCTTGGGTGTATCAGATGAAGTATGGTGACTGTGAACATTTCTACGTTCGCCACGCTGATGTGTTGTTTGAAAACCGATACAGAGAGCTAACCCTCTCCGCAACAGCTGTTGGACTGCCTTTCTTTGCTGAGCAGCATGCTATGTGGGATATCAAAGATAACATGGAGGTATTCCATAGAGGAAAGTGGACTTGATGGAGGAACTGGAGATTTACAGTCACAGTAAGAGAGGCCCTCAAGTCTTACTTAACCACCAGCGCGATTTTAATCAAGGATATTTCTTCTGTACTTTTCATGAGCTTTTATTTTTCTTTTTGTACTGTCCTTTGGAATTTTCCTTTTTTCTGCTGAATGGATATTGCTTAATCAAGGTTGTACTTGAGGCTGTTGCCTCACCTGTTCAGGTTCACCAGGCTCATTTGCTTAGACATCGAGATACAATGTGCTTACTTTTGAAACGGTATATTGCTTTTGACAACTACTCGGCATTCTCTTTGTTTTGTTCTTTATTGTATTAATTGTTTTATAAAATGTATGTTCTACTGACTGTACTGCTGGTGTCTGCCGGTTGGACGTCTGTCGATTACCATACATTCTTTCAACTTTGCCTAGCCTGTAAGCCTAAACTTCGGATTACGACACACTCACCGTGAATAGGTATCGGGCTATAATATGTGCCGACTGGACGTTTCCTGCAGTCGTCAAGTCTCCTCAGCTTTGCTCAGCCCGAGAACATAGACAACCGGCTACGACACACTAATGTAAAGAGTACATAGACGTTGGCTCACGATACACTTACCTATGGAATGTAGTATCTGCACTCATTTTATAGACACGCCTTCGTTGTATTCTACTACAGTAAGCCCTTGTTGCTTATTTGTTATTTTTATAGATTTTTGTCACACATAAAACCTCGAAACCTTTTTACATATTCATCTTATGTGTTTAAATTCTTGTCCACATTGTTCTTAACATAGTTGCGGTTTTATAATGTTCGGTGTGTGTTATTTAATTGGTGATTTAGTATTTTCTTCACTTATTACGTTTTACTACTCGTGTAATACGACCGTTTTTATTTTACTGTGAGTACTCGCGCAATACCTATCGACACTTTGCGTTTCCTAGTGCGCGAGCACACGTAGTATCTCAGTCTACATACATTTCTGTATGAGCCAAATACTGTATTTTCTGGTCAAGTTACTGTTGTAACGAGATTGTACACATAACATTGTATATCAATGTGGCCTTGCAAAAAGGGTTTGTGATTGTCGTATTAATTCGTGGATTACTTCATTTTGTATTCTGTATAAAACTGACATCACTATTTTTTTATTTTTTAATGTCGTGTACTTGTGATGCCTTATCCATATGGTATATACCATTATGTTACTGTGGTTCAGACGTTATGGCTTTGTGTTATGTCACGAACAGATATTACGCATGCGCTTTATGTATATGACAGTTCCTTGTTGCATCGAAGTTTTAATTAATTCCTTTTAATGCCCCGTCTTAGAGCAATTTTCTGTTGTCATTTCAGATCTCGAAATGGCTGGAAACTATTAATCACTTAAACGTTTCTTGACTATTAATACATTTTGTTACTTCCTTTTTTTTTTACTTTTCTAAATGCTTTTTAGATAACTTGTCTCTCCCTGGCTGTGTCAGAAATTAATAGTGATACGTCTTCAGCAAATGGAGACTGTAATAAGCTTGTAAAAATGAGGCACAAAACTGTCAAAGACGACTTGAAAGTTTATTTTAATATATAACTAGCTGACCCGACAGACTTCGTCCTGTCAAAAAGATTTGTAATATGGCAGTTTTTTTGCCTACGTAATTAAAAAAATTCTCCTGAACGGAACCGTCACCCTGGTGATAGGGCATTGTGAATAAAAAATAATTAAATAAAACATATATAAGGATTTAAAAGTAAGTAATCGCTTTATTGTTAATCATGTGAATCATAGTTATTATTATTATCATTGTAGTGCTTGGTGGTATACGATGTTTTTTGTTTGATTACCTGGCGCATAGATAAACAAATCTGATGGTTTTCCAACACGGGAACAGGCAACATACAATTGACCATGTGAGAAACATGGGTTTTCTAGATTAATACCACAAACACTTAATGATTGCCCCTGGGACATGTCTATAGTCATAGCAAAAGCAAGCCGCACTGGAAACTGTAGTCGTTTAAACTCAAATGGCACATCAGTCGGAATCATTGGGATGCGCGGTATGAGAACATCTTCTCCTTTATACTTTCCTTTGAGTATAGTTGCTTCTATCACATTGTTTAGTAATTTTTTTATCGCTAACCGTGTACCGTTGCAAAGACGCGGTTGGTTGATATTTCGCAACATTATAACCACCGATCCAACCTTTAATTGAAGATTGTGAGGTGGCAATCCTGGCAAATCCAGCGAGTTTAAAAATTCCGCTGGATAGTTGACTACATCATCTTGATTAGTAGCCGAATCAACTGATTTATATATCCTCAATTCGCCTGTAATTTGTTCTTGAATTTTGAAATTTAATTCATTTACATCTATGTTTTTTGCAGCCAGTATAGCTCGTTCGCTCAACCAATCATGGTTTCTGTAATTTTGAGAAACATCTGGAAACACCTTCTGAATAAGTTCATCTTTTGATCGAGTTAACTGACAAAAACTTTGAGGAAAGTTAATGCAGCCAGTCAACATGTCTATAGGAAATTTGCCATTACCAATGTCAATGAGTTGTTTAGAGAATATGTTTCCAGATTGGTCATTTCGCAACTCGACACGCATATTCTTGCTTAAATGAAGTACTTTGACATGTTTCCACAAATTGGAGGACTTTAGACATGCATTGAGTTCATCAGCTGGCGTTGATCGTGGAATCACTGGCAATGTTTGACGAAAATCTCCTGCTAATAAAATCATTGCACCACCAAATCGGTTATTATTGCTCCGTAGATCTTTTAAGATTCTGTCTAAAGCCTCCAAAGATTTTTTATGTGCCATCGTGCATTCATCCCAAACAATCAATTTACATTGCTGCAAAACCTTTGCCATTGCAGAGTTCTTCGAAACGTTGCAGGTTGGAGTTTCATTGCTTTGCATATTTAATGGCAATTTTAGTGCTGAATGGGCTGTTCGACCACCTTCAAGCAAAGTTGCTGCGATTCCCGACGAAGCGAGTGCAAGTGCAATTTTATTTTGTGAGCGAATTGTTGCTAATATTAATGAAATCAAAAAAGTTTTTCCTGTACCACCAGGTGCATCTAAGAAGTAAATCCCTCCAGTTTCATCATTTGTTACTTTCATAAGAGTTTCAAATACATACTTCTGTTGTTCAGTTAACAGTGGAAGATTTGTTTGAATTGATTCTTTCAAAGCGTTGAGCTCATACAGTTTTTCTCGATGCAACTCTTGGTTAAAAGCGTCATGCATTGGACGATTGGGCGCGGTCAGGCCTAATTGAATTAATAGTTTGTTTGACATTATCAAGCACATGTCCTCAATTGAAATCAATGCTTCATTGTAAATTTCTTCACTGATTTGTATATTTGGATTTCCCATTCTATTCCGTATTTGATACAAAATATCATCACACATATAATCTTTGTACTTGATCCACAAATCAATTGGGTTTGATGGGAAGCATGTAGATATGATTATAGAAAACAATGTTCGTATTTGATGAGTGTGTGATGATATTACAGCATCATTGAGAGTTTGCTCCCAATGAGCGTCATTTTTAAGCAATTGCAAACGTTGACAGGCTTCTCTGTAGGATCCACACAATTCACCATGAACAGTTCGTAACTGTTGGAATGATGTTGGGCCACGTACATTGACTAATAGCAGTCGTAAATAAAAACATTCATCATTGCTTGGATGTACTGAATAAATCCGGCCAATCGCATCGGTGGAATATACATCTGTATATCCTGGAACTGGTTTTCCTTGTTTCCGTCGTATAAATCTCCTTGAGGATTGATTCCAGGTATAATATTTTGGCATTTCAGAATATAGCAATGTTTGTGCGAAATGATCGTTTTGGCATGTCTCAAAAAAACTGGTTAATGTAGTAGATGGTGGCTGAGCAGCTCTTTGTACTGTGTTCTGTGCTGTAGAATACACTCTTTGTCCATTTTCTAAATGCACAGCTAAGTGAACAACAGAAGGGTGTCTCTCATGAATAGGAAAAGAAAATATTCGCCAAACTGCTTCATTACTACTGACATAGCGGCCCATTTGGTATTGGGTAACTTCATCATTGGAATTCTCTGCACCAATTCCAATCACAGCCATATCACTCCCTTTGGTTACATATTTGCAAATGTATTTAATAGATTTCAGTGAATGGCAAGATTCAACGTTGATGTGTGCTTTGAATGTCTTTGATAAAATGGGTGAATATGGAACAATCCAACGATTATCTATTTCAATATCTTGTTGATTTAATTTGACAATTGTTGATTTTCCATTGTCTGCTGTCGATCTGCGACGATACAATGGATAACCGTCATTACCAGTAATTGTTTCCGATATTAATGTCCGTGGATATCGTTTTGAACATTTACCATCCATCATACACGGTGAATTTTCATTAAGAGTTCCACAGGGACCATGTATCATGTTTTTGATAACTACCTCATGCAATCCAGGATCTACTTGTACATTAGGGATTTCAGCTGATATCACTGCATCAACTTCATTTGGCCTTATCTTTTCAACCAACCAAATCAAAATGTGTGCATGTGGCAATCCTCGTTTCTGCCACTCTACAGAATACATCCAGCAGCGTGTCTCACCAAACACATTATGTTTTACGATGAAATCCATTAAAGATTTCAACTTTTGTCTAAAGACTCTGGCTGTAATATCATGACAATCAATGGGTGATTGCCCAGGGAATAACTCCTGCTTGATTTCTATCCCTTGCGGATTGCATGTAAATGTGATGAACAAATCTGCTGTACCATAATGACGAACATACGACATGGCATCTTGAGCATATTCGTGCATATGCCGAGGGCTTCCGATGTATGTTGCTGGAAGAATAGTCATCCGACCGACATTCTGTGCATTTCCATCAGTATTAATCGCATCTTGAAGGTGAATATACTCTTCAGATCGGAGTTTGGTTTGATTCAACCTGATGAATGTTAATCTCTCCGTTTCAATTTTTACATACATGTCAACAACATATTTGTGATATAATCGCCGACATTTCAATATGTGATTTTCTTCATTTTCCCGAATCATTAGGCGGTATGAATAATAGTTCATTGAACTGACTTTTTTGTTGGTTTCAGAACCTGTAAATAGATTTTCCTTTAATAACATTCAAATATAAAATTAAAATACATAATATAATGACTGAGATATTATCGCCATAGCTAAATTAATATTTTAGTTACCTGTAATGGGATTTATCATTTTTATTGAGAAATCGTAGCCATCTTCACATTGCCAAAATATAATGGGATATTGCAGTGCATCATATGAGCGGTGTGTTTCCTTTATACGTTGTAATTGATCATTCCGACGATGTAAAACAATATCACGGGATTCCAAGTTTTCTCCAACTACAACGATAGCAACTTCATCAATAGTTGGTGCATTAAAACGTCTTGTATGTTGACCTGCAGGTGTTTTATCAGCTCTGATTACAATTTTGTGATTATCGGATGGCATCAGATCCAGGGCAGTTTTAAACAATATAATCAATTGATTGTGTTGATGAAATAAAGTTTGTAATTGTTCTACAATAGACCTCTTTACTAAATTGTTATGTGCACAACGCAGATCAATTTCTTGTGGTGAATTGCCCATAAAATAAATTTGCAGGAATTTGTTGTCGCTATCTGACACTGGTAACAGTGAACCTGCTCTGTGATATATTTGCCCTTGTATCTGTAAATAAAATAAAATATTATGGTGTGGTATAAATTAATGGATTGTCAGTGATCAAACTTGCGATTCATTTTAATATGAACTTTATACCATAGCAATAAAGCTCAAATTGACTACGTTTTAGTTACAAATCATTTGTATAGGAAAAAGAAAAGGGCTATTTTTAGGGTTTTTCCAGCAATAATTCTAATTTTTCTCACCATAAAAACCATCCTTGAACTTCAACGAACATTTTAAAAAAAGATTTGGCCAAATTGGTCGAGGCGTTGTTGAGTTATGCGCTTACCAACACATTTTGCGATTCATTTTTATATTATAGATATATAGAATTAGGCAGCATTTCGAAATATTCTAGAATGAAGATAGCTAATAAATTAGCGAAATCCCAAGTCAGAACTAAAAATGATCTAATTAGGTTGAAATTTTAAAATCGAGAATCGTACAGAAAGTTTCTAGATCACTTATCTTCCACCTGGCTATTGCTGGAATTAACAGTAATATTGTCGATTCATTGTAATCACTACTTTTATGATCATATTGCCATACTACTACACAACGTTCACTTAGTCTACATGGTTAATCCGTTGCATTCAACTTGTCTTACTGAATAACCCATGCGCTATCGACTTCCACTCTCTGTGCAAGGCAAGCGTAACCGAGCTCCGTGCTTTCCCCTCCCAGCCTAACTGCCTGTTTCCCTCTGTGCGCCCCTCCTCCCCATCCCTCTCGTATACTGCAAGGTCTTGGCCATGCCTTCGGTAGGGTTGTTGTTGCCCTACCGGCATGCTTACTGTGGAAAATATTTGCGATGGCTGCAAGCTACAGCAGGCTCATGCAAACGTCCAGTCCTTACCAAGTAGACCTGACTGAGATCATTGCATATTTCAGGACTTCAGCTTTCATGTCATACTCTAGTCGAATGCGTGGCTGAAACCGAATATCCTTTCCAGCTCTGTAAATATACTCGCATCCAAGTTTAAAAATAGAGGAATTAGGCGGACTGATTGGGTCTCTGCACGTTACTTGTCTGTTCATGACGTGGTATGTATGACATACTCGTCGTAGTGTCCAAATAACGAATCGTTAATCGTGACTTTTAGACATTTTAAGCACTCCAATATGGCTGAGAGTAAAGTTGAAACCTATGATATTTCTTTCCGAGAAATGAGAGAAAATAACTGTTACAGAAATTACGAAGTATTTAATTTCTCTGGGTGTCTCAGGAACTCATACGATGAACATGCTCCTATAAAAATTGTAAAACTGAGGAGGAAACCTGAATCATGACTTACAGTTCACCTCAAACGCCACAAAATTATCGGAGTGGCAGGACACAGTAAATACAAGGGACACTTGGCCTCTGATAAACATCTCGTCTACGAGCAACTAAGAATTCCGTCTGTGGAAAATTAAAAACACAGTTACACCTACATTAACTGAGGACTTTCACAGCCCCTCCCTATTGTGGAAAAAAACTACGAGGTTTGCTAACAGGCAATACAAACCTAGAGCTAAAACTGTAGTTCGTATTGTAGCCATAAATATGTTTCCCCAAGCTGATTTCTTACTTGGCCAATGTACCAGACTGCAGATCATCGATTCCCTTAAAGAGTCGGTGGTTGGTACAAACGGAATATTTTTTTTCCTGCAGCCGGTAAGTTTTAATACGGCCACGAAGTCAGCTGCACAAATTCATTCGGTAGCTGCAGGACACGATAATATTACAGCGTAATTCATCAGTTTCCACGTCGATCACCACTGCCCAAAATAACGGACATTTTTAGCCATTATCTGACTTCCAGCATCTTCCCAACAGCTTGAGAGCAGGGACTCATAAAGCCGTTACTCAAGAAGGAATCTGCCCAACAACCCTCCGACTACAGGCCCATTTGCATTCTACCTCCGTTATCCAAAGCTTTAGAATTCATAGCTCACGATCAACTTATAAATTATTTAACATCACATAACAGACATATGAATACCAGTCAGGTTTCCGAAAAAATCGCAGCACGACGACTGCTCTTATAAAAGTGACTGACGATGTGTAACAAGCTATGGACAAACAAGAGGTGACTACAATGTGCTTTTTGGATTTCAGCAAAGCTGTCAATACTGTGACGTTTGATACTCGATACTTCTAGTTAAGTGCTGTGCAACGGTTCCACTCACATCAAATATCCCCCCAATGGTGAGAAATGATCGGAACAAAAGGGTTATACTGGAGAAAGTAGTATCAGAGGTCCGAGAAGAATCAGAATTATTCTTTTGAAAAGGCTCTGGGGATAACTGAGGAACGTGACTTCGACTGGACTGGTCGAACAACTGTAGTTTGTAAGAAGCTGTAAGCTTCAGGAATATAAAAAATTATATCCTCTCGAGCATAAAAGGAAACTAATACTCGTCATTCGTGATTATTGTGATCATATTCTTTAAGGGTTCCAGTATGAGAGCTCACGCTGGCTAGAACTGGTGACGAATGCTTGTGTGGGACGCTTTTGTGACGTACGCTGTTTCGACTATATCACTCCTGCCTATTATCAGTTATCATGGCAAAGTCCCGTTAAGCGTAGAGATTGTTATACTCTGCGTTTCGCCTGCCGCCTTCTCAATCACTGCAATCTCTCTTACTTATCTTCAACTCTTACACTACTATCTGAACAGCACAGCATAAATACTCGTTCTCTGTACCAGTACACAACACTACCATGTTCTCCAAATCATTTACTGTACCAGGAACTTGACTTTGCAATAATCTTTCTCAAAACAGCAGAGAAATTAAAGTCCTTTCAAACTTCAAAAGACAACTACTGGCCCGCCTTCTACCACAATAGCGGTCTCTTCCACATATTTGTCTGCAGCTCACAAAGGTCGACCCTCCCTCCCCCACTACTTTTCCTCCTCCTTGTCCACAGAGCTCTTTCTTAATAGCCATTGTCACTTTCATTTCAATTTTCTACTCTTTCATTAGCCCTTCCACTTCTTTTGATACTAAACATGGCTTCAAATGTGCTAAACTAATCAACATCACTCTTAATTTCCCCTACTGCCTTATTATTATTATTATTATTATTACTACTACTATTGCCAGTTATTCTTTTTATTCATGAAGCAAATTAGTATTATCGTGGTTGTTGTGTAACATTGTTTTGGTATGTGCTGTTCCTGGTCAGATTTAAGAGAGGGCCTAAGATGCTAATCTAGTCAGGTCATATAAGCAAAAGTAAATAAATTATAAGGAGAGACGAGACTTTTGTAGAATTCATAAAACTTCTCACAATGGAATCTGAGGCACGCACATAATGCTCAGAGTGAAAGGTGTGAAATGTCCACCAGTGGAAGAACGAAGCATTGATGGTTACTCAGAATGTGTGTTAAATCGACTGTGCAGTATATAATTCTATTCCAGGAACACTGATTTTCGACCAAACACCTACACGAAGAGCCACTTTCGGCAAAGCAAGCGTTTCATACTAGACGATAAAGAGAACACTGTTGCATGTATGTTAATAGGATTGGCTTATAATGTTATCAGAGAACCAACTGTGTGTCTAGTATTCTTTGAAATGTAATCTTATTTATAATAAGTATTATATATGGAGTATTTTAGTATTATGTATGAACAAAAAATGTAAAAAAAAACATTAAATGTGATTTTATTGTGTTAGTGGGAAAATGTTAAATGTGTTAAACGTCAAAACATTATACAATTTAACTCGGAGTACCTCTCTTTGTAGCTGGAATGTATGTAATAGGCTTTTCTGAATGATGTGTGTAAATGTGAGCAATCAACCAAATGTGTATCTAATCTACTTTGGAACGTAATATTTTTAATAATTTTTATTAGATTATTTTTGTGTGTATTTTTACTTCTTATTCCATTAGTAATGTGCTGCATTGTTTATGCTTCATGCAAGAGGAAGACAGAGTGTGGCAGAATGTGACATAATGTGAGTGGAGCTGACAGTTGTCGCCTCTTGCAAGCTGGCTTGTAGTATAACCAAACGCTCTGTTTTGCAGTAGCCCTAGGTCACCCCCCCCCCCCCCCGCTCTCTCTCTCTCTCTCTCTTTCTATCTCTCTCTCTCTGCCCAACATTCCTCCTGCACTCGAATGCATAACATGTTTCTCTTATTGTGTGTGTGTGTGTGTGTGTGTGTGCGCTGGATGACGCCAATTTATTCAAGTCAGGTGAATATATTTACTTAATTTTTTTTAAATGTTACAGAAATACTATATATATTTGAACACTGCTCCATTTTTATACAATTCAAGGGAATCTTACTTAATTTGACAGCTACGTTGTGATTTTAATGCCAATTGAATTATCATGCTCAGCCGGAGAGAGGTGAGGAGTGGAGGGGAAGGGTAGAGGTCATGATGACGTCATTGAAAGGGGCATGGCATGTCATGTGATGGTGATGTCATAAAGGAGGAGCGCGTGGCTTGAGGATCCTGTTTGGTGATACTTATACGGCAATAAGTGTGCCACAGGACCCATTGATATACTTCTTTCAGTTTTCGGTATGAGTTAAAACTTGTGCACTTTAGTTTCACACAAACGCCTTAACTGAAGAACGGCCATTGCCAGAAAGTTTCTAATTAGCGGAATAGTAGACACGGATTGGCATTGTCAAATCTAAGTGACGTGTTGGGACTTCACGACACTGTGTGGCCACTTGCTTGTCACTGCCGCTTTGAAAAAGGAAGAGAGGAAAGCTTTTGCCGTTGCGGCACTCGTTTGTGTATCCCATGATTAGTGGAGAGCGTCCTACTCAGCACTTATCTAGTTGGCTCGCGTGGTTTAAACTTATGGTTTATTTATTTTTACGAAGAATGCTCTTTCTAAGAAAGCGATCATTGAGTAATTCTGATGGGTTTGCCAGGCTTTGGGTTAATGAGATCTCGTCCCATCCACTTGTCCTGGTAGTGTTAAGATTTTGTAATCACGCTTACTTCTACTGCTCGGAATTTTTCTCAGTTAACAGCAAATAATTTTATGAAATCATTTGGTCTCATAACTGTATGTGAACTATTGAATGTGTTGATATTACGTAAAAGTCTGTCAGAGTTGACTACACCAATTCTCGTTGGCAAAAATGATTATAATTCTACAGCAAAGCGTATCGTTTTTGTAGCATTTTAATTGGGTGGAACCCTTGTTTTTACATTTAATTAGCAATGTATAAAACTGACATCGTCTTGTGACATTGTAGAGAAGAATAGAAGTTTTCTTTTCACTTTCCTGAACGAACACGCATGCGCGCCACTTCGCCTCTTGCCGTTACAATGATCGCAAGTGAAACTAGATCAAAAGGGGCACAGAAGTTGTTTGAATGGACAAGTTCATTTCTCTACTGTTCTGCGTTCAGGAAAAGAAGCATTAACTTCTGTGGTGCTCAGTAATTTTGTCATAATCGTATCCAGTTGGGTTGTTTGTTTTTACAGGATTAAATATTATCAGATGCGTCATTCTTTATTGTTTCCGATTGCACCGTAAGTAATAACATTGATTAGCTTTCGGCCTAACAATGTTCAATACACTTCTGAGAATGTACAGCTTAATAATTAGTTTTTAATATTCCGCTGCATACCACTGATGTTGACGAAAGTATTACTTAAAATTCATTTTATTCTCACGAACGTGCCAAATAATAATATACTTACTACAAATTAACCAAAGCACATGAAGATAATCTCCAGTCCCATATATCAACGACTTCTGCCAGGCACCATTCTTTTCTAGATAAATGCATTATCTGTAAAAAGTCTGAGATTGTTAATATGATCTGCTAGATCATTTACATCCAACTGATACAAGAAGGGTCCCAACAAAATTACCTACGGCACACTTTAAGTCGCTTTTACTTCTGTCAGTGAATCTCATCCAAGACATGTTGTCCCCCGCCCCCTCTTCTGCGCACTTAAACGCCGGACAGGAAGTCGTAAATGGTTCGCCACGGGGTTCTCAGGACATAGCAACTGGCTCTGCCCCTGGGGGCGGAATTTACAGACTGCTAAGAATTTAAAAGAGGGCTAACGTGGTCTTGCGGGGAATCCCAGTTAATTAGGAAATTGAAGAATTTGAACAGGGGATACAGCTCTAATTAAAAGAGATTTAAGTTTAAGAACGAGATGTACTCACCTAGAAACAATATTTAATGACAAGATAAATCACAGACATCTATAGGTATTAATGAATGCAGTAGCCATCATATGTAAATATGAAATCTTAACTTACCTCGAGATTTTAAAGTACTGCAGAGAGCTGAATTCATATTACGATCCTAACATGTTGCTTAGAGGTTTAAATACACGAGGTAGCGGTAGAGGTGACAAAAAAGTGTGATTGCGACGACTTCTTACTACAGGTTGGAGGGTGTAATCTCACGGCAACAATGCGACACAGTCACGCGCCTCGATTGCATAGGGTGGCATCTACAGGGATGGGACAGAAATATGGAAACACCAAGAGAAATGCATGCTTGAACATAACAGCAGATGTCAGCCAAGCTTGAGGCATGCGCTGTTGTATTTGACCACAAACTGCACCTGTGCTATGTTCTTAGTACGTTGCATGTGTCAGTTGCGGCCAGAATAGTGTTCTTGGTAATTTTGAGTGCATTCTGTCGGTGCTATGTGACTTCCAGCGTGGGTATATTGGTCGTTCACGTATGGCGGGTGCTTCCGTGACCAAGCTAGCCAAAACGTTTGATGTTTGAAAACATTTATGCCACATACAGGGAAATAAAAAAAAGAAAGAAAAATATCAGCTAAGTCACAACGCGGATGATAGTGAATGTCGAGTGACCGCGGCTGAAGGTCATTGAAGAGGACTGTGACGAAAAAGAAGAGGACGGCTGCTGCAAAGTCACTGCGGAACCGAATGTCGCAATCACGAACCTCGTCATACCGAAAACAACACGAAGGGAGCTACAGAAGCAGTGACTTGCAGGGCGAGCTAGAACTTCAGAGCCACCACTGAGTGACGCACATGCACGTGAAAGTGACCTGTGGTTCCGAAGCTGTAAAACCTGGACTATGGGGCAATGGGAGATCGCCATTCAGTCGTTCAGAGTCTTCTTTCAACTGTTTGCCACTTCTGGCCGAGTTTACTTCCCAACAGGGAAAAGTGGGTGGTTTCGGTAAGAATTTTGGCAGCTATATTGTGGTATTCCTCATACTTTGCAAGGTCGCATTACTGCAGGGGTTATGTGACCATTTTGGCCGATCAGGTCCATCTCACGGTAAATGTTTGTTCGCCAATGGTGATGCTGTGTTACAAGAAGACGGGGCCTCTGTTCATAGAGCCCGTATCTTCCAGGACTGGCTTCATGAGCAGGAAGATGAACTTTCGCATCTCACTTGCCGACCACAATAAAGAGATCTAAGCATTACTGAACGTATGTGGTCTGCTTTGGAGAGGGATACGTGATTGCTATCCACCTCCATCACTGTTATCTAAACTTGGCAGTACTTTGCCGGAAGGATCGTAAAGGTTCCGTGAAACCTACACAGGTCGAATACTTTTTCATTCCAAAAGTAATGGAAGCTATTTTAAATGCCAACGGTTTTCCTACACCGCATTAGGCCGGTATGTGTTTCTGGTATCCCTATGATTTTGGCTTCTCCTATATATGAAATCGATATTTCTATCTTCTACTCAATTTCATGGACAGTCAAACTTTAATATGGCTCAAAGCGCCAAGTGTCGGGAGTATATGGAATGAGAGGCAGAGACGACGTATTGCAGCCAATGGTCCAAAGGTTTTATGACTTAAGAACGTCCGCACACCAGTACGCTTACGAGGGGATAGTAACAAACGCAGGGATGTATAGTAGTCAAGGACTGCCAATTCTCTTTTGTCCACAGAGGTTTCCCATCCTGGAATTTATTCATTTGTGTTGCACTGAACCTCCTCTATGATGAAGAAAATCCATCTTGATAAGGAAATTCTCACAAAAGTGTCGTATTTTCACCAAGTCAGGAATCTGTCTATTATGTTCTTGGAAATAAAACTGATACTGCGATAACGAGTTTACCAGTGAATCAGTCATTGTAAATGAATCCGGATTCTGCAACGAATATTGATGACTGTTAATTACCCACCACTTGAAGAACCTTGCTAAGGTTGTGGCGTTAAAATAGTGCATCTACCTGATTTTCATAGTCCATTTCTTTCACAATGACAGCAGCAGTACCCAAATTGGGTTTCACGTGACAGGTATTTTAGGATTCCATGCTGGCTGCCTCCTAGAAGGTCACTGTGTTCGATGCTTGCAAGTTCATGATAACTAAGTCTTGTAATACAATTACGTCAAGATCTGCTGCATACGTAAAGGCTTCGAAGGTCTGTGGTTCCTTTACTTAATGAATTCTATTAACATTCGCAATTGCAGCTCTAAAATCCAGACACATAATTTACTTATTTAATCGCCGAAGTCTGCAGTCCACCTCCGGGGTGTTTCCAGTGGAGTCACGTCTGCTGTTTGCACTTTTTTGCTCGCCGAGGCCCGACCGGCTCCATCTGTATGTGTCGCCGTATTTCCTCCTCTGTTTTTCCTCCTCCGTCACGGAGGCCTGTGCTCCTTTTTCGCCTTTCCTTTGTATCAAGCTTGATCTCAGATCGTGAATCTTTTCGTCGTTTTCTTTCTGGTCGCTTACTTGTGTTTTTGTGTAGCCTGTTTACTATGCACTGAAATTTTTTGTTCTTTTCGTTCTTCCCGTTCGGCACACTTTCCGTCACTCTGAAATACGCTGTCGGTTTCTAAGTGTATCGGTTCGTTTTGTTCTTCCGCCTGTATACTGTGACTCCTCGATGCTACTTGTCTGGTGATATAAATCGCACTCGTTCCCCTTTTAGCCTCTGACAGGTAGCCGTGTTGTCTTAAGACACTTTAGATTGTTCCTTTACTCGTTATTTCTGCTCTTTGCAGTCTATATTTACTGTCAGTGTAGTGTGTCATAAATTCTACAGTTCCTGTGGAGATGAAAATGTTCCAAATTTGGTCTGTTCAAATTAGACCAAGTTTCTACAATGTCAATCGGCCATATATCACACCGTCCTAGCTATTCAAAATCCAATGCTCTAAATCAGGGGTGTCCAAACTTTTTAGTCCGCAGGCCACATTGACTCCTCCACGAAGTCATAAGGACCAAGATATACCCAGTGGGATTAAAGCACCCTAGCACTCCATGATCACCGTAATGTAAAGCTAAAGGAAAGATGAAATCGCTAAAATCTAAGGTTGTGGGAATAGCTAGCACCGAAACGAACTACGATTTTTATTTAATTACATAATTTTGATTGGTGGACGTACGTGACCGAAATTCTGGCGTATTTTATTCTGGCTAATTTCACCGACAAAAAAGTATGTCACTGCACATTCTTCACGAAAGCGTCCTACAAAGTTAACGAGATCTCAAAATCATTGTTAGCAACACTATTACTGCAAGACGTAACAGAGGTGGAGTATGTCAACGCATTGTTATTTCAAGCGGCGCAACAATAAGTTTAGTTATGTAGTCTTGTAGCGAGTAGCAGAGCCAATGTCGCGGTGTATTGGTCGCGATAGGCCTCGAAACTCAATTGTTGGCAGTATAGGTACCACTTCAAATATTTGGCGGGCCGGATACCGGGGAAGTCCGGCCAGCTAACGTGGGCCGGTTTGCCGGCCCCTGCGGGCTGTAGTTTGGAGACCCCTGCTCTAAATCACTCAACCATGACATAATTAGGCATTCAACATTTCAAATCTCCCCAGATAATCTCTACCCCTTGATTACATTAAAATATTTATTACACACGAATTTTGTATTTGGTTTCGGTAGTACCTTTTCCGTATTGGCTGAAGTGTGTTTTGTTTTCTGTATTTTGATTTCAGTAACAAGTTAAAAATTTGCACAGATTTGCGTTTTCTACAGGTATCTGTAATTGTTATATTAACAGTCTCTCTGATCTTCAGGCTCACTAAAATCTTAATAGAGATTTGCAGATCAGATGCCTCCTAGCCTTTGAAGTTATTTTTCATAGGGTCAGCCGTTCACACGACGACTTTGTTCTGCTGGTTCGTGTAAACGTCTCTGCAGACATTAAAAAATGCAGAAAAGCCTGTGGCAACTTGCGTCAGTGACAAGGTGACCGCCGTACTCGTCATCACCGATTTCCCTAACGTATTATATATGCAGGGTCTGTCCAGGAATGCAAGTGACAGAATCGTCAGCTCCAGATGGCCGAGCATTTAGAAAAAAATTGCATTTTTTATGCGGGTTGGACAAAGCATGAGCTACTTATGTCAGCGTGGTTTCTAGGAAGCTGTTAGCGCATAGGGAAAAGTACAGTCCACTAATCCGAGGGTAGTGGGTTGAGTCTATAGGTAATAAATATTTTCTATTTTCAATTTTTACGTAACTTACACAGCAAATAAATGTAAATAATTCTCAGTATATTGTATTAATTGGCATTTTCAAAAAAGACATGAAAAGGACAAGCAAATTTGCGGCTGCAAATAGATTTCAAGGAACGGATTGTAGAGTGTACAAGAGGGCTTCATAACAGGTGGTTATAACTAAAGTACAGCTACTGAAATGGACCAGGGTGGGCTGTAACTATCATATGGCAGCAAAACTTTGTAGGTATGATAGTACGTTATTACGGAACGGATTTATGGTGGAAAAAAATGATTTCCAAATTCGACATTCAGGTGCAAATCTGGCCCTCAACAGGATCTTTAAAATGTCTCTGGTGTTCACATTGAAAAAGTTCTGTAAGCGGCATTTAGTAATATAATCAATATTATGCCTTTTCACTTGTTTGGAATCTTCTGCTCGCATCCCGTTCCTGCCTTCAAACCCAGCTGCCAAAATTAGAAATAATTTTTTTTTCTGGCGTAAATTGGGTGTGCATTAACACTTTAGATTATCTACCAATTTTCGCTGCCATACGATAATTATAGCTCATACTTGACCGTTATGAATAGCTGCACTTTCATTATAGCGACCCAGTAGATAAAATTAGATACTTTTATTATTATACAATTGATAATGTGCTGGGTGGCATTCAACGTAAAACAAGGAGAAGCAGTAATTTTCTGTGCATTTGACACTCATTATAAGCACAGTATTTTTACAGCTACGTGGTTGTTTTGAAGTTTCTATAAGAATGCAAATGCCGTTTGGATTTATGAAAGGTTCTGTCTAATTGGACTGTCTGAAGAAAAGCCACTTATAATGGAGTCAAAAAAATTGCTCTGCGCAGTATGGGACTTCTGAGGTTATCAGTCCCCTAGAACTTAGAACTACTTAAACCTAACTAAGGACATCACACACATCCATGTCCGATGCAGGATTCGAACCTGCGACCATAGCGTCTAGAAGCGCTCGGCCATTCCGGCCGGCTATAATGAAGTCCTTCACGTCTGAAATGCAATTACTCCTTGTAAATTTATTTGGGATCTCAAATATTCCATTGCATTTCCTTTTCATGTCTTATATGAATATGTTAGTGAATACAAATTACTGAACATTATTTCAGTTTACGAGAAATGTAAGTAAAGCAAAAGCTGAAAGGAAAGAAAGTGTTGCCACATAGGGACTCCATGACCTGACAATTACTGTCCTGTACTCTTTAAGCTGTGGCAGCCACTGCCTGAAATCTGCTCTACTCTAACGCTGACCCACTCCAAACCATGCCACTTTTCTTAAACGTTTGGCCGAGTAGTGCTCCGACTTCTGCCTAGTTTAATTTTTGGCAATGCCCTGAAAACACCACAAATTTAAACGAGATCGGTGAATCGGCGATGACGTCAAGGCCCAGTCTCCTTGTGAGTCAGTTGGTGAACTGTGTTCGGGGAGCACAGCTGGCAGTGAACATTGTAGGGAACAGCAGCCACACGAGCCAATGGTCCCGCTCTGAGGCAGTTTTGTCATGTGCATTCTTAGTCTGGGGCTCCTTCATCCCTTCATAGTAGGGTCTTGTTTTGTTAAATGTTGATGTAGAGACAGTGATCCATGTCAACTAGTATTTGAGTACAGTCCAGTACTTCATATTTTGCGCAGAGTTGCAGTGTCAATTTCTCCTCGCTTTAATAACTTTTTATAAGACAGTATACTTATTACTGTATTGCACCATCGATTTTTGTGTATGGGGATGATTGAAAAATTGTAAGATAACATACTGTGGGGCAGCTGGTGGAATTTATGCTTTTATGTAATGTTTGGTTTGTAATGTAATGTAGATGCATTTCCCGGCCGATTAACCATATGTGGGGCGGCAGGTGGAATTAATTGTTAAATAAATGTTCCTATTATTTATGCTGTCTTTTGCCGTTCTCAACACTGGCTCTCTAACTACAATATTGGCAACCAGAAAGTGATTAGCAAAACGTGAAGCCTGTATAATTAGAATTCCTTGTGCCCACTTCATCTGAGAAATACACTTATAGCTACAGCTTAAAGCTCTGAGGAATTAGGAAATTGTCTGGGATTCATAATCAAAAACGATCGTGTAAAAACGTTCGCTATATTCTGAAAGTCACAGATGAAAAAAAAAAGAATCCACACAATCTGACTAACAGAGCAGTTCAGAGTCTAATGCGCTGATGCAACTATAACTGTCCAAATTAAATGTTTAAGTGCATGCTCGCCATAATTTGATGATAATGTTCATCAAACGCCACGCTAAATAATGGTAGAATGTCTGTCCCACGACGGCACGTGAAAATACGACATACGCGAACTGAAGATATATCATTAAAGTTATCCCAGAATGAACACTTCGAAAACGATTTCATGGTTACGCGTATCCCGAGTAACTTATTACGGCATCCGAGGCTGTTTATAGCAATGATACCGAGGCAACGCGACTCCTGGCACAGATGGTGTGCTATTCAGCGCCTGGAGAGAACTGGGGCCTTGCTTCCTCGCGCAGCGTTCTTATATATCAAGCCGCAGTGCGGACGGCTAAGGGAACGCCTGATCAAATCGGCTCTCCCGACTAGCCGCTGGGCTAGTAATGCACCACATTAAGTTATTGAATAAATCATCGCTTCCTTTGCTGATGGCCGATGAAGCTCTCAATTTAAATGTGCATTCATCACACAGGTAAGTAATCATAATAAAAGTCTGACGTGGCTAAGTCAAATATTTTGGGCGAGAGAATTAATTTAATTACACTATACACAGTAGACAAGCTCTGAACTTGCCCTTTGGAGATACGCTATCGCTATAGTTTTATAGTTATTCAATTGAAACTTCTCACATCTTTATGATTATAGCGGATCTCCCTTCTACTTAAAGTTAAACATCCTAGCCTTATTTATTACCCTACTTAATCAATCTTGCTTCTTTAATTTTTAAGACAAAAACCAGAAAATCATGGATTTCCACTAAAATTTTAATTTGTGAGATCCAAAGTACTGTTTCTATTAAATTATTATGAAAAAGGAATTTAAATATACTTTTTTAAGTCTCTAGCTCTTTTCTGTTGCGCCAATGATTTTTACAGAAAAACGTCCAAATTTTGAAAATGGTTAAAGTTATCGAACTGATATTCAACACATATTGATTTAGTATTACTCCTGACATGCTAGAACCGTTTCAGGTTATTTACTTGATTTTTAAAGTATTGCGCAACATTTATGACGTCAGAGCTAGTTACAGCGGACTAGGCTGGCACACAATGGAAAGACTGATGTGAATTTTATACAGCGCGAGTAGGCTGCTTCCCTACAATACGTATGTCATTGTGAAAGGTACGGCCTCAAAAAGCAGTGATTGATTTGACGCCAATAAAATTTCCTTAAACGTAATTATCTTCAAGCTTTTTAGGCCGCATCATGTTCCTTCTCGAAATACCTTCTTCAGAATCGACTTTTCGATTCACCTGCTGTGATCTTCAAGATATTCTGATGGCCCCTAGTTGTTATCTGAACGCTATGATTCCAGCAGAGGGATAGAAACCTTCACCGTGCAGAAGGAATTTTGAGGAGGAATATGACGCAGCCCAACACTCTAGACGATTTTACCTTCAATGATAACAGCCACGAAAGGCTCAACTTAAACTTCCGTACATTTGAGTAGGGCATCAGTGCTGGTACGGAACAACCTTTAAATTAGTTGGTGTCATATTATGGCAGGTGCAATTGCACCATAACGCCTCTCCCAACGGTAAAATAAGTGAATTTCGTAGTGTTTTCTAACACATTCCAGGGTTTTGCCGAAAACAGAATTATTCTTTAATTTATATACACCCATTTCGAAATCATGAGTGGTGAGAAGTGCAAAATATGTCTGCTTACTCCCCAGCGTTGTCAAAGGCTTGGATACAGATGCATTTCGTGGGACTAGGCATTCCAGACACAGCAGCAAGTCGCTGCGCACATTAAGCAGATGGGTGGAATAGGCCAGACCTGACTCCAAGGCATGTCCTTCGCCAGAGTCCGCACCCTGACATCGGCTCTGACCACTATGGGACTTAACTGCTGAGGTCATCAGTCCCCTAGAAATTAGAACTACTTAAACCTAACTAACCTAGGGACATCACACACATCCATGCCCGAGGCAGGATTCGAACCTGCGACCGTAGCGGTCGCGCGTTTCCAGACTGTGGCGCCTAGAACCGTTCGGCAACTCCGGCCGGCGCACCCTGACATTGCATTACTTTTTCCAAACTGGCGATTTTCTCTTTGGACAGACATCAAAATCCTCCAAATGGCAGTGATTCTTGCATGTTGTGTCCATAGAGATTGTATGCATCCAAGTAATGGATATAAGTCAAATAGCCAAATGGTCTGTTTTCTTCCTCACTCATTCATGGAGTATTCGTTTACACAGTATACGTAGTGGATGAGTCCCCCGCAAATCCAGGGTCGAAAACAAGTAACATGTCAACATTAGTCAACAGCTTAATGTTGATATATGACTTTCTTAATGCTACCATTCTGCAGCGACAAAGTGACCTCTATAAGAACCACGCGGAGTGGCAGCGCGGTTTGAGGCGCCACGGCACGGATAGCGCTGCCCCTCCCGCCGAAGGTTCGAGTCCTCCCTCGGGCATGGGTGTGTGTGTTGTCCTTAGCGTAAATTAGTTTAAGCAGTGTGTAAGTCCAGGAACCGATGACCTCAGCAGTTTGGTCCCTTAGGAATTCACACATATTTGAACATTTGAACCACTACAAGGGCTATAATTCTTGGACTGCCCTGCCGAGATTATAAAAGTTACCAGAGATGCAATTCTGTTGTTGCACTTGTTAATGGAGGCAAGGCAACAATCATCAAGAACGCTTAACAGGGTTCGTTCGACAATCTAAAATAACATAGT
This sequence comes from Schistocerca americana, assembly GCF_021461395.2. Lineage (NCBI taxonomy): Eukaryota > Metazoa > Arthropoda > Insecta > Orthoptera > Acrididae > Schistocerca > Schistocerca americana. Next base: position 804,433,898 of record NC_060121.1, read on the forward strand.
TCAAGGAATAATGTCTGAAGATACCACAATCACGTCTAATACAATTAAGAAAGACTGAGTCTGTCTGAGTCACTTTATATGCTTATTGCTCTTATGCGCTTATTGGTACCGATCATTGTTGCAGATTATCCTCAGATAATGTGTCTAATTACTGTTAAGAGCAGTTCATAAGAAGTTGGAAACAGAATCTTCCAACATACGAGCTGCGCTTCACAGTAACTAGCTGCAGGTTCCGAGGAGCAAAGGTTAATCAGAATCTGGTAATCAGAATAAACTTATAAATTGATCCAGATGGTGTCTGTCCTCTATTAACTTAGATGTTTCAGAATGTCAGCGAAAAATGAACAAGTATTGGGAATGGTGGGTAACATACAATATGTTCAACAACCAAGAGCGAATAATATGAATGGAAGACAAAGAGCAAAGTGTTTGGATTAGAAATGGAGAAATGAAAGGTCGTAGCCTTTCTGCCCTACTGTCCAACTTGTACAATGAACAAGCAATGGTTCAGGAGGGGCATTGAAATCCGACGTGAAAGGATATTGTACAGGGTGAAAATTCTTGAACTATATGAAAAGAAAACGTAAATCTGTTACTAACTACGGCGCGCAAACACTTTATTCAACATATGAACGTCACTACAGATATTCATATTTAGGTTTTGACACGTTCGATATCCCTGCTATCATTGGCGATGATGTGGCGCAGACGAATAGCGAAATTCTGCATGACTCCTGAAGTGTCGGAACATCGATGCTGGGTGCTGTCGATGACCTCCTGAATGGCTGTTTTCAGCTCAGATGTGGTTTATCTGTTATTGCTGCACACCTTGCCTTTAGTATAGCACCGCACAAAGGAGTCGAATGTGGTGAGAACCTGGCAATATGGTGGCCAATCGAGGCCCATGCCAGTGGCCTCTGGGCCATGCCAGTGGCCTCTGGGCCATGCCAGTGGCCCAGAGTTAGAATGCGGTCCCCAAAGTATTCCTCCAGATCATCATACACTCTCCTGCTTAAATGGGGTCGAGCTCCGTCTTGCGTGAACCACATGTTGTCGAAATCAGAGCCACTTTGGGTAAGTAGGATGAAATCATCTTCCAAAACCTTCACGTACCATTCTGTAGTCACTTTGCCATCAAGGAATATCGCTCAGATTATTCCGTGACTGGACACTGCACACCACACAGTCACCCGTTCAGGGCCAAGAGACTTTTCGATCGTGAAGATGCTGAGTTTCAATTCCCCAAACGCGTCAATTTCGCATATTGACGAACCGATTCCAATGAAAGTGGCCGACAACAACACTGCACGTGCGCGCGCACATACCAACCGTACAGTTTGAATGTCCTAACGCAAACCTTTCAGAAGTTATCACGATTTTATTTCATACAGTTCAATAATTGTCACCCTGTAGAACTCATAAAAATCAGTTGCACATTATATGCATAAAATGCCTAAAGCTACATGTTATTATTAAAAGTTTTAAACAGTAATGAGTCCAATAGCCGTTAAACTGGGCAAGAATGTACAAAAATGGTATGGAATTCTGATGACATTGCTGTCTTTAGTGAAAGTGAGGAACAATTGCAGGGCCTGGTGAATTAAATCAGTAGTCTAACTGATAAAGAATATGAATTGAGAGTAAACCGAAGAAAGTTGCAAGTATTTAATAGTAGCCGAAGTGAGACGGGCGATAAAATTAAAATAACAACTGGGAACTGTGTAGTGGATGAACTGGAAAATTTCTGATACGATGGAAACAGAATAACACATGATGAACGAAGCAAAGAGAATATAAGATACACACAAGCATAGCAAAAAATGGTTCAAATGGCTCTGAGCACTATGGGACTTAACATCTATGGTCATCAGTCCCCTAGAACTTAGAACTACTTAAACCTAACTAACCTAAGGACATCACACACCTTCATGCACGAGGCAGGATTCGAACCTGCGACCGTGGCGGTCACGCGGTTCCAGACTGAAGCGCCTAGAACCGCACGGCCACCTCGGACGGCTACAAGCATAGCATAATAGAGAAACCCTAGCTAAAAGAATTATACTCGTATCAAACATAAGCCACAATTTCAGGAATAAATTCCTGACAATATACACGGTGATTCCGTGGTAATGTTACGACCTTTCAGGAATCGAGATAGGGAAATGTATTAATTTCAAGTAAAGTCTCGTGGTCCAGAAACGACCAAGTTATAAGCGAAAATCGTACTCATACCTCTGATGCTATAACTCTTCTATTGCGAGCTGTTTGCTTTCCATCTTTTGGAAGAAGGTAGTATGGGCAAAAAACAGAAAAAAGATGTCGAGTAAACACGGGCTCTGTAGTACTACTTACCGTAAGATCTATGTGCATTTCTACAACATTATTATTGTAAAACACATCTCTTCTACCGATCCGATTAAAATGAGGTTGTCACAGGAAAGGACGTCACAAGAGTGACGGATAAAAAAAGAGTCTTAAAATAGTTGGATATGCAATACCCACGTAGAGAAGCACAGTTGATGTATTGAGGGAAGGTCTAAAATATCCATAAGTTTAGACGCTAATGTATGTGGAACAGAGGAGAGACACGCACGGGATTTTGATGGGAGGATGAGTGGCGAAGAGATTTAGCCACACTGTCGGTAATTCCGAGCGTTCCGACAGTTTACGGCGGCAGTTACATGTTTACCCGCTGGCGCAAATTAAATTCTCAACAGTATGCTGCCAACTTTAAGCTTCAGAAACTGTTAACGGGCTAAATTATGAGTAATTATGAACCTTTGCGAGTGTTGCGTACGCATTGGCTCCCACGGTCACGTGACCTCGCAGTGGGAACTTCTCCATTAGTTTCCCAGAAGTGGCGCGCGCTACCGTGGGGACGGGTAAGACCGCGAGCGCATAAATTAGCGTCCTTTGTTCTGTGAACTAAAGCTACCAAGAACTGAACACTGTACGTATTGTCCTCATTGTCCTCAGTCGGTGATATCTATAGACTCAAGGAAACAAGCAAGGCCTATACAATCGCCTGGTATTTCCTGTGTCTGCCGCAGGAGTAATGTTTTACAGACATCACAGTTCCTAAGACATTGAAAGCATTTTGAGACCTGATTTTATTGTAATTTGTAGGTCTAGTCCAACATCTTAATCGTACAGAACAAGAGCTATCTAATGTACACTACTGGCCATTAAAAGTGCTACACCAAGAAGAAATGCAGATGATAAACGGGTATTCATTGGACAAATATATTATACTAGAACTGACATGTGACTACATTTTCACGCAATTTGGGTGCATAGATCCTGAGAAATCAGTACCCAGAACAACCACCTCTGGCCGTAATAACGGCCTTGATACGCCTGGGCATTGACTCAAACAGAGCTTGAATGGCGTGTGCAGGTACAGCTGCCAGTGCAGCTTCAACACGTTACCACAGTTCATCAAGAGTAGTGACTAGCGTATTGTGACGAGCCAGTTGCTCGGCAACCATTGGCCAGACGTTTCCAATTGGTGAGAGATCTTGAGAATGTGCTGGCCAGGGCAGCAGTCGAACATTTTCTGTATCCAGAAAGGCCCGTACAGGACCTGCAACATGCTGTCGTGCATTATCCTGCTGAAATGTAGGGTTTCGCAGGGATCGAATGAAGGGTAGAGCCACGAGTCGTAACACATCTGAAATGTAACGTCCACTGTTCAAAGTGCCGTTAATGCGAACAACAGGTGACCGAGACGTGTAACCAACGGCACCCAATACCATCACGACAGGTGATACGCCAGTATGGCGATGACGAATACACGCTTCCAAGTGCGTTCACCGCGATGTCGCCAAACATGGATCCGACCATCATGATGCTGTAAACACAACCTGGATTCATCCGAAAAAATGACGTTTTGCCATTCGTGCACCCAGGTTCGTCGTTGAGTACACCATCGCAGGCGCTCCTATCTGTGATGCAGCGTCAAGGGTAACCGCAGCCATGGTCTCTGAGCTGATAGTCCATGCTGCTGCAAACGTCGTCGAACTGCTCATGCAGATGGTTGTTGTCTTGAAGAAGTCCCCATCTGTTGACTCAGGGATCGAGACGTGGCTGCACGACCCGTTACAGCCATGCGGATAAGATGCCTGTCATGTCGACTGCTAGTGATACGAGGCCGTTGGGATCCAGCATGGCGTTCCGTATTACCCTCCTGAACCCACCGATTCCATATTCTGCTAACAGTCATAGGATCTCGACCAACGCGAGCAGCATTGTCGCGATACGACAAACCGCAATCGCGATAGGCTACAATCCGACCTTTATCAAAGTCGGAAACGTGATGGCACGCATTTCTCCTCCTTATACGAGGCATCACAACAACGTTTCACCAGGTTGTGTATGAGAAATCGGTTGTAGGTGTCGCCACCGGCGCCAACCGTGTGTGAATGCTCTGAAAAGCTAATCATTTGCATATCACATCTTCTTCCTGTCGGTTAAATTTCGCCTCTGTAGCACGTCGTCTTCGTGGTGTATCAATTTTAATGGCCAGTAGGGTACCAATACAAAAGTGAGGCTCTTAAAAGTGTACACTCGAAGCAAGTACATAACAGACTGTTGCCATCCATGCAGCGAATACATGTCTGATTTGGCTCCTTCATGTGCGTAGCAGGTTAACCTTAAACTCTGATCTGTCTCTTACTTATATCTGTATTAAATTCTAGCAACTTTCTATGATAAATGAGAATCTAAAAACGAAAAATCCAATAACTGACTGCGAATTTACTGTTTTTGCAATTACTAATTTGAAATCTTTTATAATTTCGCCCTTTTCGAATCATTTTAGTTCTGCAATACAGAATATCGACTGCTGAAAACCTAACTACATTCGTTATTAACGGTAATACAGTTGAAGACGGCATCCGTGTATTCAATGTCGTGTCTTTAGCACATCACAAAGTTTGCACCGTTACTAGTAGATTAGAGACATTAGCTTGACATGAGGACAGAATTTATGTTTGAAATTGTACTCCACATTTCGACATTGCTCTACCGTATATTTTTGCCTTATATGTCCTATAATCTTGAAGTGACCTTTCAGATCCGGGAAAACTATTGTTATCCAAAGAACTAAGCTGAAGATTTACAGAACGACGGTAAAGTGTGTGAAAAGCAAAACTTATTAGCCATGAGTATCCCGTAGCAAAGAAAATTTTCGAATAACTGATCTAACTTTCCAACGACTTTTTTCTGAAATATTCACTCACTGATGTAACATTAACTCTCCGCGTTTCCGTGCTAACTTAGTAACATTCTGAACGTAAATTAATGTTTCGACAAATATAATATATTAGCTACAGTTAGAAGATACCAAAATGTTCAGTAAGATCCACGATCAACGTTCGAAATATTATCATTCTGCACCGACAAAGTTTCGGAGCTTTTTCGTGGATGTTTCATGACTATTATTGTACGAGAAACTCATGGTCTTTGGTAATGGATTAGCGATAATGTAATTATGATGTATTCGGTTTGTTACTCCAGTTATCGTTGTAACTGTGAAAATACCTACACAAGACTGAATAACTATGTAAAGCACTAAAAATTACTATAGTTAATGTCGTGTGACTACGACCTTCCGTCGGGTAGACCGTTCGCCAGGTGCAAGTCTTTCGATTTGACGCCACCTCGGCGACTTGCCCGTCGATGGGGATGAAACGATGATGATAAGGACAACACAACACCCAGTCCCTGAGCTTAGAAAATCTCCGACCCAGCCGGGAATCTAACCTGGGCCCTTAGGATTGACATTCTGTCGCGCTGACCACTGTTTTTTTTTTAAATCTCATTTTGTTCGTTTTCGTTCGTTTTATCTGGTCGGGGCGGACGTCGTCAGACACCCGTTTAAGTTCGTCGTTGATCGATTAAATCAGTTTTTTTTTTTTTTTTTTTTTTTTTTTTTTTTTTTTTTTTTTTTTACAGAGGGCAGCTAACCCTCTGACACCCTCTGACAGAACACGCTGAGCTACTATGCCGGCATCACTAAGCTACCAGGGGCAGACGAAAATTACTCTGCAAAACGTAATGTTACGCAACAACCATCAGACGGAAAACGTGCACTTTTATCAAATCTGTATGCTTTCTGCACAGAACAGAACGTAACAAATGCAAATTACGACCACAAGGATCACAGCTGAGTATAACTGGCGGCATCTTCTACTATCTTATCCCAGGAGTTTCGAGTAGTGCTTTAACGGCTAATGCAATCCTAGCAAACACGTCCACTTGAGTGTTGACCAGAGTACCGTAAACTAGGGTTTTCACTTGCCCCAGAAGATGATATCCTTTTGTGTCATACATGGAGACCAAGATGGCCATGTATCAGGACCACGACGACCAATTAATTGCTGTCTAAAACATACGTCAGTGAGGTTCTTAACATCGAGTACGAGGTGTGACGGCGTGCTGTCATTCTGAAAACCCATAAATTGACGAATTCCCAGCTGCCCATCTAGGAACTATGAGAAGTCATATACTCAGCTTCGTTCCGTTTATAGAGGAGTACATAGCATACAGTCCCATAATCAAGGAAAATTCGGTACTATATTTCAGAGAGAACTTCTCTTTACGGGATCGACACACTACTGGGTGTGAGTTATCGTCATCTTGTCAAAAAAGAGGACGAGAACGACGCGTCATCGTCCCCTGTGGTGGCATCGTTTGTTAGACAACTCCCGGTGCGGTGGCAGTTTACTTTGTATTCTACATAGTGTTGACCACCTCGGAGGACAGTTTTTATGAGTGATAAAAACACCTCAGTTCTATTATTACACATTTATTATGGCACGACCAGTTTCGTTCTAGAACATCATCACGCTGCTAGGAATTTAAACACAACAAGAACACTAACGCTAGACCATGTTAAGGAATTAAATAAGCAACTCACACTGACAACAATCTTATGCTAAATTCTCAACGAGTTGTGCTGAAGTGGTGATATAAATAGTCTAGTTTTCGTATGTAATGTTGAAGATCAAATCCAAAAACGGCGAATGACTGGGTGTTGTGTGATGTCCTTAGGTTAGTTAGGTTTAAGTAGTTCTAAGTTCTAGGGGACTGATGACCATAGATGTTGGGTCCCATAGTGCTCAGAGCCATTTGAACCAAAACCGGCGATCGCAAATATTCTGCCGACAGCCTGGAGGAAATATGGCGAGAAGAAAAGGGATGCTGCGCATAGTATATGGTCTAGACAGAGTTCGCTCCACGAGGGAGGTAAACATGTAAACACAGTAATTGGTCTCTGTCAACCGCAATAGTCGATTCTTTTAATTTATTTTTGTTTTTCGGTTTCGGCAGCACAAGCCGTACAACCAACAGTACTTACAAAAGTGTCATATTAACAATCTGCAATGGCGACTTTAGAAAATCTAAAAAAAGTTCGATGTACAAATGTAAGTTCTTAAAGCAAAATAAAAACACTTAAACACGAACACCACATAGCCACCAGTACTTATAACAGTTAACATGTATGTTGTAGTTTCTGCAACACACTTTGAGAGTCCTTGAGAATCAAGACGAGCCAGGAAGTCCGCGCACCATAGCAAATAGCCTCAGTGACAGCCAGTAACTCCGCTGTGTAGACAGATGATTCAGACGGCAGTGCAAACATAGGTATGTGTCGCTAGAGGGACTGAAAAAGGCGTATCCTACACCGGTGTCACTTCTAGAGCCGTCTGTGTGGATACAAGCGTACTGTGGCCAACGTCAGGTAAGCAGTGATCCAGATTGCGATTAATATTCGTCTCCATAGCAAGTATGACACCAGGCCTGGGGGTGAAGAAATTACCAAACACAGAGCGAAAGCAAGGGAGTTTCGAGACTTGTAGGATTAGCGGTAAAAGACGTCGCCGTTTCTCATAGCTGTAATCCATTGTGGGATGCTAATCTTAACAAACAATGACAAATCTTAACAACAGAACTAATATTAAAGAGTAGAATACCACTATACAATCAAAACCAGTGACAAACATTTACGTAGAAAGGATAAGAACACCACAATGCACAATAACAAGGGAACAGGAGACAATGCTTACACTAGGACGTATTGTGATTTGACAGGTGTGGTGGCAGGCGAATAATTATAAATTATATCTGCTATGTAATTATTTAAAAATTTATGTAGACTGGTGATTACGGTACCATATTATAATCTTAAGTCATGAATGACGTAGTTACAGAGGACGCTTGGTCACTGAACACGTGAACGAACTGAAGCAACCTAACTGGTGATTTTCATCGTATGTTGCTAACCAAATTACAAGCGAACTATATTGAACTTGGTAGTATTTACAGAGGAAGAGAACAAACACTAGCGGTTACGCAAAGTTGTACAGCCATGACGTTTATAAAGCCGTATGACTTATACAATGAACTGTGCATTAATTACCTACAATATAACAGGACCAGTAATTGTGATCATACAAAATGATTTATTCTGTAGTAATTATCATCCATTGCTGGAAACCTGAAAGTGTACTGAGAACGAAATATTAATCACTTAAAAATGACTGCTGAAACGAGAACGAGAATGTTTCTATACCACTTCTACGCAGAATTAAGTATCATATTTACGCGCTGTCTGCAATTGTGTGATAGACTGACGGTTTTGTGCTAGTGCACGTCAACTACTGCTTGAAAACAGCGTATTAGCCAGAATTGGTCAATAGTAGAAAATAAAGCAAAATTACAGCTTGGGAAGTATAGCAGAAAGAGTTTCCATTACAGAAATTTTGTACGAGTGTGATAATTTCTCCGCAGTAAGTAATGTTGTACAGTAATTAGTGCGACAGTTTTGTAAGCAGTATAAGTCACAGACACTTTCGTCCTTACAAATAAAAATGTGATCCGTGCTCTAGGAGTTGGAGCAGAAGCTTTCGAGACGATGGAGTAGTGTTGGCGCTGATCCGTTCTTTTGGAGGAGCAAGCTCGGCGCAAACGGCTTAGGCGGCAGCAGCAACCTAAGTGGCACTCTGACTTCACAGGGAGCCGTCCACTGAGAGCGAAACCCTGTAACAGGGCTGCCGATAAAACGGCCGCACATCTGACGAGTAATCTCCGGCGGATTCTGACACCACCAGCGGAGGCTGCGTTCTCCACTTTGCGTCACGTACGGCACTTGAGAGAAAAGCGTACTCAGAGGTGAACTCACAACATGTTTTGTTCTGTGCTTTCCTGTTTCATTGGGAACTGAAACCGAGAGTTTCAAATCCTGCCCGTGTACTTTCCTTTTCACTTCAGTCACACAGAATATCAATAAATAGTATATGTCATACGAAATTCTTGAAAAATAGTCGCTTTCGTGGTAGTAATTTCATTAATAAAAGAAACTACAGCAGACTTTTTCCGTATGTGTGTCCTGTCTTTTACAGAACGGATTACAGAATCGCCTTACTCGTTATCGCTTGTGTCACTTGCTGTGACAGAACAGAATTTTGGGTGATAGTTCTTGTAGAAGCAACCGAAACACTAATTAATAGAGCAAGGTGCTCATTTAATCAAAATTGCTACCTTGCAGGCACAGAGATTATACAGGAGAGATAACGGAAAACACAGTTCGTTTGAATTCCAACAGATTGTCCTTTCTTCGATCAGTTTCGACTATAAACACGCGCTTTTGATTGTTGAAATGGTTCAAATGGCTCTGAGCACTATGGAACTTAACATCTGTGGTCATCAGTGCCCTAGAACTTAGAACTACTGAAACCTAACTAACCTAAGGACATCACACACTTGCATGTCCGAGGCAAGATTCGAACCTGCGACCGTAGCAGAGCGCCTTTTTGATTGTTCCTCTGAAAGCAGGTGCATTAAATTGATGAAGAAATAAAGAATGTATTTTTATGAAATCTTCCTTCAAAGAGGAACATTTCATTTTTTTATTTCCTAAAAATTTTCGCCTGTCTGCAAAAATAAACGTCAAAAAATGTTGGAGAAGTTCATTTAGGTGAGATAATTTTTACAGTGTAGGTGAAAGCTTTTCGTTCATCTAGAAAGATATGACTAAATGTCTGATCACTCAGTAGTCCCCTCGAACCAAGCGAGATTTATCCAAATATCTGGAATTTTAACAACGATCCATAAAATTAATACACGTTTGAAGACAGTTTGCTGTAATTATTGATCTATTAATGAAATGATTATGGCGAAAATGTCTATTTTTCAATAATTTCGTTTCATGTGTAATGTTTTATAATATACTATAGGATTAAACTGAGGAAAAAGGGAACAAAGGCAGTTATGAACCCGTACTGTCAGCGTGACAGCCATGAACCTTACCCGCTGTTCCGCTTGCGCTTGGCCGAAACAGTTCTAGCGTTACAGATATACAAAGCCGGCATAACATTTAACATCTGTTTTCTCGGTAAGTAGGATCCATCGCTTGAAAAGCCGCTAGACATGTTCTCTGGACAGGGCCCTGAACAACACACTTAAGACTTATTAAAATTCGTGATCAGCAGGTGTGATGGTCTCCTTGTGAGTCGTAAGGAAAGTAATTTGCTCAGGTGACGGGGTACAGATAGGTTCCAGTTCAAAGTAGCTTTAGTTGTTACCTAGCGGTGAACGCACGAAAAATGACAGCTATCTCAAGCAGCGGCGTCTGTTAGCTGCTACTGTCATTAAATTTACTAGTGATGAGCTGACCAAGGGTATGACAGTACCGATCGGAAACACGACGAAACGTGCTTTGAAATTGACTAAGTCCGTTGCGTGAAAATCATGAAAGAAAGGACACAATACTAAGTGGAGTGAGATTTAAATAGACCGTATATCAAAATGAGAAACAAGCAATATGCTCCCCATAAATATCACACTGACGATATGGTCAAATGTATTAGATAACATTTTCTGCGGTATCGTGAACTACACGAGGAAATGTTACCTATGTGTGAACGTCACAAATTTTATCGCACTGAACTTAACTTCAAGCCTGCTAAGGAAACTGAAGAATTCTGACTATGGGATTCTGTTATGAAAGGTTCCATAACAAACATGTTATTTACTTATAAGCAACAAGACACATTTATATCGAAAGGACATCTTACATTCGATTTTTAAGAAGCAATGAGGTGTCTTAATTAAAGTGCAGATGTGGATTCCTTGGCACTGTGAATAAATGCTGCCGAGATGACAGAATGAGAATCGCATCGCGAAACAAATGCTTAGTTGTTGTGTATGCATGGCAATGGCTTGTAGACGTTTCACTTTTACAAAACTATTGCTAGGTACCTCTGGTGTTTCAGAAGATGACAGTGCGAAAATTACGAGACATAATGAAGAATGACTCATCAGTGGATGGAGTATTTCTCCAATTTCGATTCGTTATACGCGTCATGGCGTAGTTGTTCTAGGGGCAGACGTAACAGCACACAAAGATAAAATACACGCACTAACTGTATAGTGGTGAGGAAATTCCAAATGACAACAGCCATGTTGTGCATGTTTTAATTTCGCACAAGAAAAATGTTTTGCATCATCCCAGTTCCGCGAGTTCCAGAACCTGTACAGCAAATTGGAATAGAGACCAACGTGAACATAATTTCCGCCCTTTTTATTGCTCATGAAAACCACACATTGCATGTTGTCCTACCATACAGCGAGACCTTAAGAGGTGGTGGTATAGATTACCGTACACACCGGTACCTCTAATACCCAGTAGCACGTCGTCTTACATTGATGCATGCTCGTATTTGTCGTGGCATACTGTCAACAAGTTCATCAAGGCACTGTAGGTACAGATTGCCCCACTCCTCAGCGGAGATTCGGTGTAGATCCTTCAGAGTGGTTGGTGGGTCACGTCGTCCATAAACAGCCCTTTTCGATCTGTCGCAGGCATTTTCGATGTCTGGAGAACAACCTGGCCACTATAGTCGAGCGATGCCATTATCGTGAAGGAAGTCATTCACAAAATGTGCACCATGGGAGAATGAATTGTCGTCCATGAAGACGAATGACTTGCCAATATGCTGCCAATATGGTTGCAGTATCGGTCGGAGGATGGCATTCACGTACCGTACAGCCGTTACAGTGCCTTCCATGACCATCAGCAGCGTAGGTTGGCCCCACGTAATGCCACCCCAAAAACATCAGGGAACCTCCACCTTGCTTCACTCTCTGGACAGTGCAGTGCGTCCGTCTAAGGCGTTCAGCCTGACCGAGTTGCCTCTAAACACGTCTCCGACGATTGTCTGGTTGAAGGTATATGCGACACTCATCGTTGAAGAGAACGTGATGCCAATCCTGAGCGGTCCATTCGGCATGTTGTTGGGCCCATCTGCACCGCTCTGCATGGTGTCGTGGTTGCAAAGATGGATCTCTCCATGGACGTCGGGAGTGAAGTTGCGCGTCATGCTGCCTATTGCGCACAGTTTGAGTTGTAACACGACGTCCTGTGGCTTCAGGAAAAGCATTATTCAACACGGTGGCGTTGCTGTCTGGGTTCCTCCGAACCATAATCCATAGGTAGCTGTCATCTACTGCAGTGGTAGCCGTTGGGCGGCCTGAGCGAGGTATGTCATCGACAGTTCCTGTCTCTCTGTATCTCCTCTATGCACGAACAACATCGCTTTGGTTCACTCCGAGACACCTGGACACTTCCCTTGTTGAGAGCTCTTCCTGGCACAAAGTAACAATGTGGCCGCCATCGAAAAGCGGTATAGACCGTCTAGGCATGATTGACCTAAAGACAACACGAGCAGTGTACTTTCTTCCTCATGGAATGCCTGGAAGTGATCGGCTGTTGGACCCCTCCGTCTAATAGTTGCTGCTAATGCATGATTGCTAACATCTTTGGTCGGGTTTAGTGACGTCTCTGAACAGTCAAACGAGGTGAAATTTTAGATGTAAGACGCCTTTCGCATATATTTTAATGTACCTCTCCCACAATGTGTAATCCAGTTGTCAAATTTTCTTTCTGAAGAAGACGTTTTTACAAACGTCTAAACCATCATGAAGGGGTTTAATAACATTCCATTTTGCAACTGACAGGCTGTTTACTATTTCTATAAGCAGATTTCATCCTACGGTTTCTGCATTAGCCATGTACAAAATTTTTAAACATCCACGTGAGACCACTGTAGCACTGTTCTCGTCTTGCGACGCGCACCATTATATTGGTGGAAAAGAGCACATCTTTGGGGACGACATCAAGTATGAAGGACGGAAGTTATCCGCTGTAATGTTCACGTAGCCCACAGCTGCCAGCTGCCTTCCGTTACTATAACTGGTCCAATGGAAGCAAAGATGAATGACTTCCGTAATATAATAATGCTCCCTCCGCCCTTCGTCTGTGGAACTTGAATGATGGAAGCATAGGTCTTCCGTAATATAATACTGCTCCCTCCAGCCTTGGTCCGTGGAACTTGAATGATAGCGTATCCGGACACCTCGTCGGCAGCTCATGGTCTCACCGTTATTCAATTACTTTCCATTGCTCACGACAGTAGCATCCGGACAACCGACCAGCTTCGCCTGGCCGTAAGTGAAAATTTTTCAGTTCATCGGATTTCATCATTTGCGGTCCGTATCACCGCTATAGTGATGCCCCATTCCTCTTTGCTCCGCTTGTATACTTTCCTCCCCGCATCACATGTCAGTAACGTGCTCCAAAGTACGTATGAAAAAAATTACGTAAAGGATGTATCTTGCAGTACTTCCTGGCCTTAAATGCGTCAGCAACTACATCTTCATAAATCGATTAGAAATGTTGATATCAATTACTGGATTGTCTAATCAATAAATTTCATGTATCGTCTGCAAATTTCGTTTGAAACTGTATAAAATTCGCAGTGCAACATGAGAACCTGTATGAAATATTTAAAAAATAAAATTTAACTATGCAATGTCATTAGCGTTTTAGAAATACGTATTTAGTTACTGAAAAAGAATTTTACTTTAAATACTATTATGGAAAACGTGAAAATACGAAATACAATCAGCTTCTGCTTTGTGCTGCTCTTAGATATTACAAACAGATGGCAGCCCTCACACTTCTATTATTGTACAATGGTGTAAGGCACAACATGGCCTCAAAACAATCATTTTCCACATCTAAATTATTCTATGATATTTTTCAAATGTAACAAAGTTCTTTCCATACTTAAAATGTCTGCAAAAATTCGCGAGAAATACAAAAAACCCAGAGTTACACCATGTCTCACAAGGTTCTCTTTCACATACACGAATATCCATTAGATTGATGTCTAAAACATCATTACGGACTCTCAAAGTAAGAACCTCAAAGCTATGTTCGTACCTAAACACGTGTTGCTAGGAAATAGTATACTAAAATGACAGTTGACATTTTCTGTTCCGCCTAATTCATGCGATATAGCCAAACTGAAATAACCTTTATTGTAACCGCTAAAACATGTTAGTTAAAATACTACAATAAACAGTCTAATTCATAAAAAATAGTCAGTCTCAATAGATGCCAAGTAATGGATAATTGTTGTTAAGTGTATTTTTTGGGGTTGCATCTAATGTAAATCACAGTGGCCTTCCAAATTACGTATTTCACATCTAAATTGTTCTCTGATGCTTTGAAAATGATATCTTCAAGTCTGAAATAGATAAAGGGCGTTAATATTTCAGTCTGTTTGAGTGTTATTTGTGGTTCATAGTATGTACTGTAATCATCAATATTTTTATAAGTTCTTCAGTAATGTATCACCTTTGCAAACACCAGTTTACTGGGAAAGGAGGTAATGTATCACATTCTGTACTAGAACGATACAACCAATCATAAAGAGTGGCAATTATCGTCTTTTATTATAAAAAATGGGGACTGGACAAGGTTATGTGTAGTTACAACTTTCGACAAAAGGTTGCTATATTTAACAACCGGAATTAGGACGACAAGGCTACCTAAATCGGTATTTTCCATAATCAACTACTAAATAACTCCAACATATTTTTAAAATATGTGATTCAAATACATCACACCACACATAACTTAGCCTAAGCACAAACTAACCAGTGAAACACGATTTTATGAAGGAAGGAAGAAGGTGTTTTGCGAGATTTTGTTTTAGTATGATGTAGCACTTAAATTGCAAGTTTTTCTAACTCATAACAAGAACTTCTGCTGTATTTACACACAACATGACCAAATGCAGTGCCGGAATATTTTCCGAGCGAACTATATAGTTTCATCTGTGAGTTGTGGTACTCTGGTTTTTGAATTTCTGAGTGTTAGTCTAATATTTACTAGACACAGTTCTCACGTTTTCGTTTGTATCGGAAAGTAACCGATTTTGTGATATTTTAGAACTTCCTAATCAGGGGCGAATTATTTACTATTACATGTGTGCTTTGGTAGTTCAGTCCCCTTGAGTTTCTGTGTCTTAATTTAACATTTAATAGACGCAGCTCTAGCGTATTCGTTTGTGTGGGAAAGGAAAGCGATTATCTGCATGTTACTCTAATTTATTAGACACAGTTCTCGCGTTTTCTCAGTGTCTGCCATAGAGTTCCACAGCGCTGATGATAGTCCTTTCGTCGTCTGTTTCCCATATACAGCATGGACAGACTGTGATTGCTGGGTTCGGATGCGAGACGAGTTGGTGGCACTTTGGTGCCAGCTCCAGGCTTTTGACACCGTACCTCAAAAGCGACTAGTAATCCAATAGCGTGCTTGTAGTATATCGTCTCAGTTGTGCGACTGGATTTGTGATTTACTGTCAGAGAGGTCACAATTCTTACTAAATGATGGAAAGTCATCGAGTAAAACAAGTGGTTTATGGAGTTCCGCATGGTAGTACTATAGGCCCTCGGCGGTTTCATATCTATATAAACAATTTAGAAGACAATCTGAGCTGCAGACTCAAGTTGTTTGCAAATAACTCCGTAGTTTATCGTCTAGTAATGTTATCAGAAGATGCAAAGAAACTGCAAAACGATTCTGAAAGCAGATCTGTAAGGTGTGAAAATTGGCAGTTGGTCCTAAATAACGAAAAGTAACAGGTCATCCACGTGAATACAAAAAGGAATGCGTTAAACTTCGGCTACGCGATATATCAATCAGATGTACAGGCCATAAATTAAACTAAATACCTAGGAATTACAATGATGAATAACTGAAACTGGAAAGAACACCAGAAAAAGTTATGGGGAAGGCAAACCAAAGACTGCGTTTACAGGCAAAACATTTAGATCATGTAACAAATCTACTAAAGAGACTGCCTGCAATACGCTTGTTTATCCTCTTTTGGAGTACTGCATCACGGTGTGGGATTCCGACCAGATAAGATTAACGGAGTACCTCGAGAAAATTCAAAGAAGGCAGCACTTTTCGTATCCCTAAGAAATAGGGGAGAGAATGTTACGGATATGATACAGTATTTGGGGTGGACATCATTAAAGCAAAGGCGTGGGATCTTCTCACAAAATTACTGTCACCAACTTTCTCCTCTGGATGAGAAAATATTTTCTTGACGCCGACCTACATAGGGAGAAATGATCATCATAATAAAATAAAGGAAATCAGAGCTTGTACGGAAAGATATAGGTTTCGTACTCCCGTACACTGCTCGAGAGTGCAATAATAGAGAATTATTGTGAAGGTGATTCGATGAGCGCTCCATCAGGCACTTACGTTTGATTTGCAGAGTAACCATGTAAATGCAGATGTTGGAGTACTGCCTCTTTGTTTGTGTGCTTGCCTGTTTATTGTAATGTTTTAGTCAGTATCTGATTCTTTGGTTATAAGCTTGGTCAGGTTAGTTCTGCTACATCACTTGATTTAGGCCTAATATGAAATATCAACAGTCTGTTTATTATGCCCGCAGAATTAAATTATTTATCTTCTTGTAGAGTGCTGGTCAAATGGAAGTCGTTAGTCTTAATATTCAAGTAGAACTACAGATCTCCGATTGCAAACAAAAACTGAAATTTGGCAGCAAAATTTAATCGTATTATTTCACAGAATATAAAATTCTGAGCACAAAAGAAGTATGTCACTACTGTCATAATTTAATTATTCTATAATATTTAAAATAAATATACTTGACATGCACATTGGCACTACTAATAATACTTTTAGTTTAAGCAGCACTTTCTAATGACCGAAGTTTGCTTACTGTACCATACTTTGCAAGCACAATGGACCTTCGCATTAAATATTTCCACGTCTAAGTGTCCATATTATTTTTTAAAATAGGACCATACATCAGTGTTAATGGCAAGCACTAAAATCATCAAAAAACACAAAATTTTGTTGTATAACACTGTCAAACACACATGAGGTTACTGCCGATCTAATTTACAAGTTAAAGTGCACTTGTCGACGAGAACTACCGCAGCAACCAATGGTATTCCCATGTCTAAATTCTCAAATCCTTGTTTGATATCATACTCAGACAAATTATTTACTGATATCATGCTAGCATTTAACATTGCCATCTTCTGCCGTTGCACAGTAAAATCTCGGGAGAGGGGGCAGGGGTTGGGGGGAAGGTGGAGCGAAACCGTTTTCCATTTGTAATATATTATGATGTTGTTGTCTCTCTGAAATAAACTTTGCAGACTAAAAGTGACAGATGGAGGGTGGGGGGGAGGGGGGGGGGAATTTCCGTACGTGTATGAATCAGAGGGTGATGTCAGCTCCTGGGGTTATCAGCTACTGTGAGGAAAACTGTGCTACTCTAATTTCCTCTGTGAGTTATCATTGAAAATAACCTTGACTATGTCCTATCATTGAAAACAAAACGGTAATTACCAATCAGTATCATCTGTCATATTTTTCTAGCATGCTACATGATATACTACCTCCTTCCCCCATAAAATTGGCGCTTGCTAAGACGAGACATTACTGAAAAACTTGTAAAAATATTAAAACGATAGGTGATTACAGTACGCTCTTTGTATTATCAGTAACACAGCACCAGACTGAAATGTCAACACCATTATAAGACTTGCAAGCATTATTTTGAACAATGAAAATACTTAATTTGAAGGTCCATTGTGTCTTAAACGATATATTGACCTAAAATGGAATTCATTACAACAGTTCACTAGTTGTCAGTAATACAGACTGCCTCTTTGTTTGTGTTTGCCTGTTTATTGTAATGTTTTAGCCAGTATCTGATTCTTTGGTTATAAGCTTGGTCAGGTTAGTTCTGCTACATCACTTGATTTAGGCCTAATATGAAATATCAACAGTCTGTTTATTATATTGTTTTTAAATATTGAATATTATTTTTAAGTACAAGTGTTTAGGAATGAAAACAGTTTTGAGTCACTTACTTTCAGACTCCACAGAGATATTTTAGACAGCAATGTGACGGATGTGTTTATGTATAGAAAATAACACTTGAGTTAAGAATTACATTATTTGTATTGCAGACGAATTTCTGTAGACATTTTACACATGGAAAGAACACTGTGACACTTGAAACCATCATAGAAGAATTTAGATGTGGAAAATAATTAATTTGAGAGTTCTGTTGTGCCTTAACCACCTACGATACAATAACTGAACCGTGAACTCTGCCATCTGCTTGTGATGGCAGCTAATGATTATGGATTAAGGGCAAACCCGAGATGGTAAAAGTATTAAAGAATACAGAAATTAGATTATCGATAAACTCAACAACAAATTTTGAGACCACGATCCACACAAAGTAAATTAATTCTGCTACCCTGGAAGCATAATTACACTTAATGGACGAAACAAGGTGGAGGGGGGCAAAACAAGCCGACATAATAAGCAAAGAGGGTATTACTGGCCACAAGGAGTATATTAGTACCAAACATAACCCCTAGTTTGAGGAATAGAATTCAGAGACTATACGACTGATGCATAGTATTGCAATCCCGTGAAACATGGACCTAGGAAAACCGAAAAAAAAGATTTTTTAAATTAATTGTAACAGTCTAGATCTAAAGGCTCGTTTATTCAAAGCTGACCGCTTTCTACCACCACACGATCCTCCTCAGACCTACAGCCTTATTAATGGACAATGGCTGTTCATGGAGCAAAAACCGCTGAATGACGTTAGTGAACTCGCTAGTTCTGAAGATGTTCATGTCATGATCCTATCCTGTCACTTTTCAATAAACATGCCTTGCTATCTAGACTGTAATAATTAATTTCAAAAATTGTGTTTACATCACTGATTTCTCCAATAATGTTTTCAAAAACAGTGAAAGATGACAATCGTAGCGTTTGATGTTTGGTGCTTTAAAGTAATGTTGAAAATTATGTTAGCTGTTAAGGAATGAGTTTCTCCGCCCAGTCGGCAAAGAAAGGAACATGCAGGGAATCTGAGAGGAGAGAAGATAGATCAGGTGTTAAGATATTAGGGAAAAACTTCTATAGTGTCAGAGGAAACTGTGGAAGCTAAAAACTATAGCGTAAGACAGAGTACGGTACAAGTTAGCACTCTGAGATGAAAGGAAGGGGCAAGAGAAGAATTCGTGGTAGAACGCATCAGTCCAGTCACAAGACTAATAGTTAAAATAAATGAAGCAACTGTCCCTAAGATAGGACTTTTCACTGGAAAGAATGAGTGGCGGAGGACGGTCTATTTGGGCGAGTAAATGCAAATGGTTACACGCCACCTTATTTTTCCGTGCTCCACCGGTATTAATTGCCTTTCGCCTCTTAACACTGTTTTCCGTTCGGATGACTTACTCTATTAGTCAAGTCACTTATCGACCTCTATGGGAGTGTACGATATGCTGCACTCTCTTCTTGTAGATTTCAGCCGTTTGGTACATGTTTTGCTTGCTTGTGCAGCAGAAGGTCAAATGCCAACATACTTTAAGAATTGTCCCTGTTCTTGTTAAAACGGACGAGGACGTCGGAGTGGGTTAAAAATTAGTTTCCCCAGCACATAATTTAATCTTTTATAAAAGTCACGCACTAAATTCTACGAGAATGCACGATTTGTTGTACTGTCTCTTTGCGGATTTTCCTGGCTGCTAGTTTCTCCGAAGTCTTTTACACAGCAGTTTGATGCATGCATTACCCGCTTGCGACGCAGAAGGTTAGATCCCTATCTATAGTGAGAATTGTCTGTTCTTGCTACAAGGAGCGGGGACATCGTAGCTCATTAAAACTTACTTATTATGGGCATAGTTTACGGTACGTTACCAAATTTGTACCTTAAAAAATTTCTAGACTGTTTACAACTGCATCAGATCTAAAGAAATGCTGAGATATTAAAGGAGCGAAATTTGTACTCTAACCTTGCTGTATATCATTAATATTGGCTACACACATTACGAAGTTACGTCCCCATATTCGCCTACGGAAAGCTCTTCCCCATGCGTACTACTTTTTTGTACCCTGGCTTATATACTACTCTGATACATCCACTGGTACACCCGCCTAATGTCGTATAGGGACCCCTCGAGCATGCAGAAGTGCCGCGCAACACGACGTGGCGTGGACTCGGCTGATGTCGGAAGTAGTGCTGGCGGGAACTGACACCATGAGTCCTGCACGGCTGTCCATAAATCTGTGTGAGTACGAGGGGGTGGAGATCTCTTCTGAACAGCACGTTGCTAAGCATGTCAGACATGCTCAATAATGTTCATGTCACGGGAGTTTGGTGGCTAGCGGAGGTGTTTAAACTCAGAAGAGTGTTCCTGGAGCCACGCTGTAGAAATTCTGGACGTGTGGGGTATCGCATAGTCCTTCTGGAATTGCCCAAGTCCGTGGATATGAGTGGATGCAGATGATCAGACAGGATGCTTACGTACGTGTCACCTGTCAGAGTTGTATCAGGGTCCCACATCACTTCAACTGCACATGCCCCACACCATTACAGAGCCTCCACCAGGTTAAACAGTCCGCTGCTGGCATGGAGGGTAAATGGATTCATGAGGTTGTCTCCATACCCGTACACGTCCATCCGCTCGATACAGTTTGAAACGAGACCCGACCGACCAGGCAACGACCAACTAAATGTTTCCAGCCATCAACAGTCCAATGTCGGTGTTGACGGGCCAAAGCGAGGCATAAAACTTTGTGTGGTGCAGTCATCAAGGGTATACGAGTGGGCCTTCGGCTCCGAAAGCTCATATCGATGATGTTTCGTTGAAAGGTTCGCACGCTGACACTTTTGGATAGCCCAGCACTGAAATATGCAGCAATTTGAGGAAGGATTGTACATCTGTCACGTTGAACGATTCTCTTCAGTTCTCATTGGTCCCGTTCTTGCAGGATCTCTTTCCGGCCTCAGCGATGTCGAAAGACTGGATGTTTTATCGGATTCCTGGTATTCACAGTACACTTGTGAAATGGTAGTACTGGAAAATACCCCCTTCAATGCTACCTCGGAGATGCCGTGCCTCATCGGTCGTGCGCCGATTATAAACCACGTTCAAACTCACTTAAATCTCGATAACCTATTATTGCAGCAGCAATAACCGATCTAACGATTGCCCCAGATACTTGTGTTATATAGGAGCTGGCGACCGCAGCGCCGTATTCTACCTGTTTACATATCTCTCTATTTGAATATGCATGCCTATATCAGTTTCTTTGGCGCTCCAGTGTGTATCTCCTTTGACTGTCCGCATGTAGTGTAACGTGCCAAGTTATAGTTACCTGACTATTCACCTAATAACAGTTTATGCATTTACGACAGAACTTTTGCAACAGCACACACATGTGAAGAATTTTATAAAACTCATCAGCCTACGGTATATTTCATATACTGTCTGACATTAGTATTACCCTATACCTTTCCGTCTGCAACACAACGTCGCAAGCATCTAGCCACGTAACATGTCAGCAGCATTCGCTTTAGTGGAACAAGTTCAACAACCGCCTTCGCAAAAACGGTATATACTGTGAGGTGACAAAAGTCATGTGTTACCTCCTAATAGCCGGCCGCTGTGGCCGAGCGGTTCTAGGCGCTTCAGTCCGGAATCGCGCTGCTGATACGGTCGCAGGTTCGAAACCTGCATCGGGCGTGGATGTGTGTGATGTCCTTTGGTTAGTTCGGTTTAGGTAGTTCTAAGTCTAGGGGACTGATGGCCTCAGATGTTGCGTCCCATAGTGCTTAGAGCCTTTTGAACCATTTACCTCCTAATATCGCATCAGACCTCCTTTTGCCCAGCGTAGTTCAGCAATCCGAGATGACATGCGTTCAACAAGTCGTTCAAGTCCATTGCAGAAATACTGAGCCATGCTACCCCTATAATAATCAATAATTGCGAAAGTATTGCCGGTGCAGTATTTCATGCATAAACTAACTTCTAAAATACGTCCAACATTTGGTGATCTGGATGGCTAAATCACTCGCTCGATTCGTCCAGAATGTTCTTCGAACCAGTAGCGAACAATTGCGGCCCGGTGATGTGGCGCATTGTCAGCCACAAAAATTCCACCTTTGAATGGCTGCAAATGGTCTCCAAGTAGCCAAACGTAACCATTTCGATTCAACGATCGGTCCATGCAAACACAGCCCACACATTATGGGGCCACCACTAGCGTTCACAGTACCTTATTGACAACTTGGGTCCATTGCTTCGTGGGGTTTGGGCCAGCTTTTACCAAGAGCTTTTACCAACTAAATTCGGGGACTCATCTGACAAGGCTACCGTTTTCCAGTGGTCTAGTGTCCAATTTATATCGTCAAGAGCCCAGGAGAGGAGACACTCCCATCTTCCGACATAGCCCTTTAACGCCAAATTCTTCACACGATCCTAATGGATATGTTCGTCGCACGTACCACACTGCTTTCTACGGTTATTCCACGTAGTTCTGCTAGTCTGTTACCACTGAGAATTCCACACAAACGCCGCTGTTCTCGGTCGTTAAGTGAGGCCGTCTGCCACTGCCTTGTCCGTGGTGAGAGATAATGCCTGAAATTTGCTGTTCTCGGTCCACTCTTGACGATGTGGATCTCTGAATATGAAATTCTCTAACGATTGCCGAAATGGAATGACGCACCCGTGCAGCTCCAACTACTGTTCCGTTTCCAGTCTGGTAATTCCCGTCGTGCGGCCGTAATCACGTTTGTATCCTTTTCACATCACTCACCTGAGTACAAATAGAGATCCATCAGTGAACTATCCTTTTATACGCGATAGCAACGCAATTTGTGTATGGGCATGCTTCTATCCCAGACTTTGTCACCTCAGTGTAATGGGTCACTAAATGCATGATCTTTTATTTTAGGACTTTGTGAACTTTACATAGTTGTTTTTATATTTGCAATATACGTAGATTTTCCACAGATTTGATGTACAAATATTAACTATACCACAATTGGCTCACGCTGCTTGTACGTATGGGTAACTGATTTACGTATATCATGACTGGTATTTTAGTGGTATATGACAATATAGGAAATGGCTCTGACCATCACGCTACACGCGGGGCCCTATTACGGTTATAGTATATTTTTTTGTATATTTTTCGTATTTTTTTAATTTTTCACAGTGTGGCAATTGAGGCCTAATCGTGATGACTCGCTCTGTGAAACCTATCGCATTTCACGGACTATGAAAGGAGCCGAATGGAGTTATTACTCAAATATTGTGATGTAGCTTTTCTAGCCTCAGTCACTCAAACTGGACGTGCGAAGCATTTACATGGTCAAATATGATTCGAAACTTTTCCAAGACATATATACAAGCGGAAATTTAACTACATGTGGCCAAGTTGAGATGCTCATACAAAGTTACACAGAAGTTCTAAATTTTCTGATATGTTACTGGAATACAGTCGAGGAGAACGAACTGGGATTCAGAATTGTTTAATTTCTGATGAGATACTAAAGTAAATCGGGAATTTTTCGCGTTTATTTTAGTCATACCCGTGGTTCATCGGCCATCTGAACACTGAAAATAGTTCATTATTCATCTTGACGACAGCAATATTGATGTCTCCAGGTACGGTTCTTAAGTGAAGCTAGACGTCATCGGCATAGAAATGTTATTTACAGCACAGAATCGAAGACATACCAGGAATGTTACATCATTTGTTGGGAGGCCTGGAGCCGATGTTTCACCTGTGTCAGTTTCTTTGTCAAGCTGCTTGAGATTGTATCTATGCGAGTGTGCCTGTGTGCCATTCGTGTGCGTGATGTAATAAAAGACTGATTGTGTCATTGATACTAAGAAATCACCTTAAGTTTATTGTAGAGGGAATTCTCTCAGCAAGTCTGTGTTCATGTCTCCCGTTACGATAATGCTCGTACTGGCATTGAAGCGAATGTAATTCCAAATGAAGGAAGTCAATGTGCTGATCTTGTGTGGCTCATAAACGACATCAATTACGCAGTTCTGTTTTAATTTCAGTGCACAGGAAATGCACCTGTCCTCCTTCGCTAGGGTTCAAAATAGTAGTCTAGGGTTAAGGTCAATCAGCGTTTCTTTTGCCAGTCAGTCCTTACCAACCTATACCCAGAGAGATGAACAGATGCAAATGATACCTGTGGTCTTAGGAACATTTATGGCAGGAGGATTGCATAAAATTTAAGTCAATAGACAGGAAGACTCAGTTCTTCATTAAAGGCGGAAGAGGATTGGACAGTGAGCTTTTAAGAGCGCTGACACTTGATTTAGAAAGGCTTGCAGCAGGCTCTCTGAAAGTCAGAGCAGTACTCGTACAAATTCCAGTTCCAGCATGCTTGCCGTTATCTCCGCTGCAACCATTAAAGAGCTAAGCCTGCCACAACGGAGTCCCAAGAGTGCAAGTGCACTGAAGCACAGAGGTTAAGGAAGGGCAGCTTGAGTATCCGCTAGCCTGACATATTTTAGCGTAGATACTTTCACTGCAGTTCTTTTATCACAACGTAGGAGCGGCATAATGAACAAACGAAACTTAAAGGAATTTGAGGAGAAATTAAGAACCGGGGAATATATATCAGGCACGAAACAGAGCCCAAGTTAAGCAGGAGAAAAGTTTTAGTGTGTGAGGCAGTTGGAAACAAATTTGTAGATGTTCCGCAATGCAAATTGTATGAAACGTTACTAAACTCTCATTCAGGAACCTCGATTATACTACGAGGTGTTTGTAAATTTGCCAGCAGTTTCCTACCTCCATAAATATTTTGAACGAGGACGAAGACTTAGTGGCTGATAAATGTATGGAAATTTTGTGCTAAGGGCTTGAGACCATTTAGCAGTATATAGGCTTTATAAATTTAGGGCAAACATTGATTGGAAGAGGAAAAACTTATGCCCAGCGGGTATTAAAAACCACATTCTGGTTGTATGAAACGTAGTGCGAAGAAAGCTTAGTACGAAAGAAAAGCTTCTTCTTTCAGACATATGCTGGTGGAGTGTAATTGACATTTTCAGCTTCTTTGGTGCAAAGGATATCGACTTTCAGAGACGGTTCTGCTTACTACAGAAAACACCTCTTAGGGATGACATGTTGATGGTTCTAACTGAGAACAGCCAGCACCAGTCGAAAGAGGGCGAAGTTGTTGAGAAAACCGTTCATATCGAAATAAATAAATAAGCCCGAAATACGCCAAAAAGGAAGAAAAGGAGAAATAAAGTCCAACATTTTCTGGCCTACAATGATCCAAAATGAATACATATATATTTCATACAGCCTCGTCTTCGTATACTCGGGTACAAAAAGAATTTTCAACATCCGAACCCTACTCATAACACTACAGTGAAAGTGTACAAAATGAACTGCTACGTTGCGTACCACGGCGGAAAGACAGGCAGTAAAGCAAGACTCCCGTAGCCTGCTTGCGTTGGGACAGCATGGACTGGATGTGAATAAAGCAGCCTGCCCGTTCCGCTGTTCACACGCGACAGATTGCCTGCATGGCTACATCTACATCTGCATTTATACTCCGCAAGCCACACAACGGTGTGTGGCGGAGGGCACTTTACGTGCCACTCTCATTACCTCCCTTTCCTGTTCCAGTCGCGTATGGTTCGCGGCAAGAACGACTGTCTGAAAGCCTCCGTGCGCGCTCTAATCTCTCTAATTTTACATTCGTGATCTCCTCGGGAGGTATAAGTAGGGGGAAGCAATATATTCGATACCTCATCCAGAAACGCACCCTCTCGAAACCTGGCGAGCAAGCTACACCGCGATGCAGAGCGCCTCTCTTGCAGAGTCTGCCACTTGAGTTTATTAAACATCTCCGTAACGCTATCACGGTTACCAAATAACCCTGTGACGAAACGCGCCGCTCTTCTTTGGATCTTCTCTATCTCCTCCGTCAGACCGATCTGGTACGGATCCCACACTAATGAGAAATACTCAAGTATAGGTCGAACGAGTGTTTTGTAAGCCACCTCCTTTGTTGATGGACTACATTTTCTAAGCACTCTCCCAATGAATCTCAACCTGGTTCCCGCCTTACCAACAATTAATTTTATATGATCATTCCACTTCAAATCGTTCCACACGCATACTCCCAAGCATGGGCAGCTTCAAAGCGGAATTACACCTTTGCTCAAAGTTCGTGCCTACCTGCAGAGAAGGAACCCATTGTGCATGATTTCACGTACCCGAGGTGGTTGTTATTACCGTTAGAGTCCGTGTATGCTCACCGGCTCACGCGACAGCTTGAAATCCGGATCTGTCACTTGTTAGCTGGCCTCCCTGCAGAGAACTACGTACGTCTTTTTTCCATGATATCCTCGATAGTACACTGACACAAAAAACAATCGCAGCATCAAGAAGGAGACGTGAGACATAAAAGATCGTTGATATGAGTGAAAAATGACGTCTGTTGAAATTTAGCGCCAATCGCTTAAGAGTGGCGCAAATAGCGCCACTGTGAGGACGAAAATCAACTTTGTTTTAAATACATACTGTAGCGGTCGTGAGCGTTATTTATACTGGAGATTGGACGTGATAAGTTGATGTTAGTCAAGAGCCAGGGCCTTTAAGATGACAAGCAATTATTAATTTCGGTTTCATGAGGTGGAATGCGGGGAGGGCGAGGGGCTGTACTGCACGTTTGTGCTTGGGAGTGTAGCATCAGCAGCCGTAAGGCTGGTGCCACACTCACTGAGGATGTTCACTCTTGCTAAGAAACAGCGAGAGCACCGGCCATTGGCTGATATAAATATAAGTCGTCAGAAGAAAATTGTTAAACACAGGATTTAGCAATAGCTCATTCCGATGAAGACACCCCTAGTAGGTGTCGAAACCAAGATCACTGTATTTACCGTTTATGTGCAACCGTTTGGTGCTTTAATCTTATGTTGAAACTGGTACAAGGTTCCTGAATAACAGCCATGTTCAAAACCGTGATATAAATAAATTCTGGAGATAGAGAATGGAGCATGTCTATGTGTACATGGAGAAGACCTGATAATCGGAATACAAAATAGGACAGATAGTGGGAGTCCGATGCTGCTCGTTTCTAAGCTCCAGCGCTTAGTTTCCCCACTATTGGTTAACTACTTTACAACTGAATCTGGACTGGAGACTGCTGCCTTATTACAACGTATCTAATTGCTTAGCACTCACAAGTATCCCCATGTGTGCGAGGTGGCTTGTTCAGCCTTTAGTAAGGCTCGTTTGATGGTGCTGTGTGAACAGTTACGACAGGAAAAATATTAGTTACTAATGACTCACCATGTATATCAGGAGGGCGACAGGAAATGAAAGTCCGGGAGGTGCAGAAATTAACCTTCTATCGGATGTATCAATTACACTTCACAAAACGGAAATCGTCGACATTCAAGAAATGTTCGAAACAAACCACTATCTTTCACCATGAATACCGAATGAAAAACAGCGCGCCACAGTGATCACAAAGATTCACCGAGCGAGATGGCGCATTGGTTACCACACTGGACTCGCATTCGGACGGACGACGGTTCAATCCCACGTCCGACCATCCTGATTTAGGTTTTCCGTGATTTCCCTATATCGCTCCAGGCAAATGCCGGGATGGTTCCTTTGAAAGGGCACGGCCGACATCCTTCCCCATCCTTCCCTAATCCGATGAGACCGACCTATGTCCTCGCAGTTTGGTCTCTTCCCCCAAAACAACCCAACCCCCACAAAGGTTCACATCATCAAGATAAGGTCCTTGGAACTTACGAACTGTGCAGGACGTTCAGCTAGGTATCAAACTTTAAACAATGCATATAGGATCATATTGGTGTAACGGGATGATAAAAACAGATGGAATGTGAGGGCATGCAACCGAATGTGAAGCAGTCTGTCATGGAGCTTACCATGAAACTAGCTGCCCTTTAAAGTGTAGCTGCAGATAGTGCGTTAACATGTTTTAGAGGCAGGGAAAAAGCAAACATCCAGACGCTGAATTTGTATAGTGGTTCCAGGTCATATGATTTGCAATGTTACACACTTTTCAGGAGGAATACTTTGCTCTAAATGAGTATGATTTCGACACGCAGACAAGGAATGAAGCAAAAGCAAGTTACTTTGACCATCTATTGGGCAAAACCAGCGTTCATACCATAGTTGCAATTCAGATACGCCGATATCTTGCTATGACGTAAATGTTCCATAATAGCCTTGGAAGATCACGCATACGAGGAAGAATCGTAGGGGGTACAACACTTGCAACTGCTCGCAGCACAATAAAGAACTTTCCAGCCTACTTACCATCCAGATTAAGAACCGGCATAATTGTACACGAACGCGATAACACATTGATGTTTGTTGATCTGATACAACTCTCTTAGTATTTTCAGCGTTTGTTTCATATGCATTTCCTCTTCAAATCTCGATTTCTCGGAACTGAAAACAAATTCCTTACTTAACAATGTGGTAGGTTTTTTTTAATCTCTTCTACAAATTCTCGCGCCGTTTTCGCAGTTTGCTGTGCATTTTGAAGTTGACGCCTTGTTTGAAATTTCGTTATCTTACATGTTCCAGTTCTGTAGCACTGTTTGAAGTTTTGCAGTCATCCACTGCTTCCCTTGAAATCATTGTAATCTATGTCGCGCGCAGTTTTATGTGGATAACGTAACAGTTCACATCCTGTTCAATGCACAGCCTATAAATTGTGTCGAACATCCTTGAAACTCACAAATACCAGTTTCTGTGACAAGTACGCCTTTTCCTACCTTGACTACCTGTAGTTTTTCTTATGCAACGCACTATCAAGCTGCGGACGTATTCCAAATCTGTTCAAAATTGTTTTTTTACTATGCTGTGCATGATCTTCTACGCACGTTATTACGTTTAGTATTCGCTTCTTGGAAAACGAATACCCTTCACTGCGTTTCACTGGCGATAGGATTTTTGGCTCCCTGTCAGAAAAGGATGATGAACTACATGACGCGACACCTGTTTCAACATCACTTCCCCTTGTTAAGCACCTATCGTTATCATTGTACATCTCATGTACATTGTTCATACAGTCGTCCATATACGGAAACACACAGAAACGCTAAATCATTCGTTGGATTTCATCTCGGTACGAGGCGAGTGTTACTACACTTTTCATGATCTTTCTATCCAAATAGCATGCATGTAGATAAATGGGAAGAGAGAAATTCTTAGAATTTCTGAGAGAAAAGGTGTATAAGACATGGAAGTATCCTCATACAAAATCAAACTATGCATGCGTATGACGGCAATATGGCCATACTGACGGGAAACAAGATAAAATATGTAAAATCGCGAAAAAACTAGTGAAATTACTTAAATTTCTGAGAATACATAAAATTAAAGAAAAAGTAAGACAAAATGTGGTGAACTGAGGTTGGTTGGGAGTACCCGGACACTCAAGACTGGGGAAAGTTTAAAAATTATGCTCTGAGTGCATTCATTTTTAACCCTCCCCCTCCCCCTGTATACTATGTGTGTTTTCGTAACACATACTTCAACAAAGGCGACAGAGGTACCATATTAAAGCAGGCAATACACGCATATCCCAATCAATAACTGTGTTCTCACACAGGGAATCGCATATAGATCTTACCAAATCACCATTGGTTCTCACAAACAATGTTATTCCTTAGGTATAACGGAAAGAATAAATTTTTCATTTCCCTCGAGACCTCAGATGGGGGAGTGGAGTGGGATATCAGCGCAGCCCCTGGACGAAGAAATTCCTGCCAAAATTCGAAGCTTCTGCCTAAATTTGTAATTCCCACCTAAATTTGAAATTCCAATCAAAATTCGAAAGTCCCACCAGTGGGTTAGATTGGGGAGGGGGTGAGGTGGGGTGGGACCTACGTGCCCATTGCAGAAAACACATGACATCATCTGGGGTGGGGTGGAGGGGTTGGGCTAATTAATTGAGACAATTTAATTGGTTTGTATACCAATTTGGCATTAAAATTGCGCTGATACCCCCGTACCCTACTACTTCTCTTTCAAGATAAACGATGATGCAAGACTGATGAAGTATGGCTTCACTGTTCACATAAATAGTTCTAAAAAATGTATGACAATTTACTCACCCTAATGTTCTGACCTTGAATAATTAACAATATGTTTCCAATAGTTTAATATATCATACAGACTTTACTTTGTAGAACGCGAAATATTTACAAAAGTTGCGAAAAACCACACCCATATGTCTAACAACAACAAAAAATGTAGAAATGTTGGAAACTTCTTATGGCAGTCTCAATGGCGCATTCCTTCATATGGTTCTAAAATATGTCACTAAATTGAAGTACTGACACAATCTCATGGTGTGTTCCTAGGTACACTATCCTCTAAACACAACTCTATCCTCTACTAAATTATGAGCAGAGTCTATATCTGCTCCTGAATGTCTTAAAATACGGTATCTGATTTCAGAATCTCTCACCATTATATAATCAACATAGTAGCATCCTGTGTGTCCTGAACATTCCCTCTTACATCTTCGTGTGATTTATGAACGATTTGCATGGGTCTGTTACTACTATCTGAAACTTATTCTGATCACTCAAATAATGCCTACATAGTGACATATGCGTCCATTCAGATTAATTCGTGATAGACGTAATGTTATGCATTATAAATCAAGTGTCTGTAAAACTAGGCGAAGAGAGCTAATAGAATGTTTTGTCCATTTCGACTGACTTTTTCGAGTCTACATAATTGGATACAGTTGGTATATAACGTAGAAATATTGGTTAAGGGCTGACGCACGAAGCCACAGTTTGTATCTGTCTAAGGTCAACGAAATGCACACATTGAAACATACAATTTTGTTACGAAAGCGTGCTGTAAAGTAATGCCTCCGAATTTTTAATGTGAAAACTCTTACGTCTTTTCAAAGAAACATGAGTTCTAGTGCTGACGTTTATGTCGCTATGGAGAAATTGGTGCTTGTTATTAAACATTAAAATAATTGTTCAAATGGCTCTGAGCACTATCGGACTTAACATCTGAGGTCATCAGTCCCCTATAACTTAGAGCTACTTAAACCTAACTAACCTAAGGACATCACACACATCCATGCCCAAGGCAGGATTCGAACCTGCGACCGTAGCAGTCGTGCGGTTCCGGACTGAAGTGCCTCGAACCGCTCGGCCACCGCGGGCGGCTTTAAAATAATTAAAAATTATGTCAGCTGAACACATTCTTGGCGAATCACCCTCCCTTACTGGCAGCAGAAGACTTTGGATTAATTAGAAACTGGTGTTGCTAATCAATGTCATCGTAAACTTTTTACTACTCGTTGAAGATTTTCTTTATTTTCCAGTTGTTAATATACGATCAGCAAAAATCGAAACCGAACGCAACTTGCAGATATTACGTCAAACTGAGAATTAAATTTTGTATTTTGTATTATAATTTAACAAAATACAACAGTGTTTAACTTATTTCTTATATTTTCGTTCCTTCTATAGATTTAGGTGTTGTTGTTAACTTACTCAGCACAAACTCCTGCACTTTTTCACCTCAGCTGTTTCATATAGAAACCAACAAAAACAAAATTATCTCGAAACATGAAGGTTAATATTATAAGCCAGTATTTTGTTGGCTAATTTCGAATAACTCCTTTTTTTAGTGAAATGTCGTCAGACACTCACCTCTCCATCGAATTATCGGCGAGGGTCAAATTAAATGCTCTGAAAAATCGTATTTGTTCATCCTGCAAAGATGAAATACAGACAAACGTATGTCGACACAGTTGCAGCTGAAACGCAAGAGTCGTCCTCCCGCTGGCAGATAGCTGAGGCAGGTGATCAATGACTGACAGTGTCATCTCCGGCTGCCAGGTTAATAGCAGAGCCACAATATTTCACTGTTGGCATTCCTCTGCTGCGTTTTCTTTTTTTTTCGGAAATGAAATAAAGAGCAGCTGCTGAAGGTTCGTATTCTTTCAGTTCATTCAGAAAACCACGTCAACTTCTTTGTCACCAAAAGTTTTTCGTTTTACATCAAATGATAAAAATATACTGATTACTCACAACATGTAAGAGACTAGTATCACGTGAATTCAATTTGCGCGTCGTCCCGAATAAACCAAATGTGGAAGGTGCTAACTGAGTAGGTAAGAAATGACAGGGGAGACGAATTGCGGCACTTCGTAACGAAAGTAAACTCGAAGTGGAACTGTTCAAAATCTACCTTACGCATCAACACAGTTAAGAATTTTATTTCAACACCGAATGGCACGTTATTTCTAAAATAAATTCACAGAAAAAGTTATAGATAAAGATTAGCAAAACGTAACAGCGTGTGCGATCCAAGCGGCGATGGAGCGTTTAGGGAAGAAAAAGAAATTTTAGTGGAGGAAGAGTGTCAAAATATGGAATGAAGATACAGAAAATACAATTAAAGACAAAATTAAAGCTTACACTACAAGTCTACAACACAGTACAGAAAAAACGAAAACGAATTATAAAGGAAAACTCAACTATTCTAACGGTAAGAGAATCCTGGGCTAGCATATCAAACGTTACAATTGATTACATCAGTGAAACTTCCTGGCAGATTAAAACTGTGTGCCGGACCGAGACTCGAACTCGGGACCTTTGCCTTTCGTGCGTAAGTGCTCTACCAACTGAGCTATCCAAGCACGACTCACCCCCCGTCCTCACAGCTTTACTTCTGCTAGTATCTCGTCTCCTACCTTCCAAACACTACAGCTCTCCTGCGAACCATGCAGAAATAGCACTCCTGAAAAAAAGGATATTGCGGAGACGTGGCTTAGCCACAGCCTGGGGGATGTTTCCAGAATGAGATTTTCACTCTGCAGCGGAGTGTGCGCTGATATGAAACTTCCTGGCAGATTAAAACCGTGTGCCGGACCGAGACTCGAACTCCGCACCTTTGTCTTTCACGGGCAAGTGCTCTACCAACTGAGCTACCCAGGCACGACTCACGCCCCGTCCTCACAGCCTTACTTCTGCCAGTACCCCGTCTCCTACCTTCCAAACTTTACGGAAGTTCTCCTGCGAACCATGCAGAAATAGCACTCCTGAAAGAAAGGATATTGCGGAGACATGGCTTAGCCACAGCTTGGGGGATGAGACAAAGGTCCTGAGTTCGAGGCTCGTTCCGGCACACGGTTTTAATCTTCCAGGAAGTTTCATATCAGCGCACACTCCGCTGCAGAGTGAAAATCTCACTCTGGAAACATCCCCCACGCTGTGTCTAAGCTATATCTCCGCAATATCCTTTCTTTCAGGAGTGCTATTTCTGCATGATTCGCAGGAGAGCTTCTGTAAAGTTTGGAAGTTAGGAGACGAGGTACTGGCAGAAGTAAGGCTGTGAGGACGGGGCGTGAGTCGTGCTTGGATAGCTCAGTTGGTAGAGCACTTGCCCGTGAAAGGCAAAGGTCGCGAGTTTGAGTCTCCGTCCGGCACACAGTTTTAATCTGCCAGGAAGTTTCATATCAGCGCACACTCCACTGCAGAGTGGAAATCTCATTCTGGATTATATCAGTGGTAGCCAACCAGGCCCCTATTGCCCACTGGTGAGAGTTCAACTTTCTTGGCGGGCGGTAGGCAGTAGGGGCATTAAGAGCATTTCCATTAGGTTTCCATAAAATTTTGATATGAAGTATTTTGTTGGTTATTTTTGTAAACTTGCTGTAAATCTGCTTCATAAATTTTATGCAGTTACTTCTGTACATTACAAATGACAATTACTGAGGAAATGATGGCCGGTTAGAAAATTTTACTATTAACAGAGATACAAAAGTGAGCTTTAGGTAAAGAAGGTTGACTACTCCTGATCTATACGGTAGCCAAGAGATGGCTTTTAAACTCCTGAACCAATGAATTAAAAAATATTCTTCACGCAGTAGACAAAGAAACTGTTAAGGTTAATGGGTAGAAAATAATTACAAAATTGAACTAACGAAATTAGACCATAATAAAGGAGTATGAAAAATACCATGGAGGCAATGTTACAATGGAGGACATGCAAGAAAAGATATTAAAGCAGATGAATAATGGGAAATTAGTAGCATCCAATAATATTAAATAATATTAATGCAGAGCTTATCAGATGTGGAGAATCAATGTTAGAACAGAGGCTGTTGCATTTATCAAATGAATGCTAGAAATGGAAAACGATACCCACCTCTTGGAGAGTGGCGGAAGTAATATCACTGTAAAAAGTTTAAAAAAATAACGAACTAGAAGAAACTATGAAAATTACAGAGGAATGCGTCTGCTGAACACTGGCTATAAAATATACGCACGAATAATTAATAACAAGCTGACAAGAATAGCTGGCGCCCTTTCACCGGAGGAACAAAATGTTGTCAGCTACAGACGATCGTGCAGTGGAATATTACAATAGGGTGGCAGATAACTGAAAAGAGACGAGAATATAATCTGGAGACTCATGTTGCTTTTATTGACTATGACAATGCCTCCGATAGAGTGAACATGTATCTGATCCGGAATATAAGGGAATGACAAGGTTATTATAAACATTTAATTAAAGAGATAAAAAGTTTGTATTTAAATAACGGAATTTTTGTTAATGCAGGCAAAGAGAGAACAGGACCAAAAGCACTTAACAGAGGTGTACGAAAAGGGTGGTGGCCCTCATGCAGTTTGTTTAATATGTATAATGACAACATTTCTAGGCAAAGAAAATAAGAACCTACCTCAGGAACAAAATTAATTCTTGGAAACACACGTGTAAGTAAATTTAAGCACAGTACTCTTTGCCAATGACGAAATAATTCTAGGATAGATGGAGAATGATTTACTATTTTCTCTACATCGTTTGGACTTAACAACTACTCTGTAGTTTGGAACATCAGAAAACAAAATCAAAGTTATGAGTTTTAAAGGGAAAAAATAAACTAATGTTAAATCGAAGACAGATATCTCATTCTCAGCTATTACGATGGGATATACGTTCTGAAAATGATAATGACATCTCCAGTAAGTTAAAGAAGTTTCAAATGATATGTGGCAGTATACGTAGAAAGCTACCCAGTAAAATTAGTAAAGAAACAAACACGAAATTCTACAAAATACTGGCAATACCTATGCTCACGTACGTATGTGAGACCTGGGCAATAACACTAAAAGAGACCAAAGAAGAACACTTGTACGAATGGCACCTGCAATGATTTCCGCAGCATCTGTCAGTCATTGAACAGTGTTCTGCGTAGTTTTGAGGCTATCGTATGGTAACTAAATTAATTCGAACGTGAGCGGATTGTTGCTGTTCATATGACGGCTACCTCCGTATCCATGGGATCCTAAGTGTTTCGTATTTCAAGAGACACCATATCTAAGATTTATACCGTATATGGGGAGAGCGGAACATCATTTTCTATGTTAGGACGCGGACGAAAATGTGTGTTAAGTGCTGGTGACAAATTTTCCTTGAAGAGCATTGTGGCGAAACATAAGAAAACTACACGTGCGAAAGTCACTGTGGAACAATCAGCACCAAAACAGCGTAGGCCCCTCCATAAGGTTTAAGTTGCAGGACATGCTGGAATCCAAAACCACACATCAAAAATGTTCAGATGTGTGTGAATCCCTAAGAGACCAAACTGCTGAGGTCATCGGTCCCCAGAATTACACACTACTTAAGCCAACTTGCGCTAATAACAACACACATACCCATGCCCGAGGGAGGACGTGAACCTCCTGCGGGTGGGGCCGAACAATCTGTGACATGGCGCCTCTAACAGCGCGACCCCTCCGCGAGGCAAGCACACAGAGGTAAATTTGTGCCGAAGCCATACAGTCTGGGCGATTAAGCAGTGGAGGAAAGTCATTTGGTTGGATGAGTCTTGTTTCACACTTCCAGCTACTGGCGAAGATTGCGTCCCAAGAGTGAAATATTGCGTTGGTTAGGTGATGATTTGGGCAGTTATATCCTGGTATCCCATGGGTTCCTGTGTTACTCTGCAAGATCACGATACCGCCAAGGATTATGTGACAATTTGGGTTGATGACGTCCATACCATGGTACACCGTTTGTTTCCCATTGTGACACTGCGTTGTAAGACGTCAGGGTTCCTGTACATATAGCACGCAACGTCCAGGACTGATTTTTCATGGATGAATTGTCGCATCTCCCCTGGCCACGACAGTATACAGATCTCAATATTATTGGGCGTTTGTGATCTACTCAGGACAGAAAGGCTCGTGATCGCTATCCACTTCCATCATGTTCTCCTGAATTTGCCATTATTCTGCAGGAAAAATGGGATAAAATTCCTCTGAAAACCTACAGGACCTGTATTTACCCATTCCGCGACGTCTGCAAGCTGTTTTGAATGCCAACGGTTTTTCTACATCGTATTAGGTATGGTAATCTGTCGTGATTTTGGCGTTTCCGTATTTTCGTCCACCCTCTGAATAATGCTTAATCATTCATGACAAGCTACCAATCGACGAAAGTATATGTGTGAAAGAGAACCCCAAAAATTTGGAGTTGGAATAGATTGAGGGTAAAGATGGTGTCTTGAAGACTTTTTTAAGTTTTATGGTGCTTTTCATTGCCTGCTGCTAATTGTAGAGCGAGAAATTCGATTCATGACCCGTACAGAGAGAGGGACTACTAAGCCAAACACTGGGCGAACCGGTAGAGTGAGTCCCAACTGATAATGTATGGCAGGTGATATTCAGTTCTGGTTTCTGCCTAACATTCAAGCGAAATTTTCCAAAAGATTGATCAGAAACGCTAATATAAATTACTTTTGATTCTCGTACAATATATCGCAAACAATATACATGAAAGCCTAGTGTTTGCGTAGGTGTACTAGCTGAGTACCTGACATTGCCCACATATGTGCTTATTTCAATCTTCTCCTTCCCCTCCCTCTATCCATCTCCTCTCTCACTATCCGTCTGGAAATCCCCGCTACCCCCTTCCTCTGTTCACCCTCCCACTCTCTTTGCATCTCCTTCCCCTTCCCCCTCTTTCTATCGAACTCCTCCTCCTCCCTCTTCAATCTGTCTTCCCCTTCGTCCATCCCTTCCGTTCCCCATAATTCTATTTCCCTTCTCACCCTTGTCCACCCCTTCCTTCCCCCCTGATTCCATCTCCCCCATGCCTCTTTGTCCCCCTCTCATTCCATCTCCTTCTCTGTCTGTCTCTTCCTCTCCCAACTCTGTCCATCTCCTAATATTCAGTTTCTCTATTGATTTTCTCCTCCCCCTCAGCATCACATTTCTGCTAGCACTGCGGGTCCTTTACAAACTGCTCATTCTACAAACAAACATTTCTGGCAGAATATCTGTACAACATATAGAGCATCTGTCATTTTCAGGGTAAAGTAATACTGGTAACAGATTCGGGAATTCAGTTTCATCGTTTCGAATAAGGTTACTCAACTGTGCACGGCTCCCATTTACTGTTTGTCATCTTCTATTATGGTACTGCCGCCTCGTTTTCTGATTCCATTTACTGGCGTCACTAGATTCCTGCCTCACTAGCCCGTGATCAGCAGCAGCAGCAGCACCACTTATAGATAAGTGCACTGTCGTACCATCTCTGGAGCGACCGATAGACTTTCCGGGTCGTCGTGTGTCTGGCAGTCAGTTCTGCGTGGACCAGCAGTGCAGTCGGGACGCAGCATCAGTGAAGTCAGGGACGGAGTGCCGGTGAGGCGCCGACAGCCAGTGCTCGCCGACCGCTGGCGACACACGTGAACTGTCCGACGGAGGGAAATTGGAGCGGGACCACAGTTGGTTGGTCGTTCGGTTGATCGTCCCAAAGGCCAACGTACGTTATATTTGGTCCTTTCACTATTTCCGGGCTGGCAGTCGGTCGGCTGGCGTGGAGCAGCAAGGAATCTTCGGCGAGGCGTAGTTTGGCCGGGCCCGCTGGCAGTCTCTACGTGGTGTCAGAGGGCGTGGCGCTGTTCCCATTGCTACGGGGTCTGACGCTCACCGACCCTGGACACGAAAGCTGAGTTTTGATTTAACCTACCAGCAAGTCAAGACTGTTCACATTGTATCGTTTGGAGTTCGTTGTCGGTTGTTGGGATATTCCCGAGAGCAACAACATGGTTTTCAAGTTGGAAAATTTTAGCCACCTTCTACTGGAGTTTCACTGTATTTGGTTATTTGAATTGAAGTGCACCAGCGGAATCTTCTGCCTTGTGGCCGTTAATGTTCCTGTTACCTGCCCTCACCGTTGACGTAAATTTCAGGCAGTTTAGTTTCCTCATCGTGTTGTCGCTGTCCAGCATGGTGTGTAGCTTGACAGCTCCATGTATGATTGGTAGTCGGCGCCAATATCTTCTACGTTGTTCCGTTGAACTCCCTGCTGTGCCCTGGTCAGGTGAAGTGGAAGTTATCTGGTCTGTGGGCCTGTTGAATGTCGGTCGCTTGGGTTGTCGTCAGATCTTGAATGGTTGGCCCGACTGTCTGTCTCACCTAAGAGAGCGTTAGTGTTTGAATTACAGACCGATCGTCGAACATCTGAGCGCCCTTGGGTGTACTGTCCTATTTTTTAAAATTTGTTCTTGTTGTTTGTACTTCTATGGCTTCTAGTCAATTCTTTTAAATTAGAATTGTTTTGCTCTTAGGCCTTCAGCCTGAATTAAAGAACTGTTTTATGTTAAACCTTCGGTATTTATAAAAATTAATATTATGTAGTTTTGAGTGTTAGGCCTTCAGCCAATCTGAATTTAACTTGTTTACCTCAGCCTAACTAAAGAACTGTTTTAAGATAAGACTTGCCTGTTAAATTTCTGATTATGTTTGCATTTTAAGTTATTGGCTTTCAGCCGGTAATTAAGTCCAAAGGATTAAACCTGGTTTTTTTTTTAATTTTTGGGATCATGTAATCATTGATTAAATAATAAAGTTTTATGTTCGAGTGTAACTGACAGCCCTTATTTTGGCCCCTTTCCACAATTTATATTATGCATTCTGTCCTGTGGGATTAGGAGGGCGTCTCAGTTACGATATCATATAAAATATTCATTGAAGCATTCCACAGAACAATTCGACATTTGCGTAACAACAATAGCCCTGTAACTGGCGATACAGTTTTCTTCTCTGGGACTTCCATCAGATTTTACCAGTGATTAGAACAGGGAGAGCAGACGAAGTAAGCGGATCTGCAACTGTCAATCAGCGTAGAATGTTGATCTAACTCCAAAATTAAATGAAATGCAATAGCGAATGGGAAATTAAACAGGATATTTGAACTTAGAACGTTCTCGAAAGTTCTGGAATGCCCAGGACTCGAATTTTCCCAGTACCGATATCGATAAGAAGCTAAAAATGTAGAGATTTTCGATTCCTGGTTCGTGTGAACTATCTATACATAGTGAATATAAAAAATGGTAAGTTTTTAAGGATGTTGCAGGGTAGGCTGTTCTTAGAAATGATTGTTAAGAAACAAATTCCATACTTCACCTTTTCCGAGATAATTAGCATTGAAATTCGCCAATCTGGCCGTTTCGTGCGCAAATTCAAGCGTCCCGCCAGATATAATTAGTGTTACTTGTTCTCATAACGTAGATAATAAGCACGAAACTGCTTAGCCTTTGGCTCGGGTTAGATACTTACAACCGTCTCATGACCAACTTTTAATCGCTCTCTTATTTGGGTTGGAAGGTAAACGAAGGACACGTTGGTGACACTATTTTGGCTGGCAGCTTGAGTTTATGAGCGCAACGCCGTGACTGGTTAACTTCAATGCTAATTAACTCGGAAACGGCGCACCGTATTGAATTTTTTTTCTTCAGTTATTTCTCAGCACAACATTCCCTGTAACGCCTTCATAAGGCATTTCAGTCTGTTTCTGACAGCCCTGTGTACGTAATTAAGCTGGTATTGAACCCTCAGAGTGGGAGTCGCACTCACACATGTTCGGCTTTATTAGCTTACCTCTGTCGCCCGTCCCTTCTCCTCTACTTATCCTTCAAGAGCATTTAGTGGCAAAATAATAGACATTGTATGCTTACAGTATTTAATATTTTATAACAGGAATTGTTTGCCGGACACGGTGGCCGAGCGGTTCTAGGCGCTTCAGTCCGGAACCGCGCGACTTCTACGGTCGCAGGTTCGAATCCTGCCTCGGGCATGGATGTGTGTGATGTCTTTAGGTTAGTTAGGTTTAAGTAGTTCTAAGTTCTAGGGGACTGATGACCTCAGAGGTTAAGTCCCATAGTGCTCAGGGCCATTTGAACCATTTTTTTTAATAGTTTGTTTGCAGACTGAATATAGCTGCACATCTTAGTAAGTGATTATCGTATGTCCTGCCACTTAATATGTTTGCTTTATTTATGTCGATTACATTTTATATTGCTGTCTTTTCGTAAAAAAATTGGTAACCTCTTTCGTTAACGCAACTGAAGACCTAAGAGCCATTGATGTACCCAGAATGAATTTTAAGTTTGTAGCAGCACGT
Source organism: Schistocerca americana (assembly GCF_021461395.2). Lineage (NCBI taxonomy): Eukaryota > Metazoa > Arthropoda > Insecta > Orthoptera > Acrididae > Schistocerca > Schistocerca americana. Next base: position 804,474,600 of record NC_060121.1, read on the forward strand.
GTGCTGATTAGAAACTTCCTGGGAGATTTAAACTATGTGCAACACCGAGAGTCTTATCTGGGACCTTACCGACTGAACTATCCAGTCACGTCTCACGATGCAGCCCCAGAACTTCCGCCATAACCTCTTATCCTCCCTTCCCAACTACACAGTAGTTCTGGAGCACACATTGTGGTAATAGCCCGCTTTGAACAAAGATTTTGTGGAGAAACGGCTTAGGCACAACCTATGGGACTGTTTCCAGAAGGTGCTTTCTTACGATTTCACTGTAAAATTATAATTGGCCCTTGTATAAAATTGTTGACAATGTACTCTAACATACCAAAAGGACCCCTATACAGAGAAATAACCAACAGAGCTTTCTTGAGATGTGAAATGACATGCATTGTATACTCGTTATCACTTTTAATGGTTTGAACTACATCTACATGGATACTCTGCAAATCACATTTAAGTGCCTGGCATACGGCTCATCAAACCACCCTCACAATTCTCTATATTTCCAATCTTGTATAGCGCGCGGAAAGAAGGAACACCTACAATACGTGATCAAAAGTATCCGAACACCTGGCTTAAAATGACTTACAAATTCCTGGCGCCCTCCATCACTAATGCAGGAATTCAGTATGATGGTGGCCTAACCTTAGAATTGATGACAGCTACCACTCACGCAGGCATACGTTCAGTCAGGTGCTGAAAGGTTTCTTGGGGAACGGCAGTCCATGTATGTCGGCGTCAACAAAATATTTTCGCAATCGGAGGAAACAAAAAAACGTCTTTGTTTTAATGATGCCCATCCCAGACACCCTCCCCCCTATTTCATGATAATACAAAACATGCTGCCCTTCTTTGAACTTTTTCGATATACTCCGTGAGTCCTGTGTGGTAAGGATCCCACACCGTTCAGCAGTATTCTAAAAGAGGACGGACAGGCAGTCTCTTCAGTAGACTTGTTACATTTTCTAAGTGTCCTGCCAGTAAAACGCAGTCTTTGGTTAGCCTTCCCAACAACATTTTTTTGTGTTACTTCCAGTTTAAGTTTTTCGTAATTATAACTCCTAGGTATTTAGTTGAATTTACAGTCTTTCGATTTATCGTATAACCGAAGTTTAACGGATTCCTTTTAGCACTCATGACCTCACACTTTTAGTTATTTAGGGTCAATTGTCAATTTTCGATACAAACATATATCTTTTCTAAATCGTTTTGCAGTTTGTTTTGATGTTCTGATGACTTTGCCTGATGATTTTAAGATAAACGACAGCCGCCGGCCGCTGTGGCCGAACGGTTCTAGGCGCTTTCAGTCCGGAATCGCGCGACTGCTACGGTCGCAGGTTCGAATCCTGCCTCGAGCATGGATGTGTGTGATGCCCTTAGGTTAGTTAGGTTTAAGTAGTTCTAAGTTCATGGGGACTGATGACCTCAGATGTTAAGTCCCATAGTGCTCAGAGCCATTTGAAACGACAGCCTCATCTGCAAACAACCTAAGAAGGCTGGTCAGATTGTCTCCAAAGCGTTTATATAGATAATGAACAGCAAAGAGCCTATAACACTACCTTGGGGAACGCCATAAATCACTTCTGTTTTACTCGATGACTTTCCGTCAGTTACTACGAACTGTGACCTCTTCGACAGGAAACCACGAATCCAGTAACTGTGCTACTTTAATGACTCACTAATGCTGAGACGGTAATATTAATTGCAAAGAAACGCTTGACAGTGGTTTTAGTTTCGAAATTAATATATCGTTGAAACCTGGTTGGCAGGTACTCAGCGAGCGGACAGTATAAGGTTGCGATTGTGGATGGGGCCGAGACAGTTACGGTGAGTTTCACAATCAAACACACAACTTTATTTTCTCAGAACCACTTATTTACACATTGCTTTATAAGATCACAATTAGACAATATGGCTGAAGTCCTAGTTAAAGAAAATGTGAGTTGCTTTCTGGGCTGAAGGCCCAAAACCACACCAGAAACAAGAACGTCTGAAGGCCTAAGTTAGAAATCGAAAGCAATTAAAAACAGAAGGTAAAATTAAAAAGAAAAAGAAAAACATGCAATTGGAAACAATTAGAGGCTGAAGGCTTACACTACAAGTCTGAAGAACAACTATAATTAAAACACATTAATAAACAATTTTCTTAACCAAGAAATTTCCATTTAAACTTACAACAGAATTTCTGAAAGCCTAATTAAAGAAATATTAACTTATTGCATTGCTGAGGGCCACAAACAAATTTGAAACAACGGCTGAAGGCCTGAACAACAAGTCAGAGCAACAATTTAAAATAAACCCCTTCCTTCTTCTAAAAATTTTCCTTTAAAGAATACACAAGGCTGAAGATCTTATTAAAAGGAGTTCACGTAAATCGTCGGCTGAAAGCCACAAGTAACACATCGGACAACTGACGGCTCAGGGCCTGGCTTACAAACAATTTCAGACAGAACAAATTTTAAGGAAGTTTTTTAAATAAAATCAATCTTCAGAATTTCAATTTAACACTGCTGAAAGCCTTTATGTAAAATTTAGAAAAAACTGAATTAATATACGGCCGAAGGCCTCGCACAATACTTCAAACTAAAATGGAAATCACAATTTAAAACAAACAGAACAAGTGGTGCTCAGAATTGTTCTAAGGGTCGGCTTGAGAAGGTAGCTCAAACAAAAGGTGAGGTGAGACAGGTAGCTAAGAGTTGAAGTTAAATAATTGGATTGCAACCCAAACTGGGGACATCCCAAGGACCGACCAACAATTTGACCACTTACCATACCGTCCAACCAACGACACAACGACAGAAAATATCAGGCCGAGGACGAGGATACGAACAGCACTGCCTCTTCAGAAAATGGCGTCTAAAAACAGCCAAATGAACAATAACAACTCTAAGCAAAATATGAACCAAACAACTTAAAAGGCTGTCGAACTACACGCTGTACCGGACAGCATCAACATGACGAGGAAAGGCACACTGCCGTAAAACTATGCTAACAACCAGGGCAGGTAACTGGGGCATTAACGGCCACAGGGCAGAAAATATCACTGGTGCACTTCACTGGCAAGCAACAGTCAATTTAATAATTAATCACAATATAGGAAGACGGCTGCAAGATTTTGCTGACTCCAACACATCATACGTTGCTGCTAGTCCGAACGGCCCAGGGAACAACAACCTGCATATGAAAGAAGAGATGTCACAATAGTTGAGGTTTCATAACAGGTTAACTGATCACTCAGCTTCAGCTTCCTGGTTCGGTGGGTAACGAACACGGTCGCTGTTGCAGCTAGCGCCTCACTATTCGACAGCGCATGCATGCTGCCAGTGGTCCCGGCCTGGCCTTGCGCTGCAGAGACTTCCTCGCTGCTCCGTCCCAACCGACTGACCACCACACACACCACCACCACCACCACCACCACCAGGAAATACTAACGGTCACACCAAAGATAGTACGACAGTACTAGTATCGATAAGCACTGCTGTTGCCACTCAAGGAAGCAAGCCAGCAACTTCGCTACGCCAGTCCATAAGAAGGAAACACTATGCCAATCGATGTGACAAAATGCCAAAGAACAAACAGCATGAACGAGAGCCGCACACTGCTTAGTTTTGTCCAGAAGGAAATAAACTGCAAAATATGAAAGCACTTTTTCATCGTTTGTCTGTGCAAAAACCAAATTTTGGCACTCTCTTCCATTAAACGATCCAAATCTATTCCTGAATCGAGTTGTTGTCGAGAAAACTGTTCTCTTACTGCCTGTTTCTACTGCAGTGGTTCTGCTCTCGTTCAGAGAGTGATTCGATACACTTTGCTTAAGGTGCTTCAGCCGTATTTTATCCTGTTAGTCTTGTTACATATCATCCTGCAGGAAAAGGAACGACATACCAGTGCTGAATCTTAGCACTGCTACGTGTTCCTGTTGTTCCAGGTATCAGCTAATTCCTTACACGTGAATTAAGGTTCCCGTCTGCAATCAAATAATCGTCCTTGTTTCGGTCTCCTTGCTTCTATAGGTCTTCCGTTTCTTTCTTCTTCGGAGGCACATACACTTACTTGAGGTAGCCTCACTCTATCTTTAGCCTTAATGACACTATTCTTTCATAGCTATAACATAAATAAGTAATATTTTTTCAGTAAGTAACAGATACGCAAAGATCGCCACAGTTCTGATTTACATAGCTGCTACCGATATTTTTCTTTATTTCTGTCACTAGTTGCCGTTTTGGATCGCTATGTTTTTACATAAAAAGGATGAGCTGTAAGCGTATAATAAATTTCTTTTGGAACATTGTGTCTGGGAAATGGCGATCCGAAAAATAGAACACAGATTTTTAAATAAAAACAGTCTAGGATCGCATGTAATGTAACAAGCAGTGTTTATCGCCACTCTCTCCAACTGCCATCATGAAGTTTTAACCGTCTGATGATGATCGTACAACCTGCTAATATGTTTTCAACTTTAACAACTCACATGCAATCCTAAATGTTTTTATTCGAAAACTTTTAGTATAATACATATGTTGTGTTTGTATTCTGTTACATTTGTAATTGATTTAATCATGTCGGCCATATATGCGAAATAACTGTGTAAAATAGTGTCTGTACGGCGACGAAGTGTACGTAGATTACTAAATAAAAGGGCTAAATGTACCATCTAACAGCTCTGTAACAAAGAACGTCCAGTCACCAAAAGCTCTGCAGTGTAGACATTGCCAGAGGCGCAGCCCGGATGTTGGGCCGGGTCTCTGATCGGAGAGTGTTCTGCATCTGATGTCTTCCACACGTGACGGCCGACAGACATGTGACGCGCCTCCCCAGGGTTGAGACCCAGACGCGTATGTTTCTGCATAAGGGATGAGGGCAGAGAGCCACGGCGTATTCTCCGGCCGCCCACGTCGCAATGTATTCGGCGGTCGGATCAGACGTACTCGTGCATAATGCTTCCGCGCTGATGGTTTTGTTGAAGGAGCAGTGATGAATGGTGTCGGGAAATTCCCAGGTACAGTTTTATGCATTCAAAAAGCTTCTGCTTTTATTCGGAAAAATTCGTATTCCATTTATTTACATGTGTTATCCTTTCCAGAAATGACGCGTGTTGAAAGCCATCGAAGAGTCACTTCAGTGGTGTATTTCAAGTTCGGAGGGCCCAGTAATACAACGTGCACCATCGAGTTAATGAATCACCGCCGTGGTTTATTGTTTATAAACTAACGTGTACTTATCACAAATTATTGAGAGATCCTTAGGAAATCAACACATTTCAATTCGAGAGCTGAGAATATTAAGTCAACACGACGCTTGAGAATAACGGAAAACTGTAAAACATACGGCTAAGAACCAATAATTTACAAACTTTTTTCTGAGGGAGGCATAGTCCGTAGTAGTCCTTTTCATTATTTATCAATTATGCTTTCGCCTGATTTCGACATTTATGTCATTACCAAGCACCTAAAATAAAACATACCCCCCGTGGAACACATTGTAACATTAGAATATACTTTGTAAAAACCTACAAGACGTAATAACAATCTTATTATATACATGGCATAAGGCTTTAACTCTACTTACATGTGGATGAACTTAACATTATCACATTAGTCGTGGCACATTAGTTAAATTATATTACACACTTGAATTCACATTTTACGTAGTCCATATCTAAAACAATATGTGAATGAAGCCATGCCATTACATTTACATGACCATATGCCGCTAACTGTAAACTGTAGCCACTCTCTATGTAAAATGACGTTTACAGTCATCTGTTAATCGACTTTGTTAAAGACGTGCTTCACACATAACATCGCCATCTTTGACAACATCAAGTAACAGCTGTTTGTAACTGACAGTTTACGTAGCTAGTGGCTACCGTTTGCACGTATTGTCATGTGATCCTGTAACTGTAATGACACAATTCCATTGACATATGATGTGAGATGCGAAATATGTTACATATGGCCGCAACTGAGGAAGCGAAATTTGAATTATTTGCCATGTCTAATGTGATTCATCACGTGATGTTCTGCCACATGCAAGTAATGCCATGTGTATAGCAAGATAGTTGTACGTAAGGATGTTACAATGTATTCCACGTTGATATGTTTTATTGTAGGTGCTTGATAGTGACATAAACGTCAAAATTGGCCGAAAGCACAATTAATAAACTGTACATCTACATCTGCATCGACATACATACTCCGCAATCCACCATACGGTGCGTGGCGGAGGGTACCTCGTACCACAACTAGCATCTTCTCTCCCTGTTCCACTCTCAAACAGGACGAGGGAAAAATGACTGCCTATGTGCCTCTGTACGAGTCCTAATCTCTCTTGTCTTATCTTTGTGGTCTTTCCGCAAAATGTAAGTTGGCAGCAGTAAAATTGTACTGCAGTCAGCCTCTAATGCTGGTTCTCTAAAATTCCTCAGTAGCGATTCACGAAAAGAATGCCTCCTTTCCTCTACAGACACCCACCCGAGTTCCTGAAGCATTTTCGTAACACTCGCGTGATGATCAAACCTACCAGTAACAAATCTAGCAGCCCACCTCTGAATTGCTTCTATGTCCTCCCTCAATCCGACCTGATAGGGATCCCAAACGCTCGAGCAGTACTCAAGATTAGGTCGTATTGGTGTTTTATAAGCGGTCTCCTTTACAGATGAACCGTCTGTAAGACGGCTTACTACGGGCCACATTTTCCTTCAAAATATTTGTAGACGCTTTGGCCTCGCAAAGAAGCAAAATTATAATTTAAAGCCGTTACTATCTGTCAGATCAAAACAAACAGAGAATATGACAAAGGCAGACTCGAATGAAAATTTGTAGAGGAAGTTTATCACTTCTGTTATGTGACTGTTTACCAAGGAAAACATGACAAAACTACGGTCTTGGAGTGAATGAACAGTCTAATGAGTGCAGAGTGTGGATTGAGAGTAAACCGAAGATAGACCAAGGTAATGAGAAGCAGTAGAAATGAAAACAGCCAGAAACTTAGCATCAGGATTGATGGTCACGAAGTAGATGAAGTTAATGAATTCTGCTATCTACGCAGTAAAATAACCAATGACGGACGAAGCAAAGAGGACATAAAAAGCAGACTATCAATGGCAAAAAGGGCATTCCTGGCCAAGAGGAGACTACTAATATCAAATATCGCTCTTAATTTGAGGAAGAAATTTCTGAGAATGTACGTCTGGAGTACAGCATCGTATGGTAATAAAACATGGACTGTGGGAAAACCAGAACAGAAGAGAATCGAAGCATTTGAGATGTGGTGCTACAGACGAAAGCTGAAAATTAGGTGGACTGATAAAGTAAGGAATGAGGAGGTTCCGCGCAGCATCAGAGATGAAAGGAATATGTGGAAAACACTGATAAGGAGAAGGGACAGGATGACAGGACATCTGTTAAGACATGAGGGAATGACTTCCTTGGTACTAGAGGGAGCTGTGGAGGGCAAAATCTCTAGAGGAAGACAGAGATTGGAATACATCCAGCAAATAATTGAGGACTTAAGTTTGCAAGTGCTATTCTGAGATGAAAAGTTTAGAACAGGAGAGGAATTCATGGCGGGCAGCATCGAACCAGTGAGAAGACTGATGACCAAAAAAAAAAAAAGTTGTCTACTTGTAGGGGGGGAACTGGCTCCTGCAGATCGGAACAGTGGCAGAGCCGAAATGTTTCCGGAGATTATTGTAATTCGGAATATTTCAAAGGAGTTTCAGTTCTTCCATGCAACTTAAACCATGGGAAACTTACCTAAAACCTTTATCTGGACTGGGAAGCTGGGTGTAATTTTATTTCTGGGCCAATACGTCCCAGTTTATGCTCGTGAAACTGTCCCTGTCTGCAACATAGTAAACTCACTGACTTGCTCTACGTGTACGGTGTAGTTGTGTTAATGCTGCGTGCGCTAGTATTTGTGTGTACACGTGTGTGCGCGTGCTCGTATGTTTGGTTGCTAATTTCACGTTTCTTTGGCGACTAAATTATTTGAGACGTAGTAGGAGCTACATCTATATCTACAAACGTCGTCCATAAGGCACATTCCGGTGTGTGGCGGAGGCCATTTAGTGTAAGACTGTAAGTTGCCCCGTTTCTGTTCCAGCCTCGAATGGCTTTTGGTATGAGCGATTGTTGTTCAAAAAATGGTTCAAATGGCTCTGAGCACTATGGGACTTAACACCTATGGTCATCAGTCCCCTAGAACTTAGAACTACTTAAACCTCACTAACCTAAGGACATCACACAACACCCAGTCATCACGAGGCAGAGAAAATCCCTGACCCCGCCGGAAATCGAACCCGGGAACCCGGGCGTGGGAAGCGAGAACGCTACCGCACGACCACGAGCTGCGGACGCGATTGTTGTTAAGCCTCTGTTTGAGCTCGAATATTTCTGACTTTACCTTCTAGGTCTTCTCGTGGAATACACGTAGGATGAAGCAATATATTTGTTGACTGTTGTTGGACAGTGTGTCCACAGAATTTTATCAGTAGAACATACCGTCATGCACATTGCCTTCATTGTAGCGTACGGTAGTGAAGTTGGATGAGTATCTCCTTGACCCTTCGCCCTTGCTATCCGAACATGTGACAGAACGCTCCACTCTTTTTCGAATATTCTCAGTTTTCTATATCAGTCCATTCTTGTATGGGACTTAGAGTGACGGACAACAGTCAAGTACCGGGTTTTGAAAGCTGCTCCCTTCGTGGCTGAACTGCACTTCCTAAGAATTCTTTCAATGAGTCTGTCGGGCTCCCGCCTTTCTTGCGATTAGTCTTCTGTTGACCGTTCCAGCCTGTAAATCGCTCCGTCCGCATACTCCCAGATAATTAATGTAAGTGACTTCTCCATCTGCTTGTTCCAGAATTTTGTAATCATACAATAACGGTTCTTTCCGTCCACCTATGCAGAATGTGATACGTTTGGTTATTGTAATTCGCCTTCTCCGTTGCTTTTAAATCTTTCTGATTATTTCACCAGCCGGTGCAGTAATTTGGAAAATGGGTTTTATAAAGTCACGTAATCATTCTCGCCGTGAAGCAGCGTTGCGACAGTAGCAACATACACAAGTGGAAACTATGCCGCGGAATATTAATAAAATATAAGTAATATTTAACACCAGACTGGCTGCAACAACTAGAAAAGGCGCGTACATTCGCGAGTCAGTGGGCTGTCTAATAACTACTGCGTTTGGGGATGATGTATGAAATTGTAATTATTATAAAAGTCACTCACATGTGACGAACAAACGGGAGAGGTAGACGCACGTATTTTCTTGGATTTACCTTTCCTTGTAGCCTGGTTGCAGAGAATATCGGTTATGGTGGAAATAAGAACAGATAAAAATTTTAACAAAACTAATTGGACTTCGTTAGGAAAAGAGAAGTGATGAAGATTGCAGGTTTTAGTGTCACGGTACGTGACCAAATTAAAAAGTAAATTAAAATGACGCTCACAAAGGAAGAGAAGGGCATGTTCACCTACCTCCACTTTTGTATTGCGCCGTCGAAAAAATCACCACTGCTATCTCTATCCATTTCCTTATAAACGATAACAATATTGATTCAGGAGAATGTGTTAGTAAGCTTCCATAAATAATGATAAACGTGGAGATTGACGATTATTCAAATAAACATTCATAAATACAGTACCAGGTTTCGCATATACGTCTACACTTTATGACGAACAAGAACAGAAGACTACTTCAAAAGACGACCACGGTGGCCGTGCGGTTCTAGGTGCTTCACTCGGGAACCACGTGACTTCTACGGTCGCTGGTTTGAATCCTGCCTCGGGCATGGATGTGTGTGATGTGCTTAGGTTAGTTAGGTTTAAGTACTTCTGAGTTCTAGGGGACTGATGACGTAAGATGTTATGTCTCATAGTGCTCAGAGCCATTTGAGCCATTTGAACTACTTCAAAAGTGGTTCAAATGACTCTGAGCACTATGGGACTTAACATCTGAGGTCATCAGTCCCCTAGAACTTAGAACTACTTAAACCTAACTAACTTAAGGACATCACACACATCTATGCCCGAGGTACGATTCGAATTTGCGACCGTTGCTGCAGCGCGGTTCCGGACTGAAGCGCCTAGAACCGCTCGGCCACAGCGGCTGGCAAGAGACTACTACTAAAGCTAAAAAATGAAGAGCGTAGTTATGTCATTGTCTCTCAGAGTCTATCAATGCTATTACTTATCTTTGATTGGCCGATCGATATCTGGCAAATATTTTATATTTTGGTTTATCAAGAAATACTGAAAAAATATCTCCACATTATGTTGAGGATCTCACCGTCAGTCCTGCAGATCATCCAGCATTCGCTACAACTTCCTAACGTTGCGACATCAATCACCACAATAGAGCATCATCCTTGAATAGTATCATGGAACTTCCAGCGTGGCCCTGTCCCACTCCCTTGCACTATACCCGAAGTTTCTTTTATCTCTGAAAATTTCTCCCCTTTAAGAAATACGTTCCGTGTTTCATTTTTTGGAAATCTTCAGTCTGTTTACATACTGATCTGATATTCCGCACGCTTGTGTTTAGTTCATTAGGTGAAGTGCGGAACGGATTTTGGGGAGGGGTTTGCTAAGAAAATGGCTCCTCCGAAAGAATTGCGCCGGAAGGGGTGTAAATTTATTTGGGGTACTTCTCATGGGGCTGCATTGTTAGCGCTTAGAAAGGCATTACAGTTTGCGCTAGTGTTAGTTCTATCGGAATTTAACGAAGAATTTATTTTACACAGCGATGTATCGGGACAAGGACTTGGCGTGCTTCTGTTACAAGAAAAATAATAGGAACGGAGAGCTTATGCCTCTAGCGGGTTGAATAGGTTGTCAAGGATGTACTGCATTTTTAAGCCAGGTGCCCTTGCTCTTTTGTTTGGTATCGAGAAATTTAAGTACTGCCTGAAACAACAGAAATTACAGTGAAAACGAAAAATCAAGCCCTGATCTGGGTGCGCTCGAGGCCCCATAAGCAGGACGAATTGCGAGATGGGTTACCTGGTTTCACACCTTTAGATAGTCCAACGGATCATCCGACAGAGGGTGAACAGAAACAAGCAACCGAAGGTTGTAGCATTTGATGAACTGGTCCCGGGTTTATTTGAGTATTTCTATGAATCCAGGTTTGTGGGCTGGGGTGGGGGTGGGGGGGTGGGGGGTAGGGGCATTTGGGGGTACACAAAACATGGGAGAAGACCTGAGAGCTTTTCTTATGACGCTGAGATTCGCAGGAGGGTAGTCAACTGTTGGGTATGTGCTCTGAGTAAATCTGTTCAAAATACCAAGGTCGGGTATGTCCCTTTCAAACCCGTTGATAAGGCATTTCAACGCATGTATATTGATGTCGTCGGTCCCTCTGCCGAGATATAGGATGGGAACAACTATATTTTGACTTCTATTGATGCCTGTACCAGATTCGTAAGGCTGTTCCCCACCAAAAGGATGACGACCAGGGCGGTCACCCAGAATTTAAGCAGAATTTTTGGAACTTTCGGATCTCCGAAATCCATCTTTACTGACAATGTTAGCTGTTTTGCTGACGAAGCATTTAAACAGTTTTGTTTAGGGACTGGAGTGCAACACATGACCACGACTGCATAGTGGTCTAACGCCTCTTAAACTGAGTGCCTTAATCTCAATATTAGATGTTGTGCGCCCTAAAACACTAATCATCATCATCATCATCAATATTAGATCTGCGCTGATCGTCTACCATCATAAGGGTCAAAGTAATCGGGATCATTCTCTGCAGTGGCTGACCAAGGCGTTTAATACCGCCCGTTATAAGGCTCATGAATCAACGCCTGCCAAGCTGTTTTTGGCCAACGGGTGGCAACTTCACTTTGCAACTCGTGCGCAATAGAGGATCTGTTGCCTGAAGGGAAGAATCCTCAAGAGGCTGCTGCGCAGTGGAGATTGGCCATGAGAAATATCCGGGAGGACCACAGGAAGGAAGCTATGCATTACAACCAGCAGTGTCGGCAAAATATCGAGTTGGCAATGTCGTCTACATTAAGCTTTTCCAAGGGGTCAGTAAGGAGGGAAAAAGGAACCTCTAAAAATTGTTGCCGCGATACACAGGGCCTTTCTGTATTAGAAGATTTCTTACCACGGTAACGGTGCTATTAGAAGATTGACGCACTGATAAGGAAGTTACAGCTCCCCGCACTCATGTTAAGCTGGGTGTCAGGAATTAATGAAAGGCATTTTCGGCCCCCAGTCAAGAAGTAAGGGGTGAAGGGGGCGGGAGGGTGTGTAGTGACCTATTTCTGACAATCGATCCCTACAAGTCTACAGTGCTTCATAAACATTCCGTGAAGTGTTAATTCACGTGAAGTGATATAGTTATTCCTTGACTTAGCTTTTGTTAGTTATTCCGTGCTGTTCATGTCTACACAATTCATTCATGTATGTAGTGTTAAGTTATTGCTAAATATATGTGGGAATAAAGGAATTGTTTTCTCCAACACCCACATTTGGTGACCCCGATGTGATAGCGATAACTTCCAGTGCAAACACTCGCCGACTTTTTGTGACAGACCGCGAAACAAAACTACAGTCTATCGCCGATACAGGCGCAGAAGTGTCCGTATATCCAGCAAACCGCCTATCACGCCGGAGCTGCGACGACTGTTATCTATTCGCCGCCAATGACTCGAAAATTAGAACATACGGTCCAGTAACATTATTCCTTAACTTGGGGCTACGCCGTGTGTTTGAATGGCAATTTACAGTGGCAGATATATCACAACCTATTATCGGAGCAGACTTTTTGTCCTTCTACGACTCACTGCCAGATCTGCGACGCCAGCGACTGATAGATTTGACTACTAGTCTGCATACAACAGGAAAAGTCCGTTGTATCACACCACTAGAGGTACGCACAGTCACAGGCGACACACCATATATACGATTTCTAAAAGGATACTCCGAGATCACACAGCAATCGCCTACTCTCCCACCAGACAAACATACAACCGTCCACCACATTTTGACCACGCCAGGGCTGCCAACTCACGCTCGGCCTAGGCGTTTAACGGCCGAAAAGCTAAACGTGGTAAAGCAGGAATTTCGCAGCATGCTGTCACAAGGTATCTGCAGAGTTTCTAGTAGCAGTTGGGCATCCCCAATTCACATCGTGCCTAAAAAGAAGAATGGATGGCGCCCCTGCGGTGACTATCGCCAACTCAATGCAAGGACCATTCCAGACCGGTACCCAGTTCCACATATAGAAGACTTTTCCGCAAATGTTCACGGTAAGACTATATTTTCTACCATTGATCTAGTTCGAGCATACTATCAGATCCCTATACCTGCAGAAGACATTCCTAAAACAGCGGTGACAACACCATTCGGTCTATTTGAATTTACCCGAATGCCATTCGGACTATGTAATGCCGCCCAAACCTTCCAACGATTTATGGATGAGGTTACAAGAGATTTAGATTTTTGCTGTGTGTGTATATAGATGATTTATTGGTGATTGCATCGGAAGAGGAGCACTTACAGCATTTGGCACAAGTGTGTGACCGCCTACGCCGACATGGAATAGTAATAAATCCTGCAAAGTGTGTTTTTGGTGAGAAAGAGGTGCATTGGACTATCGAGGCGGACACCGCGTTTCACGCTATAAAAAAGTTATAGCAGAGGCCGCACAATTAGCACACCCGGTCGCGCATGTTCCACTCGCTCTCATGGTTGATGCTTCGTCCACTGCCATTGGTGCCGCACTTCAGCAACAAATTTATCAGTTATGGCAGCCCATTGCATTCTGTAGTCATAAGTTGTCACCATCTCAGCAACGTTGGGCAACATATGACCGTGAGCTGTACGCCGATTATGCGGCAGTAAAAAATTCAGACACGCATTAGAAGGGCGACAGTTCACGATTTACACAGATCATAAACCGCTTACCTATGCATTTAAGGTAAAGTCAGAGAAAGCATCGCCCAGGCAGCTGCGACACTTAGATTACATCAGCCAGTTCACGACCAGCATTGTGTATGTGGAAGGGAATCTAAATGTTCCAGCTGATGCACTTTATCGCATAGAAGCAGTGTCCACAGTAGCAGATGACATCGCACAGGTGGAAGCAGTGACAAAGGCACTGATTACGACGCCTCGCTCATTCGCAACAATGTAATAGTGTGTTGCGTGATCTACTGCAACAAGAGAAAGGATTGAAGCTACAGCTCGTCACATTCCCTGAATCAAGCATTGAGTTGTACTGTGACGTAGCAAGAGGAAAGATACGTCCATTTGTGCCACAGCAATTCAGAACACAGGCAATTGCATCAATGCACAATCTGTCACACCCAGGAGTAAGAGCCACACTCAGATTGGTCAAACAAAAATTTGTATGGCCATGTATGCACACAGACTGTCAAACATTTGTGAAGCAATGATTGGCGTGCCATAGGAATAAAATCACACAGCACCATTTCTTCCACCAAATCAGCGTTTTGACCATGTGCATGTTGACATCATCGGCCCACTCTCGACATCGGAAGGCTACAGTTATTGCCTCACGGTGATTGACAGATTTACTAGATGGCCTGAGGCATTTCCAATGAAGGACATCACTGCAGAAACTATAGGTCAAACATTTTTTCGTGGTTAGATTGCCCTGTTTGGAGTTCCACTGAGAAATACAACTGATCAAGGACGACAATTTGAAGCCTACGTTTTCAAAGCATTGGATACGTTATTAGGTACGAAACGCATACGCACCACGGCATACCACCCCACATCAAATGGCATGGTTGAGCATCTTCATCGACAGTTAAAGGCAGCACTGAGATGTCATGCAACACCGAATTGGACAGAGACACTACCTATCGTACTTTTGGTTCTACGAACGTCATTCAAAAGTGATCTGGAAGCAACAGTAGCAGAACTGGTGTATGGACAAACGTTACGCCTACCTAGAGAATTTCTGCACAGCATGGCAGATGATACAATCACAGCCTCAGAATTCACCACAAGATTAAGAGAGCATATACGCCAATTGAGACAAACAATGCGTAGAAACCAGCTTGGAAGACATTCGTTCGTTTTTGCGGAGCTAGACAAGTGCACGCATGTATTCTTACTCAATGATACTGTGCGTAAACCACTGCAGCCACTATATGACGGACCTTATCTGGTAGTCAGTAGGGATACCAATACTTTCCGCATAATAATTAACGGTACACCCACCACAGTTGCAGTGGACCGTATCAAGCCTGCATTTCTGGACGTAACAGACACCACAGCTACCACTGAACACAAACCAGAGGAGACAGGAGAAGCTACAAGATGTATTCCTGTACCCCATGAACACCACAACGCTCAGCGAGCACCAGTCACTGCAACACCAAGACCGACGTCGAGCACTACTACACCACTCCCTGACACAACCACTGACACACGTGACGCACCGCCCGGTTTCAAGAAAGAAGTAGTTACAAGAGCTGGACGGCGTCTGAAATTTAATCTGCGGTATCGTTAGCAGGTGTATGTGCCATGTCGGCACTGTTACTGCCTATTTTCTATCTTCCTCCTTCTGTAAGGATAGGCCTTGAGTTCTACATCTGCACCGCCCGATGGTGCTATGAGGTCGCGTGGCGCCGGCGTGCGTTAGAGGGTGCGGCGGCGGGTGGAGAGCGGAGTGGTAGCCGGGACGTAGGTGGAAAATTAGGGTGTGATCGCAAACCTCGGCGGACTGTGGACTGTGCGGTGTGCCAGTACTGCTGGTCCCTGGAATCACGTGATCAAGCTGGTTTGGCGGAACAGCTCCGAAAACTGGGTGTGACGGTTGCACTCGGAGGTGTACATTACCCCTCACCGAATAGATATCGTTTATCCGGTAGGGGACTCTATCGCTCTTCAGACTTGTAAGTGGTGGACGCACGTCATAGTGGAAAAGTAACGTAAGTCGGAAGCTTTGTAACTTCCGCGAGACACGACTGGTGAGAACATGTAGTGATTGTGAGAGGAACTTGTCCTGTTGTTACACTGCTTTAGTGTATGCCTGTTCTACAGAGTCTACTTCGTGAAGTGCTGAAAGTGACGATATATGTGACGGATTTATTTTAATGCACCCGTACTGTTTGCCTGTCGTATATTCTTTAAGGCGGTGCATTTCAAAGTTTTGGTCGTAATGTACGATTATCTGGCTAAGGCTGATCTGTTGAGTCCTCTACATGATGATTTCCCTAACAGAATCTTTCTAATGCATTGATGTTAATTATTAGCTTTTCGCTTTGAGAATTACTGCATTTCAGAGGTTTCTGAAAATCAAAAAAAAAAAAAAAATGGCTCTGAGCACTATGGGACTTAACAGCTGTGGTCATCAGTCCCCTAGAACTTAGAACTACTTAAACCTAACTAACCTAAGGACATCACACGCATCCATGCCCGAGGCAGGATTCGAACCTGCGACCGTAGCAGTCGCGCGGTTCCGGACTGCGCGCCTAGAACCGCGAGACCACCGCGACCGGCCGAAAATCCTGTTGTCATATTTATGAGATTAGTTTTGATATGAAGAGTGAGTAATTTTGTGGCCTGTTGGTTAGTTTTTAGTTCATCTCAGTTAATGATTAATTTTGTGCTGCTCGTATGTTTTATCAATTATTTGTGCGTTACTGAGAAAACCGATAATTGATACGTTGATGGATCGTTTGCATCTTCTATATCAATGGTTATTAGTTTATATGTTCTTATATCAGATCGGGTATTCATTCTGATGAATCAGTCTGTTGGAGTGCAGTGGAGTTGTATTACTGTTTTCTTAAGAGAGTCTCGACTTGATATACCGGGTGATCAAAAAGTCAGTATAAATTTGAAAACTGAATGAATCACGGAATAATGTAAATACGGAGGTACAAATTGATACACACGCTTGGAATGACATGGGGTTTTATTAGAACCAAAAAAATACAATAGTTCAAAAAATGTCCGACAGCTGGCGCTTCATCTGATCAGAATAGCAATAATTAGCATAACAAAGTAAGACAAAGCAAAGATGATGTTCTTTGCAGGAAATACTCAATATGTCCACCATCATTCCTCAACAATAGCTGTAGTCGAGGAATAATGTTGTGAACGGCACTGTAAATCATGTCCGGTGTTATGGTGAGGCATTGGCGTCGGATGTTGTCTTTCAGCATCCCTAGAGATGTCGGTCGATCACGATACACTTGCGACTTCAGGTAACCCGAAAGCCAATAATCACACGGACTGAGGTCTGGGGACCTGGGAGGCCAAACATGATGAAAGTGGCGGCTGAGAACACGATCATCACCAAACGACGAGCGCAAGAGATCTTTCACGCGTCTAGCAATATGGGGTGTTTTTTTTTTTTTTTGTTCTAATTAAACCCAATGTCATTCCAAGCATGTGTGCCAATTTTTACCTCTCTATCTACATTATTCCGTGGTTTATTAAGTTTTCAAATTTATACTGACTTTTTGATCACCCGGTATGTTTATAAATGTTTTTCAAAACTGTATTCCGACTCACGCTCAATCAATCGCTCCGCGCTTTTACAGCCACCTTACAGTTACGAGCGGTAAAGTAACGAATGTGACTATTTTAATCTGTTTCCAAATCAACACTCATTCTCCATGCTTCCTTCACTTTCCCTCCTCCATGTTATCAGGAATGACATGTAACAGTTTCCAGTTGTACTGGAAATGTAGGACGTGCGTGGAGCCTAAACGTTTTCTTCCGCTTCATTGGTGGTTCTTTTGGCAGGACCAAAAAATGTACGAAGTGTTTCACCTGAATATGGCTATCCGGATGTTAACAGAAATTGTTGTAAAAATAACGTATGAAATAATTGGATTAGTGCTTGCTACTGAGAGTGTATTCAGCGTGATAGGCAATTACATCTGAACTATACTGTAGTATCTATTAATAAATCCATCTCTGAGCTTTGGCGCACTGCGTCTTTCGGCAGCAGCCAATCAAATTACGCTCCCACTAACCTGACGCAATTTCTCACGGAATTGGTACTCAGTGTACCATTTTTTGTTTGCCTCCACCCCCTCCTTCCCTTCTTTGGTCATGCCTCAGCTACTGCAATCTCAAATAAACTAAGGAGTGAATCTTGGGAGGGAATATTGCGGCCCCAAAGCCAATAAATGCTAATGTTGTCATTTTCTTCGTTCATTGTGACACTGCAGAAACAGTTGCTGAAAAAATATGTCTACGAAAAAGTAGACTAATATGGAGGTCGTACGACTTCGTTGCAGTTGAAAGGGAAAGTTTTGATCAAAATCAGTACTAACTGCGCAGCGTCAGTATATTTTGTGGTATACCGTTATTCTGAAAACAACGGGAGGCCTTAAATGAAGGAAGTAATTTCTATAGCTAACAAGAAAATTCAACTGATATTTTTTTTTTTACCTCAGCAAAAATGTAATTAGTTAACAATTTATACCAACAAGCGAACATGCAACACCAGTAAGTACGCGTACTAGCGAATTTGTAAATTCGCGGGAAATATAAGTTTGTACTGAATCTTGAACGTTCGTTTCCCTGCGACATTACATGACATTGAAAGACCTGCACGTATAGGTTCACACTAAGTGCGGTACCCTGTCGGAGGTTCGAGTCCTCCCTGGGTCATGGGTGTGTGTGTGTTGTCGTTAGTGTAAGTTAGATTAAGTAGAGTGTAAGCTTAAGGACCGATGACCGTAGCAGTTTGGTCCCATAGGAACTTACTACAAACTTGCAAAAAAAAAAAAAAAAAAAAAAAGAATCTGTGCTGTAGTTTGCGCAACATGTAGGATATATTTATTTATTTATTCTTCATAATTACTGCCTGTTATCTGAAAAGCTAAAATACGCCACACAAATCACATTTAGTTGGCTCGTAATAAGTTATGTACTGGAAATGGAAATGAGCATTTGGCGTCATTGGCTGGGAAGCCCCTTACGGGGCAGGTCCGGCCGCCTAGGTGCAGGTCTTATTACATTCGACGCCACATTGGGCGACCTGCGCGCCAGATGGGGTTGAAATGATGAGGGAGACAACACCTAGTCCCTGAGCGGAGAAAATCCCGGACCCAGCCGGGAATCGAACCCGGCCCTCTTAGGACGGCAGTCCGTCACGCTGACCATACAGCTATCGTGGCGCACAATTATGTATTAATTATTTATTTCTGATACTTAATTACTAAAACTGCTTCTACTGCAACAAAACTACATTAACCCCTTAACCAGTTACCCAGCTACTAATCTACTACAAACGCTACAGAATTTGTTCCCTCTGTGTTCAATTACACTCCTGGAAATGGAAAAAAGAAAACATTGACACCGGTGTGTCAGACCCACCATACTTGCTCCGGACACTGCGAGAGGGCTGTACAAGCAATGATCACACGCACGGCACAGCGGACACACCAGGAACCGCGGTGTTGGCCGTCGAATGGCGCTAGCTGCGCAGCATTTGTGCACCGCCGCCGTCAGTGTCAGCCAGTTTGCCGTGGCATACGGAGCTCCATCGCAGTCTTTAACACTGGTAGCATGCCGCGACAGCGTGGACGTGAACCGTATGTGCAGTTGACGGACTTTGAGCCAGGGCGTATAGTGGGCATGCGGGAGGCCGGGTGGACGTACCGCCGAATTGCTCAACACGTGGGGCGTGAGGTCTCCACAGTACATCAATGTTGTCGCCAGTGGTCGGCGGAAGGTCCACGTGCCCGTCGACCTGGGACCGGACCGCAGCGGCGCACGGATGCACGCCAAGACCGCAGGATCCTACGCAGTGCCGTAGGGGACCGCACCGCCACTTCCCAGCAAATTAGGGACACTGTTGCTCCTGGGGTATCGGCGAGGACCATTCGCAACCGTCTCCATGAAGCTGGGCTACGGTCCCACACACCGTTAGGCCGTCTTCCGCTCACGCCCCAACATCGTGCAGCCCGCCTCCAGTGGTGTCCGACAGGCGTGAATGGAGGGACGAATGGAGACGTGTCGTCTTCAGCGATGAGAGTCGCTTCTGCCTTGGTGCCAATGATGGTCGTATGCGTGTTTGGCGCCGTGCAGGTGAGCGCCACAATCAGGACTGCATACGACCGAGGCACACAGGGCCAACACCCGGCATCATGGTGTGGGGAGCGATCTCCTACACTGGCCATACACCACTGGTGATCGTCGAGGGGACACTGAATAGTGCACGGTACATCCAAACCGTCATCGAACCCATCGTTCTACCATTCCTAGACCGGCAAGGGAACTTGCTGTTCCAACAGGACAATGCACGTCCGCATGTATCCCGTGCCACCCAACGTGCTCTAGAAGGTGTAAGTCAACTACCCTGGCCAGCAAGATCTCCGGGTCTGTCCCCCATTGAGCATGTTTGGGACTGGATGAAGCGTCGTCTCACGCGGTCTGCACGTCCAGCACGAACGCTGGTCCAACTGAGGCGCCAGGTGGAAATGGCATGGCAAGCCGTTCCACAGGACTACATCCAGCATCTCTACGATCGTCTCCATGGGAGAATAGCAGCCTGCATTGCTGCGAAAGGTGGATATACACTGTACTAGTGCCGACATTGTGCATGCTCTGTTGCCTGTGTCTATGTGCCTGTGGTTCTGTCAGTGTGATCATGTGATGTATCTGACCCCAGGAATGTGTCAATAAAGTTTCCCCTTCCGGGGCAATGAATTCACGGTGTTCTTATTTCAATTTCCAGGAGTGTATTTTGGTGCATTTAACTTTGGATGGTTGTATCCGCTACTGGATCCGCCATCATACTACTCCGGTCAACAGGCACAGTCTGCTGGATTCCTTAGGCGTCAGGGACACGTCAGCAGCGTTTCCACTATTGTAAGTAATTTCACCCATTACTGTTACCGCAGTACTGCGGCTGCAGTATCGTTCAAGATGCGCCAGGTCGACTCACTCCTTAGTGTTGCTTTGGGGTCCAGTATCCTTAATACCTGATGTCCATCATCCGCTGCATTTCCATAGAGATTGCAGTTCCACAGTGTGTGTTCTGGTGTGCCCACACCGTAAGGACTGTTGGACGCTAGGAACGAGAGACTACACAAAATCGGAGAAGCTCATCGTCCGTCCGATAAAACTAAATTTTTAATAAATTCGAATGCCAGTCGTTAGTGAACTTCTGAAAATCATCGGAAGTGTGAATCAAATGGTAATGTTTTTTTTTTTTTTTTTTTTTTTTTTTATTAGCCCATCGACTTCTCAAACAAATGTAGAATCTACATAATACTAGCCTCAAGAATCTGTTAATAAATGATTCAGGAAAACTGGTGTAATCCTAAATCAAAACTGAAGGAACAAAGCTAGGACAATCAAACCCTTAATTGTTTCTTAAGCATTTCTGCGATGTTACCCATTCAGGAGTCGTGTGGGTAGCCGTATTTCCGCTCCGGTAAACAGACGTTTGTCTATTATGAAACTGAAATGCCTGTGATACATCTTTAATCTGTTACTAACAATGGCACAATTAATTTGCTTTAAATGCCTTTACCTTCCTTTTCTGAATCTCTAACGACATCAAGAGCTTGGTCCCAACCATAGATCGGAAACAGAATAACTGGACAAATGTGAGTAGAGTTGGCGTTCTGAGGGTTCCATACAGATTTAATTATGTGTATAGGCAGTTCATGTAAAGGTTCTGATGAGTGGGTTTCCAACAAAATATATGATAAAAACGGCTGTGTTATTTGAGTGCTTTGAGTTAGAAGCTTAAATATTTTACATCGCCAAGGTATCATAGAGCTTATTACATGGCATAAATTTGAACATGGTGTCTTTGCAGGTGGACAGACAGACAGACGGACAGAAAACGGCAAAAATATAAGTGAAATAATTACATATTAACAATTTTCGAATCTTTTCCTGTACTTACACTACGAATCATTGCCTCTCTGCCAAATTTCGTGATTCTAGGCCAACGACAAGTTCTCTATAGATTTTTGTGAGAGTTTGCAATTATGTAACATAAATGACCGTATCTTTTGATCGCTTTTGTACTATCACGGGACCTTAGTATTTGACATAAATTTGCCGGCCGGTGTGGCCGTGCGGTTCTAGGCGATTCAATCTGGAACCGCGTGACCGCTGCGGTCGCAGGTTCGAATCCTGCCTCGGGCATGGTTGTGTTTGATGTCCTTAGGTTACTTAGGTTTAATTAGTTCTAAGTTCTAGGCGACTGATGACCTAAAAAGATAAGTCGCATTGTGCTCAGAGCTATTTCAACCATTTTGACATAAATTTCAGTTTCATATTGCTATTCGTTTGTGAGAAAAAGGGGGCTTAACAGACGGACAGACAGACGGCTGGACGGCGAAAAATATTATTTATGTGACATAAATAAAAATTACCGATTTCCACGCCCCACTAAGGGTAAGGCTGCATCGAATACATCTCCAAGGTAACTAGCGTCTCGACAGACGTCTCACAATGCTAAACAAACTGCTGTGAAATTTCGAGACCGATTGCACTTAACGCTAGGTGAGTAATACCGTCGCTTGGTCTGTCGCTAGACAGGCGGTCGTTTTGGTTCTTCCTGGCGTGTCTCCTTGTAGCTTCGAAGATTGTACTGCTATATAAACGCGGCTGATCATGGATGATGAAAGATTAATATTGGTTGTTTTCAAAATGTTATATTTGAAGAATCTAGCGCATTATAATACCGGTAAGTGCTGTAATGTGAAAGTGGCACTCCAGTAAGTTTTAATTTTAGTTTTATTCACGAATACAACTGCAGTTTAATTAACAATTGTAATTACGTACCGTAATAACGATCGCAGTAATTCATGATACCTGTAATTTTGGAATGAATTCAGTGCTGAATAAAATCTAATGACCATCACGTTCAATAATGTTTTGAGGCAAACAGTTCATTTGCCAGGACACCGAACCACTCCTGCTGAAGTAATCACTCAAGATTTTCCCTGTATTTATTTCAAAGTTCGTATATCTGAGCTGCAGTCCTCGTGAACTGAATGTTGGCAAACATTTGTGTCAGCGTCTTCGTAAGTTGTGAAATATTATGAGAAACAGATACTGCTTTCGTAATTATTCTTACATCAGTCATCAGTTTCAATAACCTATTGCAATGCTCTCCACTTTCACGTCATTATGGCGAAAGCACAGTTAACGCTTGGGCGACCTCTCAAAACATGGTATTTGTGCATTCTTTTTCTCTCATCAGAATTTCTATCGGGAAAGGGTTTCATCAAGCAGTCCAATACTCGATAGGCACAACCCCAAAATGAAGCTGTGATACTTATTCCCGGAATCACCCAACCGTGGGCATGTTGAGGTGACCTAGGTCTAGCATTATAAACCTTGCTGAACTTCGGAAGTTGCTCGAGTCACATCGTCGCGTCTACTAGTAACAAGCTTCTAGTCCAGGCGTGAAGCCGCAAAGGACATCGACTGTGCACTGCGTCATCCTCTGCCTCCCGGCGACATGTCGATGCGGAGGGGCATGTGGTCACCACATCGCTCTCCATACCGCGGACCCGTTTCTGCTCCATCAAGTAGCACCTCAGCTGGCATCACGAGGCTGAGTGCACCTGGTTCCAGTCCTTCAACTAGGAAAAAATTTTTGGAAGTAACGGGAATCGGACCTGGATCCTTCACATGGTAGCCATCAATGCTGAGCACACAGTTACTGAGGCAGACTCGCGTCTGTTACAGCTCACAGTAAAACAGACTAGTGTTGTTTGTAATTATAGTAAGACGCCTGCTGTGATGCGGGCGTTCTACCTCCACATGTTTTCCGTCTATTGCACCATTGTTGTTGTTGTTGTGGTCTTCAGCAGCTTTCCATGCTACTCTATCCTGTGCAAGCTTCTTCATCTCCTAGTACCTACTGCGGCCTACATCCTTCTGAATCTGTTTAGTGTATTCATCTCTTGGTCTCCCTCTACGATTTTTACCCTCTACGCTGTCCTCCAGTACTGAATTGGTGATCCCTTGATGCCTCAGAACATGTCCTACCAACCGATCCCTTCTTCTAGTCAAGTTGTGACACAACCTCCTCTTCTCCCCAATTCTATTCAATACCTCCTCATTAGTTATGTGATCTACCAATCTAATCTTCACCATTCTTCTGTAGCACCACATTTCGAAAGCTTCTATTCTCTTCTTGTCCAAACTATTTATCGTCCATGTTTCACTTCCATATATGGCTACATTCCATACAAATACTTTCAGAAACAACTTCCTGACACTTAAATCAATACTCCATGTTAACAAATTTCTCTTCTTCACAAACGCTTTCCTTGCCATTGCCAGTCTACATTTTATATCCTCTCTACTTCGACCATCATCAGTTATTTTGCTCCCCAAATAGCAAAACTCCTTTGCTACTTTAAGTGTCTCATTTCCTAATCTAATTCCCTCAGCATCACCTGACTTAATTCGACTTCATTCCATTATCCTCGATTTGCTTTTGTTGATGTTCATCTTATACCCTCCTTTCAAGACACTATCCATTCCGTTCAACTGCTCTTCCAAGTCCTTTGCTGTCTCTGACAGAATTACAATGCCATCGGCGAACCTCAAAGTTTTTATTTCTTCTCCATGGATTTTAGTGCCTACTCCGAACTTTTCTTTTGTTTCCTTTACTGCTTGCTCAATACACAGATTGAATAGCATCGGGGAGAGGCTACAACCCTGACTCACTCCCTTCCGAACCACTGCTTCCTTTTCATGTCCCTCGACTCTTATAACTGCCATCTGGTTTCTGTACAAATTGTAAATAGCCTTTCGCTCGCTGTATTTTAACCCCGCCACCTTCAGAATTTGAAAGCGAGTATTTCAATCAAGATTGTCAAAAGCTTTCTCTAAGTCTACAAATGCTGCACCGTGACAGTTCGAAAAAATCATTTTCACTAAAATGTTGTTGGCCGTATTTGATCATTTCCCAGCGCCAAGGGGTGGCAAGTATTTATTCTTCAGTGAGTCGCAGAGTAAGTTCACTATCTTAAGTACTGTAGATTATTTTTTTCTTCCTGGACCTTTGAAATGTCGGATGTTTGAAAGGGGTACTGTGTACAGGTAATAACTGACGATGGCAACGATGTCGTCGATAGTCTGAGACTACCTAGTCTTCTGAAGTTTCAGACTACATAAATCCCATTCCTACAGACGGGGGGAAGACGGACCGAGACTCAGAGAAAGCAGTCGTCGGTGAGACGTCTCCAGTATCTGACGACCAATGCCTTCCACCTGCAGATGGTGACAACGACGAAACGACTTGAAACGTGCTCGTTTACTCGGCATTTTCATTCATTCGCATTACATTCTGTTTGTAGTAGGGCTGATCATTACATTTGGTAGGCTTAATTCGACTCTCTTGTAATCAGCTTCGATAAATCGATTCAAGCACTGTATAAATTAATTACTTTTGCATACATTGTGGGAGTGAACAGTGATCAATGTTGTTACAAATATTTAGTATCGAAAACAGTCTTGACCACAATTTATTTATTCCGGTGACCGGTTTCGACCACTACTGTGGTCATCTTCAGACCAATGAGTAAGAACCTCTTTCTGGTGGTAAACCACTACTTCATGCAGCAGTTAAATTGAAATGCTCTAATCCGGTTTTCTATTCATTGTAGAATCGGCATAACATTGTAGACCCCGGCAGACAGAAGAAGTCGTGTCTGCAAACACCAGAAGGAGATTCTTACTCATTGGTCTGAAAATGACCAAAGTAGTGGTCGAAACTGGTGACCAGAATAAATAAATTGTGATCAAGACTGTTTTTGATAGTAAATACTGTATAAATCTCTTTGCTTGATTACTGTCGCAATTTTACTTTTTTTGGCGAATCAGTTTGCTTTCGAGAAATGGAAATCTTTCGCGGCCTGCAGTTCATAAGGTCCTCCTAGTTTGATAGTTGTATTCGTCGTTCCTACTTTACATTCGAACCTATACGTTGTTCCGCCTTAGCTGAATGTTCGTTGATGGAGCCGTCTTTGCAGACACGACTGCTTTTGTCTGCCGGGGTCTATGACGCTATGCAGATTCTACAATGAATAAAAACCTGGCCATAGAATTTCAATTTAACTGCTGTAATGAAGCTTCGTTATTGAGGTGCAGTTACATTAGGGTTGGTAGGTTGCGGTCACTCGTATGGAGGGATCAGGCTGTGTGTATATGAGAAGTAAGATGGAAGGTCACAGGCTGCTTACACTTTGCTGACTGAAAGCTGATATTTGCCTTATACATTCTTTTTCACTGCCTTGTACTGATAATTCAAAGGTGTTAGCCTCTCCTGAAGTACAAAATAGTTTTCAACCATTCAAGGAGACAAGTGAAAACGATGTTTATTTTGCTAAGTCGTAAATCTCAATCTTTCACTGGTAGGTTTCAGTATCCCTGCCGAGCTGTAAAATTATTTTCTTCTATTCAGTGACAATATAATTTCTAGTCAACATACTTCTTTCGGATTTTCTTCACAAATGTAAGGTCTCACGCTTCGTATTAGGCATTAGAGGGTAACAAGTTGCATCATTACCACTTTTTGAAACCTTTTCCATCGCTTTACGATAGACCACCGTTCAATGTCTATCAGAAGTCAACTATTGCAATCCGATCTGATTAGATATATATGTTATTAATTTCCAGGTACTCGTCGACTCCTGCTCGTCAAGCATTGTGCTAAATATTCACACTCAATGTTTTGTTGTTACGTTAGAGTAACAGCCAGAATTTAAATGTTCACTCAGATGATTTAATTATTTTTGCATAGCAAAACGATATTTACAAAACCAAGGAGATATCCGACTGCAAAGCAGGCAGTTATATGCAGGAAGCCAACATGTGTTAAATTTAGTTTACTGCCTTTGATAGTCAGTAGTCACTGGGCAATATGGAAGTATTAGCTACACCGACCTGCGTTTTTTTTTTCCTTTGCGCTGAGTTTATGAAAGAGAGCGTGTGTATGACCATTTCTATTTAATTTCATCAGAAATATAGTATTTTAAAATAGTTTTCTGTGGCACAGGAACCATACACTCATGTTCAGAAAAAAACAGAACACCTTAAAGGATTAAAGATAGGACGTTCATATTACCAGGACATGTACATTAATGTGTACGATACGGTTCGCACATACGTCTTCGAGGCATCCTGCACGTCTGCTCAAGTCGCACTAATCCATTTCCTTAGGATTATCGCAATAACGAGAGCCGCAGGTACAATCTACCGCTAAGTGCTGTCGCGCTACGATATCAATGTTGACCCTGAACCCGCGGGCCGACATAGTTCAAATGCTAATCATTTATGCAGAACATACTAACGTACATGTCCTGTGAATATAAACGTCCTATCTCTAATCGTTGAAGGTGCTCTTTTTCTTCTTAACATGATTGTAAATTTGCATAGCTTTACCAGGCCTTCATTATCATTACATCTGGGAGTAGCCGTTGCTTTTTGTATCATGCACACACGTCTTTCAAACTGGATCCTATCGCAACTACAGACTTCTGTTAATGGGTAAGCCAATCTTTTTTCATTAGCTGTTTATGCCAATCACGTTTTCCGTGATTTCTTGATAGCCTGGAATAACAGTGAATTCCTTGTGTCAGTGGGTATACGCTCGCCAAGCCCGTGTTTCAATTGTTATCTGTTTCGAGATTAAATCTAAATCTATCTAGGACGAAATAAATGAAAGGAATTCTCTCTTTACTGACGAAGAAGGTCTGCGCTCTCTCTTCGGTAACGTTTGTCCCAAAACTTTTCTGTTTCTTGTTTTTATTTTTGAGTCGACTTCTGACAGGTATCATGAGACTCACTCTTTTGTCAACTTCTTCGTCTCAGAGTTAGTACCTGAATCAGACTTCCTCTATTGTTTGATGTGTAAATTCCAACCCCTCTCTTCCCCTGCAGTTTATGTCCACTATACCTCCCTCTAGTGCCATGAAAGTTATTCCCTGATTTCTTAACATATGACCTATCATATTGTCCCTTTTCCTTGTCAGTGTTTGTCATTTGTTCCTTTCTTTGTCGATCCTGTGGAGAACTTCTGCATCCCTTATGATTTCACCTAATTTTCAACATCCTTCTATAGTATCACATCTCTAACGCTTCCATTCTCTTCTTTTCTGATTTTCCTCTTACCCATTACACATTACTATACAATGTTGTGTTGCTAAAGTACATTCCCCAAAATTAGGCCAATCTTTGATGCTAGTAAACTTCTTTTGGTCAGGAATACCCTCTTGGATGTCTTAGTCAGCTATTTATGTGCTCCTTGCTTTTTCCATTATGTTGCTGTACCTCCAAGGTAGTGGAATGCCCTAACCTTATCTTTTTCATTTATTAGCTTTACCTACTTCTTGACAAGAATGGGGGAAAGAAATACAGTAGAAGAAGAATGGATAGCTTTGAGGGATGAAGTGGTGAAGGCAGCAGAGGATCAAGTAAGTAAAAAGACGAGGGCTAGTAGAAATCCCTGGGTGTTAGAAGAAATACTGACTTTAATAGATGAAAGGAAAAAATATAAAAATGCAGTAAATGAAGCAGGCAAAAAGCAATACAAACGTCTCAAAAATGAGATCGACAGGAAGTGCAAAATGGCTAAGCAGGCATGGCTAGACGACAAATGTAAGGATGTAGAGGCTTACCTCACTAGGGGTAAGATAGATACTGCCCACAGGAAAATTAAAGAGACCTTTGGAGAAAAGAGAACCACTTGTATGAATATCAAGGGCTCAGATGGAAACCCAGTTCTAAGCAAAGCAGGATATAGAGGCACTATACAAGGGCGATGTTCTTGGGGACAATATTATGGAAAAGGAAGAGGATGTAGATGAAGATGAAATGGGAGATATGATACTGCGTGAAGAGTTTGACAGAGCACTGAAAGACCTGAGTCGGAACAAGGCCCCCGGAGTAGATAACATTCCATTGGAACTACTCACGGCCTTGGGAGAGCCAGTCCTGTCAAAACTCTACCATCTGGTGAGCAAAATGTATGAGACAGGCGAAATACCCTCAGACTTCAAGAAGAATATAATAATTCCAATCCCAAAGAAAGCAGGCGTTGACAGATGTGAAAATTACCGAACTATCAGAGTAATAAGTCACAGCTGCAAAATACTAACGCGAATTCTGTACAGACGAATGGAAAAACTGGTAGAAGCCGACCTCGGGGAAGATCAGTTTGGATTCCGTAGAAATATGGGAACACGCGAGGCAATACTGACCCTACGACTTATCTTAGAAGCTAGATTAAGAAAAGGCAAACCTACGCTTCTAGCATTTGTAGACTTGGAGAAAGTTTTGACAATGTTGACTGGAATAATCTCTTCCAAATTCTGAAGGTGGCAGGGGTAAAATACAGGGAGCGAAAGGCTATTTACAATTAGTACAGAAACGAGATGGCAGTTATAAGAGTCGGGGGTATGAAAGGGAAGTAGTGGTTGGGAAGGGAGTGAGGCAGGGTTGTAGCCTCTCCCCGATGCTATTCAATCTGTATATTGAGCAAGCAGTGAAGGAAACAAAAGAAAAATTCGGCGTAGGTATTAAAATCCATGGAGAAGAAATAAAAACTTTAAGGGTCACCGATGACATTGTAATTCTGTCAGAGACAGCAAAGGACTTGGAAGAGCAGTTGAACGGAATGGACAGTGTCTTGAAAGGAGGATATAAGAAGAACATCAACAAAAGCAAAACGAGGATAATAGAATGTAGTCGAATTAAGTCGGGTGATGCTGAGGGAATTAGATTAGGAAATGAGACACTTAAAGTAGTAAAGGAGTTTTGCTATTTGGGGAGCAAAGTAACTGATGATGGTCGAAGTAGAGAGGATATAAAATGTAGACTGGCAATGGCAAGGAAAGCATTTTTGAAGAAGAGAAATTTGTTAACATCGAGTATAGATTTAAATGTCAGGAAGTCGTTTCTGAAAGTATTTGTATGGAGTGTAGCCATGTATGGAAGTGAAACAAGGACGATAAATAGTTTGGACAAGAAGAGAATAGAAGCCTTTGAAATGTGGTGCTACAGAAGAATGCCGAAGATTAGATGGGTAGATCACGTAACTAATGAGGAAGTATTGAATAGGATTGGTGAGAATATCATGTAAATGAATACATAGTACATAACTGGCAACAATACTTCTCCCCTCTTTAAACTACATCAGGAGGGGTAACCACAGATCTTACTTTCCAGCAATGTTTGGTAAGTCCAAAAGAGCGAACTGAAACCAGCATCCATGTCCAGTACAAACAACGTTGTATTTCTTCCAACTACTGACTAACACAGCAACACTCTTGTAAGTATCCAAGAATTACCAGCGGTCGGTAAGAGGATGAGAAAGTCGTGGCCTGCAGAATACTTTGTTCTGTTTAGGGTGCACATTTACTTAGCTGTCGTCCGAAAAAAGTGTCAGTTATTAGTGCATCAGTTATTAGTGCAATCGTTCGCCCCGATAGCCGAGTGGTCAGCGCGGCGGTCTGTCGCACCAAGGCGCTCGAGTTCGATTCCCTGCTGGGTCGGAGATTTTCTCCGCTCAGGGACTGGGCATTGTGTTGTCCTCATTAACAGGACAGGCTCCAAGGTAGATGCTACTTTTCTTGACTTCCGGAAGGCGATCGATACAGTTCCGCACTGTCGCCTGATAAACAAAGTAAGAGCCTACGGAATATCAGACCAGCTGTGTGGCTGGATTGAAGAGTTTTTAGCAAACAGAACGCAGCATGTTGTTCTCAATGGAGAGACGTCTACAGACGTTAAAGTAACCTCTGGCGTGCCACAGGGGAGTGTTATGGGACCATTGCTTTTCACAATATATATAAATGATCTAGTAGATAGTGTCGGAAGTTCCATGCGGCTTTTCGCGGATGATGCTGCAGCATTAGAAAATTGTAGCGAAATGCAGGAAGATCTGCAGCGGATAGGCACTTGGTGCAGGGAGTGGCAACTGACCCTTAACATAGACAAATGTAATGTATTGCAAATACATAGAAAGAAGGATCTTTTATTGTATGAGTATATGATAGCGGAACAAACACTGGTAGCAGTTACATCTGTAAAATATCTGGGAGTATGCGTAAGGAACGGTTTGAAGTGGAATGATCATATAAAATTAATTGTTGGTAAGGCAGGTACCAGGTTGAGATTCATTTGGAGAGTCCTTAGAAAATGTAGTCCATCAAAAAAGGAGGTGGCTTACAAAACACTCGTTCGACCTATACTTGACTATTGCTCATCATTGTGGGATCCGTACCAGATCGGGTTGACGGAGGAGACAGAGAAGATCCAAAGAAGAGCGGCGCGTTTCGTCACAGGATTATTCGGTAACCGTGATAGTGTTACGGAGATGTTTAATAAACTCAAGTGGCAGACTCTGCAAGAGAGGCGCTCTGCATCGCGGTGTAGCTTGCTGTCCAGGTTTCGAGAGGGTGCGTTTCTGGATGAGGTGTCGAATATATTGCTTCCCCCTACTTATACCTCCCGAGGAGATCACGAATGTAAAATTAGAGAGATTAGAGCGCGCACGGAGGCTTTCAGACAGTCGTTCTTCCCGCGAACCATACGCGACTGGAACAGGAAAGGGAGGTAATGACAGTAGCACGTATAGTGCCCTCCGCCACACACCTTTGGTTGGCTTGCGGAGTATAAATGTAGATGTAGATGTAGGTGTACATGAACATGTCATCATCATCAGTGGAGGGCAACGGGAAAACACCACTGGCTTCACTTCCCTGGACGCTCATGCGCTGGACCTCTCAGACGAGGCTTCCCCATGACAAGACCTGCCGCAAGGCAGAACACAATATATATTGGTGCCATAATTCATTAACTTACAGAACTGGCTTCACTTTCTTCCATCTTAACCTCATATTGGTTCACCTTCTGTTTCAAAGGCTACTTGGCTATTTGTATTCAAAATCTCTTTTTTCTTTACTTTCTTTACTACCTTAGTTGCCTTACTATTAAGGCATACTACAGTTTCTTGTCTTACGTAGTCAGCTTTTGAAATACTAATTCCTGTACCAATAGATTTAATGCCCTGAGTTATACTTCCTAAGAATCTGCCAGAAAAAGTCAGCCATGTTACTACTGAACATTTTCAATTTTGACTCACTTATTCCGTCTACACAATCCAAATTGTTGCACTACTAACACCACACTCATATTCACTGCATCACGTTATTTGTCCAGCAAAGCCGTGGTGTACCCTGCAGTCTCTTGCATTAGCTGCAGTTACAGTTTTCATGGTTGTTTGCTGGATTCTTTATTGTCGTCGAAGCTGTAGATTTTTCAAATTTTGTAAGTAAAAAGCACAATATTGTGTATTTTGAGCCGAATTACTTGATTTAGTTAACCCGTTTTTGGCATAAGACGCCGTCATCAGAAGTTGTTATAGAAGTTACAATATTTGCAAACAACATTGGAATTGATGTTACTTATCTAGAGTGAGGCACGAACACAGAGAAAATGTCATCTTTGACAGTGCAGCTGTAATGTAATTACAAAGATAAGAAAACAGTAGTAAATAAACTGAAAGGAAGAAAATGGTTCAAATGGCTTTGAGCACCATGCGACTTAACTTCTGAGGTCATCAGTCACCTAGAACTTAGAACTAATTAAACCTAACTAACCTAAGGATATCACACACATCCTTGCCCGAGGCAGGATTCGAACCTACGACCGGAGCGGTCGCTCGAATCCAGACTGTATCACCTAGAACCGCACGGCCACTCCGGCCGGCTTGAAAGGAAGAAGACTAGGAATGACATTAACAGCAGACTCGAAGAGCACTGCATGTATAACAATTTAAATTACACTAACAGACCCAATAAAATAAAATAAATACTTGACAATAACATTAAAGAATAATTTGAAGAGATGTTACATACAAAAGTTATACAGAAACAGAGAGTAAAATAGAATTCATGAATGTAGCAACATAACGTATGGAGTACTTAGGCAACAATAAAATAAATGAATACAGAGAAGTTGAGGAAGAGAGAGGAACAAGGAATGTGTAAGGCATTGAAAAACTGTGAGGATAAAGTTTAGTTTAGAAGAGGGAAATTATTGAGCTGTGTCTGTTCAGTTAATACTAATTCGGGACTGTAGTCCAGATTTTTGTTGATTTTCAAGGCTCCCAACAAGTTGAACTCTTTGCACTTTGTTTCTTAAGTGGAGAACATTGTAGTGTGGCTCATAGCTGTGGCACTCACTCAGTACCTGTTCAGTAGATATTGAATCAGAATTCTAAATTTTCCCTACAGTTACTTAACATAACACATCAATAAATAATCTTCGTCTTGCTAAATCTTCTCATATGGAACGAAAACGTCTTTTGAATGTAGGTGAGCTAAGTTTTACGGGACATAATAATATTCGGCCTATGACAAACAATATTAATTATAAAAAGCATATATACCTGTTCAAATATACGAGAAGTCTCCCTGCTGCCTGATTGTTTTTCTTTTTCTTACTTGAATGTGGTACACTTATAAGTCCTCTCCAACGCCAAAATTTGCTTCTGAGATTATCATTTACACACACCTTTTTCAATTATTTGTTAGGCCACTTGCTGTCTGTGTTTTCTCCGGTAGGTTTGTTTCCATACAGCTCACTGTAAACCTTTGGTATTATTCCCTGATGTCTTAATATATATCCTATTTCTCTTCTTTCTCTCACTTTCTTCCGTACGCTCCTTTCCTGTTCAGTTTTTTCACGTTACTCTCAACACATATCCAGTGCTCTTTAGATCGTTCATTCCATTCAACAGATTCTGCAATTCTTCGTCACTTTCACGGAGGACAGCAATGTCATGAGCGAAACGTATCATTAATGTCCTTTCACTTGAATTTTAATCCTACTCTTGAACCTTTTCTTTGATTTCCGTCATTGCTTCTGCGATGCATAGTAGGGGCAAAAGATTGCATCACTGTTTAACACCCGCTTTAATCATAGCATTTCTCTTTTTGTCTTCCAGTCTTATTATTTCCACTTTATTCTTGTACTCATTGTACATCACCCATCTTTCTCTACAGGTAATATCTGTTTTTCTGAGAATTTTCCATGCCTCTTTTACGTTGCCGAAAGAGAAAAGACGCCTAAAAATTGGACTGACAGAAAGTGCAAAAGGACTAAGTAGGAATGGCCAAAGGACAAACGCAATCCCACAGAAGCATGTATAACTACGGGAAAGATAGATACTTGAGGAAACTGAAGCTGCTGCATTAATATCGGGAAGTCAGATGAAGAAAAAAAACAGTACTAACCAAAGATGGTAAACGAGTAAGGTGGAGGTAGTACATCGAGGGGATATACAATGGAAATTAAGTTGAAGGCAATATTAAAGGAAGGGAAGAGGGAACAGGGAAGAGAAGGACGATACTGCGAGAAGAATTTGACAGAGCACTGAAAAATCTATACTGAAACAAGATCCCTGGAGCAGATGAGATTCCGCCTAAACTACTGGTAGCCTTGGGAGAACCAGTCCTGATAAAATTATTCTAAACGGTGTGCAAGATGTATGAGACAGGCCAAATACCCTCATACTGCAAGAAGAACGCAGTAATTCCAATTCGAAAGAAAACAGGGTCTGACAGGTGTGAATATCACAGAACTGTCAGCTTAATGAGACATGGTTGAAAAATACTGACACGATTTATACACACACGAATGGAAAAACCGGTCCAAAAATGGTTCAAATGGCTCTAAGCACTTTGGGACTTAACATCTGATGTCATCAGACCCGTAGACTTAGAACTACTTACACACATCCATGCCCGAGGCAGGATTCGAACCTACACCGTAACAGCCGCGTACTTAAGGACTGAAGTGCCTAGAACCGCTCGACCACCGCGGCCGGCGAAAAACTGGTAGAAGCCGACTTGATGCAAGATCAGTTTCGGTTCCGGAGAAATGCATGTCCACGCGAGGCAACACTGACCCTATTTCTCTCAGGAGATAGGTTAAGTAAAGGCAAACCTGTGTTTTTGAAGTTACCATGGCACAAGAGACTTTTTACAACCAGACGACAGTTATGATTCGAAGGACATGAATGCAGTGGTTGAGAAGGGAGAGAGACAGTGTTGTAGCCTATCCTCTATGTTATTCAATCTGTACAACGCGCAAGGTGTACAGGAAACCAGAGATAAATTTTAAATTGGTACTAAAGTTCAGGGAGAAGACATAAAATCTTTGAGGTTTACCGATGACATTGTAATTCTGTCAGACAGCAAAGAACTTGGAAGAGCAATTGAACGGAAGGAGAGTGTCTTGAAAGTAGTGCATAAGATGAACATCAACATAAGGAAAACGACCGTAGTGGAATGTAGTCGAATAAAATCAGGTAATATTGAGGGACTTAGATTAGGAAATGAGACACTAAAAGTAGTAGATAAGTTCTGCTATTTGGCCAGTAAAAAACTGACGATGGCCGAAATAGAGGACGTAAAATGTTGACTGACAATATTAAGGAAAGCGTTTCTGAAGAAGAGAAAGATGTTAATATCAAATATAAATTTAAATATTAAGAAGAGTTTTCTGAAGATATTTGTCTGGAGCGTAGTCTTGTATGGGGCACCTAACGAATTTGTTGCACAACTTCACGAAAACAAGCGATCGGTTGATTACGACGCATTCTCAGACATAAAAGAATAATCAGATCAGTATTGAAGGGGGGGAGTAGGTATTGGAGACTGAGACCAAGAGACAATTACCGAAAGCAGGTTGAAATGGATGTATGCTGCAGTACTTATTTGAAGACGGTTTTATAGATTATAGTAGGATGGAGAGCTGCATCAAGCCAGTCTTCGGACTGAAGATCACAACAACAAATTCCGTAAATGTGTCTCTCTTTCTCATGTGTCTCGCTTCCTGAAACTCTGAATGACGTATCTAATTTTTCAAAATAAGCTCTGTCAGAAAAATTACGAGACATTAAGTGTGTATGCGCACAGCTCTTGCTGCGATCTTTCTTAAGAAGAAATAAAAGTAAATCCTCCCTTGATACAGATGCGATCAACTGAAAATTTGATTGTAAGCAATTTATACTTCAAGCAAACGCAATACGAAGATATCACAATACAATAAAATGACACAATACCATATATACAGTGTGCGCAAACAATGAAGGAATGAAGTCAAAATGGCAAACGCACCGTCACTCGTATCAACATATTATTTCTACGCTAGCACACAGTACGAAAAATTATAGGCATTACAGTGATATCTGTAAGTACGATCTAACTAGCAACTGTGGTGTTACGTGGCAGTTTTGTACACAATATCCGAGTAAATATAAAGTAACGAAAAAAGATCATCATTTGAATGATTTTACGCTAAAATAAACTGGCGCGAATTTGAGTACCGAGCATGGAGCAAATGGACAGGGACTGCAGATATGTGGTGCTCGTTGCAACACTGTGTCCCGTCCATCTTCAATTCACATACAAACTGTTATTGTAGGCAATGACATGGGACAAAGGAAACCTTGCAATAAAAACTCTTTGAGTCATCAGTCTTCCGACTGGCTTGATGTGGCACATCACGATTTCCTCTCTTTTGCCAACCTCTTCAGCCCAGTCACCTGCACACGAGCTACAACACGATATATTCAGATTCTGACTACATGCGCCGTTTAGGCTGTACAGCCCTCAGTAAGGTCATGCTGGTAGCACAGCGCATTCGTTGCCGTCCTCGCGGCATTTTCGACTCTGCTCCCACCGTCTGTCGTTAGCGGATTTACGAGCACCCCATGCTCTTTCGAGTGAAGCACGAGTGATTCATAATGGGCACTTCAGTTTCTGGAAACCACTGGCTGCAGAGCTTGGATCTATCTCAATAAGCCTCTTTACGTCTCGCGCCTGAAATATATCTGTTAGCAATATCTGCGATCAGTAAACTGTTTGGTCACTGCCGCACGTCAACCATGCGTGCAGCGCTTTCAGATTAAGTGTTCAAAATTTCCCCACAACAGACAAAAAAATTAGATAATTTACATAGTTTCTCACCAA
The DNA here is from genome assembly GCF_021461395.2 of Schistocerca americana. NCBI lineage: Eukaryota > Metazoa > Arthropoda > Insecta > Orthoptera > Acrididae > Schistocerca > Schistocerca americana. The sequence continues at coordinate 804,511,585 of NC_060121.1, forward strand.
ATACCTTAAACCTATCTACTCCTCTAAATTATTACCTTATATCCGTGTCAGAAGGGTATAGAGATGGAATTGTGTGTGCAGAACGGTAAAGTTGTCATACTTACCTCAAAAACTAAACGAAACTAAACGAAACTAATTTTTTTTAAATTTGTAAATAAAAATGATAGCGTGACCACGAAAATAAAAAAATTTTACTCTCTGGCTGTCAGGTTTGCTTTCTTCTTCTTTTTTTTTCTACTGATTTATTATTAGCGAACCACCGAGCGAGGTGGTGCAGAGGTTAGCACACTGGACTCGCGTTCGGAAGGACGATGGTTTGCATCCGCGTCCTGATTTGGATTTTCCGTGATTTCACTAAATCGCTTCAGGCAAATGTCAGAACATTTGCTTTGAAAGGGCACGGCAGACGTCCTTCCCCATCCTTCTCTAATCCGATGGGACTGATGATCTCGCTGTTTGCTACCCTCCCCCCAAACCAACCAACCAACCATTAGCGCACCACAGTGCAGTGTGTCTCACTTCGCAGCTCGACACTTCTACCACTACGCTACTGTTCAAATGGTTCAAATGGCTCTGAACACTATGGGACTTAACATCTGAGTTCATCAGTCCCCTAGAACTTAGAACTACTTAAACCTAACTAACCTAAGGATATCACACACATCCATGCCCCAGGCAGGATTCGAACCTACGACCGTAGCGGTCGCGCAGTTCCAGACTGAAGCGCCTAGAACCGCTCGGCCACAGCGGCCGGCTACGCTACTGTGACCATATGAAATCCGTGCCTGTGGTTTGCACTTTCACCTCCTGAAGTCTTCTTACCGCCGATCTGTCATTATCTTAAGTTTAATTATATGAAATCATACCAATTCGAAAGATTCTCTGTATCTGAAATGGCACATAATCATAGGTCATTTGTCGTAAATAACATACAAGCTCCAACTAAAACAATAAAATCCAATCTGCCTCTCCTGAAAACTCAATACTACGGTACCGTGAACGTCGATAGACACCCCAAACGGTCAAAACTGTGTTTACGTACGTAGTCGTCATGCTATGGAACTTAATCTAACGTCTCCCACAACATGAAAGGTGTATCGATTGATTTGAAGAGTGAGTGACGTCTAGTGAATATCGCGAAAACTATGTGTGTACTGTTTGAACTAAAACATCAGGGGTGGCATTAGTTATAAGAGTAGGAAGATAAAGTACTTCCCAATTTCTCCACTACCGAAATTTTGTTCCACAAATTTTCTCCAGTGTTTATATTTCCCCAAAAGTTCCCCCAAAAAATATTTCTCGCTAAATTGCAAAAAAATGAACAATCTGGAGTTGCTGTGGGTGAACTTTTTAACAATGGCCCCAACGCAGGGGAAACAGTGACTATGTGTCATTATATCATAAACGAACGAGCTTATATCACATTTTATTTGTTAGAGCCTGCTTATTTAGATTTAAAACTCGAATACCTGACTGTTGCCGTCACTGATGTCAACTTATGAGTATTGTTGGTGTGCGTCGTTATCAGTTGCAACGCTGTATTCCACATGACGCCAATAGTACCAAAAGTCCTGTATTCTGTATTTAAAACTGAAGATGTCCTATTTCTAGCCAATCCTGTGACAGCAGATAAATAAGGTGTGGTCTAGACAGTTTGTTCATCAAAATATGTAGTATAACTTCTTGCACCACAAGACGTTGAAAATTGGAATTTCTTACCCGTAATTTATCCTATAATTTGCCTGTTTTTTGTGTGTTGAATGATACTCATTCACGCAGAGAGGTTAGTCGAGTACTAATGTAATCACTTCTCCGAGCGAGCTGTATTATCGCTTCGATCATTATGCGTAGCGATAATCTTTCATCACAGTGTCTTGGTTCTTTCTCTTCGGAATTACATAGGTGACAGCGCAGAAATGAACCACTGCTGACGTCACGGGTTTTCCACACCGGTCATAACTTCCGTTCACCGCATGGAAAGGTGGTGGTGGTTAGTGTTTAACGTCCCGTCGACAACGAGGTCATTAGAGACGGAGCGCAAGCTCGGGTTAGGGAAGGATTGGGAAGGAAATCGGCCGTGCCCTTTCAAAGGAACCATCCCGGCATTTGCCTGAAACGATTTAGGGAAATCACGGAAAACCTAAATCAGGATGGCTGGAGACGGGATTGAACCGTCGTCCTCCCGAATGCGACCGCATGGAAAGCAAAGCTTCGTAATACCGATGCGGTTGGAAGCTATCAGGACGGCCATTTTGTTCAGCTCACTCAATGTCGTCAGAATCGTTTATCTGCATTGCCACTTTGGGCGAGGCTGACCATCGCAAACGACTCTTTCCAGTTCGTACACGAAGACCTTAACCTTTAGGTGGAATTACAGCCCCAGTGAAACAGGCTTTCCCTGAAGAGGTTGCCATCAAGGTCATCGAACGTTTTTGTCCAATGATCTAACCTTGCTTCTTCTGACAGCTACACGAACTAGAAAGGTGGGGACACTCTTTTCAGTGAAGGGCAGCAATCTGGATTTGCTCACGATTTAGAAATAACGTAAAAAATTTTCTTCATATACGCTCGTAAGTGAAGAAATTTGAACTGACGATGAACAGGAAGTTATAACGTCGTCGTTCCTGTCTTTCCAAATAATCTCAGTTGAAATTTTTCTTTACTGCTTCTCGTTCCTAATAATCATTCCTGAAGCCTTCATTTGGGTATGTCATTACCTACTTTACACGACACCATATACCGAATTTCAGTGTTTGACCTTCGATATCGAAGAATACGTAGCGTAAAAATATTAACGCTCCGACTTCAACTGACGGAAAAAGACAAAAATACCATTAACGTCCGAACCCTATCCACATACAACATGGTGATGTACTGGTGATTGTGAATAACGTATGTGTAGTAATGACAGAAATGCAGTTACTAAAGCCGTGGTAAATCTTTATCTTTACAACTCATATCATTCCCTTCTTCTGTGTGGAGGATAATTTCATTCTAAGAAATTCAGTAAAGATTTTGTCGTGTTTTTATATTTCACCACTAACACAAAACACTAGCACAGAGTACAGTCAACGTTCTTTTGGACTTTATGTTGGTGAAAGCACAATGTACTTACGTTTCTTTTACGAATACAAGGCAATTAACGTTCCTCTTCCTCTGTACATTATATTGATCAGAGCACGATTTTTTAAATTAAATCAGTCACCTACTTCTCTAGTTCGTAACTCAGGGCCTAATTTCGGCCAGAACGGCGTTCTGGCCGAAATTTAAAATAGGTCCGTTGTACTGAATTGCAACGTAACAATAATTTGCTGCTGCACCGGCACCAAAGTGATGCTATGGGCAGGGACATGGGGGCGAGGTACTGTGTGTGTGTGTGTGTGTGTGTGTGTGTGTGTGTGTGTGTGTGTGTGTGCACCGCGCGCGCGCATACCAAACGTAATTTGAGCTTAGTTCCGAAGTTATTGTCCGAATATACCTATACCTTCGTGTCGACTATCTTCTGTTTACGACTGCCTATCAGCTGCTATGGTACAAATAGCACACGGAGGTAACGTTTCTTGAAGACGAATTATAGAGACGTTCGTGTTCAGATGCGATGCCTGTTTGTAGTAATGATTATGAACTTAAATCAATCCAGCTGTAACATTCAACTCATATACCTCATGTCACAACGTGCTTGGTTTTTCTCACTGTTCGGAGAGTCGGACTCCGATGTGCCAGGAATATCTTCATCGTCGTTCATCAATAAAAGCTTTATTAATTGATAACGGACACACGCTCACCGAGCAGCTACAGTGCAATTGTTTGAAGATTTGCTACTTCCAGCAGTTGGAAACATGACGTCATAGTCACGAATAGTGCCGACGGAACAGACGGCAGCACCTGTTGTCTATATTAAATTTTGTGGTTTTGTTGTTCTGATTATAAGAAATTATATTTTAAAAGCCTGAATTTCAAAACGGTATTTTCTGGATGGACGAATTCACATTACAAGCTTTATCGCAAGCTTTCACAAACCGAAGTTTGTGATTTCTATGACTGTGGAGGGGGGAAGGGGGGGTTGTATGTTTGAAGACGTCCGTTCCGAAATCTAAAATTTTAAACTCATGTTTTATCCTTAATTTAGAATTTCCTATTGAAACCGATGACATCACTTCAGAAGCATTTGTCCAGTTTTTGACAACCTATATTACACCCAAAAATCGTGTCCTACTTGTGGTAAGAGTTCACAGAAGTAGTAACATTATTTCGTTTCACTCTAAGAGGACAACGCTGATGAGAGAACTGAGAATGTCACCCACAATATGTCTTCACGCTATTAAGTCTTTGTATTAGCGATGGAGTATATTGGCTGCTGCACAGCTAGAAGTATTGTCCACGACAATCTTTGCTCGTAAAGAAGCGTCCTTCTCGAAGGACGTAACCTCTTACAAATCCAAGGCTGGTCCAATCGATTTTATTGCAGCAAGTCGGGCGTAATAATCTGAGATTATACGTTGCTCAAAAGAATTAGGGGAACATGAATTCGGGGGTCTGTTATACTCCATTTAGCAATAATTGAGAACTGAGTGTGGTACCATATTATGGCGTTATCTTTCACAAGTTACGTTCAAAACAAAACAAAAAAATATATTACATGATCGATTGTCCTCACAAAAATAAATTAAATATTCGACGTGGAAATATTCATCCGTCATCCTGGGTGCTTTTCATTCGACTTTGAGAGCTTCAATAACTTGTATGACCTCATTGAGTGTTTTCACTGCCTGAGAACTACGTGGCACGCCCCGAATAAGTTTACAGAGTCACCCTGTGATATCCATACCCATTATTCAGCGACAGCGAATGACAGTTCTCACAGAGTCAGTGGTGGAACGGGACGACCACGAACACGTCTGTCAATGATGTCCCTTATATGGAGGATGGTGCGTAGGTAGGGACTCACCACCAGTCATTGGATTAGTTCGACGTCCAGGTTCTGGAAGACATCCCTGCTGACGCCCGGCACAAATGCCCTGGCATTAGAAGGAATTCAGGGCCACCGCCGTGTGCAGCATCCACCACGTGGTCCAGCAGGATCTTTTCGATGTACTGCCTAGCGGTAAGGCGACCATGAACGACGACAAGATCCGTATGACTGTTGCATGGGGGCTTAATTATATATTTATGAAATGCAAATACTTTTAATTTTTTAGTCGCTGTATGTTCGATTACGAAGTGTCGTAAACGTTTGGCCCTGACTAATTTTTGTACGCAATCTGACTGCATAGAACAACAACAAAGAATGAAATGAAAATTTTCGTTAACACAATTAATTAAGTCCCCAGCAACTATAAAACCTACGAAACCAAAACACAACTGTAATTGTTCTGTGTGTGGGAATGTGATTCAACGTACACATCTGGCACGGTTCCTCTTCAATAAGACAAGAAACTTCAAATACCATTTATACTGAAGTGATAAAAAAAATTAGAAATACTATAATTGCGCCAGAAAACCAGAATTACACTCTAATACAAGAACACAAGCCAGATGCTTTGTTGACTGAACCTGTAATGACGCATTATTTACTACATTAAAATAATGAAAAATAAAGCGAGTTTTGTTACCTTCATATATATTGATGAAAAGCACTCTAATCATTACAATATCTCCATTAGAACAACATCTGCTGTCTATCCCATCAAACAACTGCATAAAACATGGAACAAGCACTCACTACTACTACATCTCGACAAGCACTCCCTACTACGACCTCTCGACAAGAGCTTTTCACTAGCACATCTCAACAAACACTCTACTACGAGTTCTTGACTAGCACTGCCAGTGGAGGCGGCGGAATAATACTCTTTGGCGCAATCTCTGGCGCTGTGGCTCAGTGTAGCCACCTTTCACTGTCAACACTGAAGCCTCCCCACTATAGCTTAGAACCTTGAAAATTTGTCGATTTCCTGGACAAAATTTGACAGGCACCGCTCACCACGGGTCACCGTACACAAATACGGCCGTCACCTTGCGTCAGAGGAAATCAGAACTTGTCTGTGAATAACACTTTTCGCCAGTGACGCAGCTGCCAGTTGACGTGGGAACTGCGGGAGGTATTGTCGCGTCAATCGAGGTACTCGAACAGGATGTCTGCGTTGGATAGTTAGTTACATACCTTGCGCCGGAGCGGTTCCTTCTGTCCCTTTACGACGAACCTGCACCTACCTGTGAACATTGTCTCAGCATACCATCAGTAGGGAAGCCGAGCGAAACCTACTGCACTTCGACGTGAACCAGGCTGCAATTAAAGTCACTAATCTACGTTTCGGGAGAAAGTTTTCACACGAAATGAAAGGTTGAAATTTTGTCCTCAATTAATATATTCTGAAAGTTAGGTGAACAAGTATCACTGCCAAGCCAGTGCTAGTCTTAACACAGTCACTCACAATCCCTTTCACTCACGTTAGCAAGTTTAAGGTGTTGCAGTTCCCGAAAACGTAATAGCTACAAAAATACTGATTGTTTTTGATTGAGAATGCTCGCCAAATATTAAGTCTGTCGGTACCAAATGCAATCACAGTTTTTAGCCACCGACCTGCTCAATACGCCACGCGGAATATATTTTTCTCGACACAAAATTCACTTTAAAATTCAGAATTTTCTACACGCCCATAGGAATAATTATGCCGTCACTTTCCAACACTTTTGATGTATGAAACACTGCTAGATCCGGCAACTTATCGTTTCCATCGGAACTACTACTACACACGTCCGAACTGTTTCATGGCTAGCCGGCCGAAGTGGCCGTGCGGTTAAAGGCGCTGCAGTCTGGAACCGCAAGATCGCTACGGTCGCAGGTTCGAATCCTGCCTCGGGCATGGATGTTTGTGATGTCCTTAGGTTAGTTAGTTTTAACTAGTTCTAAGTTCTAGGGGACTAATGACCTCAGCAGTTGAGTCCCATAGTGCTCAGAGCCATTTGAACCATTTTTTTGTTTCATGGCTAGGCTCCCACTCTTCTCTAGAATACTCTAAGTCTTCTTTACCAGCAGAGAAAGGCGCGCGAAGAATATTGCTTTACCATTGGGCAGTTTACTCAACAGCCAATAGCAAAACAATACTCTCACGCGTTAGTCCGCGCTTTTCATCAATAACCAATCGCAAAATAGTAAACCTCACGACTGCATTTTTTACCGACATAATCATCTAATATGCTGAAGTTTTGTTTATGCATAAAGTTATTTACTATTGCTATTTATATCTGAATTAACTTTCCCTTTACCATAAACTTACTTTACAAATCTATTCTACAAAAATCCCCTTTGTCCATATCCATACTTCTTCGAAATGTCCCCACACTAAATCCTACTACATAACTCGTTAAACAATTATCTTCATATTAACCTTAAAGCACACTCACGCATCATTCATACTGCTAAAACACATTTAAAACATTTTACATACACAAAAAAGACATAATAACACTTTATGAAAATACTAGAATAGTTTATGAAAAACATTCTATTACTTTAGTGCACTCTAGTGGGCACAATCGAAACTAAAATCACAGTCCCACTATCCAATATTGTCCTCTATCAGCTGATACATAAACTACGTGCGCGTCCAGTCTCGCGTCACCATCTGTCACTATCCAGCTCTGAGACACATCTCCCACTTAACCGCCTCCAAGGCAGGATCGGTATACGGCGCTACGCCTCACTCTGTTCCATAGATCATTCGAACAATTCCTTTATCAGTTTGCAGTTAACGTGATTTGTGTTAACATTAATGAATGCATTATTACTTTTAGCGCAACTGCACTAAATTTTTTTCCCATAAAGTCGTTTCTCGCAACCTGTTCATTACTGTCATTTTGGACTCAGCAGCTCCATTCTAAGACCGTCTTACAGTGCAATGGTAGTATCCGTACGAAGCTGCAACGCAGATTGGTCTTCGCGTGGGACTTTGTCCAACTCACCTTGTGCACTGACCTATCTCTCTGTAACGTGTCAACAACCTATGAATGACACAAGGAGGGGCACTGATGCCTGCAGCAACACGATCGAAATCTCATTCTTTTTTGATAAAACAGATTTCCCCCCCCCCCCCCCTCGCTCTTGTAACTTTCACTCCATTAAGATGTCGCATTGCATATGCTTGGTTGAATACAACGTCCGCAAATGACAATTGCCATCTGTGTACCCTACTAAAAACCAGTAGAGCACCGGCACTCATTTCCTTCTTAGGGGTCTCCTGACACATCCAACAGATGGCCAATGATTTCAGTTCTTGCCCATACTGAAAGCGGATGCCTCCAGTCCTGCAATAAGATCACAGGTACTACCTGTATCAAAACAAACATACCAGACACTGAAACACACTGACACATGTGTTCCCCTAATTTATCGGTGTAGAACCACCTCATTTTGTCTAATTGTGTCAGTATGCACACAGTTTGGTATGTGACGCACAGGAAACCAGTATCGTCACCGTAATGCACATCCAGTAGCAGCTGAAACTCTTTCTCTTGTCCTCGTAGCTTCCGCGGAGTTACTCGTAGTCACGTTCTCGGCCATGTCCAGACTACACTCATTCTTATCTATTAGCCCCACACGACACAAATATGCGATGCACTGTTCCGCGCATTTACTGGGAAACGCTTATTGGAGGATGAGGATTAACCCTCTGCACTGAGACACTTTAAATAGGCCCTTAAGATAGGATTAAAATTATGATTACTACTGTTCCACTAACAGAGCAATCCACCTACTACGAGACACTTAGATCCGACCACGATATTGGCAGACGTACGAAGCAGACAGCTCCTACAAGACAACAGCTGGTTGTTAGCAAAACCCACTGATAATCTTCCCCAAATACAAATCACAAAACATAAAACCATTTCAAAGTCAAAAGGGAAATAATTCATACGAAGACACCGTACTTCAAGTTCCCATGAAAACAACTGTAATTTATTCGCTTCGATTAAAGTTCGCCAAAGCCATAACTGACGTCAAACGCCGACCAGTCAATGTATCCACGCTCTGATACGGGCTCTCTTCATACCGAACATATACTCGCTCACTGAAGCGCAACACTCGCCCAGACAAACGAAAAATGAGTAAGCTGAATTGTATTCCTGCGTATATGAAAATACTGAAAGCCGTCTGGTATGGACACCTTTCACTCTACATATACATACGCAGATCGATAATCACTTCCATCTCTCAAAGACCCTATATTTGTTTTTTGTTTTTTATTACAGACGATTTGTCTTATTGAAATGGGTACACTTAAGCGGCTTAATGTAGGATGGATTGCAAAAAGTAATGTTCCAGCAGTCGTTACTTTTATAGCTTTTGATTTTGACTACCAGTTTCGACTCCTCAGTAGACGTCTTCAGGTCCTGTAGCGTGAACAAATAGAAGCATCCAGTCGTACACGTATAGGACAGGGAACCAATGCTTGCACCTGGTTTGCGTAGAAGACTTCACGAGAAATGTGTGCTCTTCACACATGTAACAACAACTATCATCCAGGACCGTCGCTGGCTTGCGCTGCCTTTGCGTAATTATTCGTTATTTCGGTTTTATTCATGTGAGTTACTTTGCAATTGTATTTCATGTGAGCAATGCTAGTTCTTTGTTTGGGTTCGAAACGTGTTCGGAACAAAATGGTTCAAATGGCTCTGAGCACTATGGGACTCAACATCTGTGGTCATAAGTCCCCTAGAACTTAGAACTACTTAAACCTAACTAACCTAAGGACATCACACACATCCATGCCCGAGGCAGGATTCGAACCTTCGACCGTAGCGGTCATGCGGTTCCAGACTGAAGTGCCTGTAACCGCACGGCCACACCGGCCGGCTGTTCGGAACATGTGGCAATTAAAATACATTTTCTACTAAGTCAGCAGCGTGTGCAAGTTGTTTATTAAATACTATTATGGACGTTAATATGAATATAAGATTACTTAATTTTCATTTCTCTGCTCTTTTTTGAAACCCTCACTTGCGCTCACTTAAGAGCTTAGTTCAAGAGAGAATTACGTTCGGTTTCTTTATATTTAAAAATGAGGGATGAAAATAAACTGTCTTCATCACAGATGAAACTTCCTTATTTTCAGGTAGCAAGGTAAGTTGGCGATACAGAGGAGCTTCAAGTCACGTGTTTCCATCGACGAAGAAGTAGGAATTTAGCTACCATACGAGCTCATTCGCTTTTATTAGCTGTTGTAGGATACAATGTGCAAATCCATTTGCATCACGTGAATCAATCCTATATTGGCCACGCGACATCTCCGCCCAAGCAAGGAACCGACCCCGCGTCCCAAAAGATGACCAACTGAAGGGGTCAGAAAACGGTCGGGTGAGTACTCGCCGTCCGGACCTCACTGGTGCTCAATCCCGACTGCCTCCAGACACACGACGACCCGAAAATACTAGCGGTCGCTCCGGACATAGTAAGACAGCGCACTTATCGATAAGCGCTGCTGCTGCCACTCACGGGCAAGCAAACCAGCAACCTAGTGACGACAGTAATTCGAATTGAAAGAAAAACGAGGTGACAGAACCACAAAAACAAGATGACGAGCATTAAACGGCATGACCGCGAGTCGCGCATTGCTCAGGGACAAAAACACGACCGCAGTTGGCAAGGCTCTGCAGCAAACACGACGACAAACGAAATGGGGGAAAATATCGATCACTGGGAAGCAACAGGTGGAGCTATAGAGGGAATAACCAGCCATTGTGGGAGAACAGACACAGACGAGTAAATTGCAATAATAATTACAACGAACGGCGAAACGAAAACTGGAGAGAACAATAAAATCCAAACCAGTTCCAGCAGGGTACTGGAGAACCACAGCAGTAAAGAAGAAACAACTGGGAGAGCAACAGTCGACGTCAGCGAAATGACCAACAAGATAAAATATCTCAATTCGGCCACCTAACTCACAGTGAAGTCTAAAGAGAAACTGACGTGTGGCTGCAGTGGACACAGTTCTAAACATGGCTTCAGAAGCTATCGGAATGAGCAAGATCGACATGTTAGAATCTGAAGACACAAGAGAGCATCTCCATGTGGAAAAGCAGTTACGACATTATCGGACTACATCTGATTTTTCACGAAATCGAAGGCAAAGTCAGTCTGAACAGGATTGTGGACAGTGGAAGCCACGTTATGGCTACATTTGAATCTGCATACAAGAGATGTATTGCGAATCATCCATGGCCAGCACTGACGCTGAAGAAAACGAAAATTACTGGCGCACTGAGAGGAAAGCACACGGAGATGCAGTTAGAAATCCAGTTAATGTTCAGCTGCCAAGGGCATACCTTGAAACGAACTTTCTGGTCATTCTTCCGCTGGCAAATGAAGTAATACTCGGACCTGATTTCCTGAATCAACTGGACGTGGACGAGGCATGCTCATATTACAAAAAGATGGCGTCAAAAAAATTACATTTGCTGATCCAGCTATATCGGCGCAAATTCCTGCCAAATGCTCAACCTAAACTACACTAAAAAACTAGAGGAAGATAGAAATCAATAGTGGCATCGTGAGCGTAATGACAACGTGCAAGAAGATGAACAAATTCGACGGGAATTCCACTATGCTGTCCGTAACATATTACGGAACTTACAAAACATTCATGACAAGGATGATCCGGAGGAAATATTACTAGAAAACGCGGATGTATTTCTGCCGAAAACAGGAGCATTCCGAATTTTCCAATACGCATGCTGAGTGCGCAAGAATACAAAATTCTTCGTACCAGCTTACCAGTTCCACAAGCCTACCGTAGCAGATGACATCATTGAATCTGCAACCTCCATGTACAACAACAAACTAACTGTAGTAGAAAAGTGTAATGGCTCAATCCATTTCATGCTAGATTCACGCCTCAGTAATACCATCATAGAACCAGAAACAGATCGTCCCGAGAAGCTGAAGGAACTCCTCCAAGACTCCCATGGCATAACATTATTATGGTCCCTCGACTTGCAATCCAGTTTCTGGCAAATTACACTCTACCCAGACTGCAGGAAATACACTGCATTCCCCGCCTTCGGTAGATGTTACCTATTCAAATGGCTACCACTTGGGTCAAACGTGTAGTTAGCTACCTGCTGTAGGGGACTCGATAGTGTCTTAAAGGATTCCATAAAACAAAGCATCTCCACTTAACGCAGACGATCTCTTGATCGCTGGACGGACGGGGAGAAGACACAACATGATATTAAGGGAAATATTACAAGCCTCCAAAGAATGCGACGTAACTACCAACATTATGAAGTCATACATTGGATGTCACGGGTACATTTCCTCAGCCATATCATCACCGCGGAAGGAATCTCACCAGACCCAAACGAGATCGACAAAACAACCAAATTTTCACTGATGTCAAAGAAGAAACAAGTCCGGGGCTTTCTCAGCGTCGCCAATTTCTTCAAGAGATTCATTCATGAGAAGAAACTAGCTATATTGCGATTATGCCAGCTCACTGGGAAGAAGACGCCGTGGGACCGGGACGATATGGCGGAAGATGAATTCCAAATCCTCAAAACTGCACTGGTTAATGCACCGATTTTGTCGCACTCCAACCTGGCGGAGGAATTTTGCAGCTCATACTCTGGGCTTGGCTTAGTGATCTTTCAGAGAAATAAGCAACATGGAAACATGCTGCATAAGAACATTGCTTTTGCAAGCTGTGTTCTCAGCGAATACGAGAGAAACTACTCTGCTACTAAGAAGGAAGTTTTGACGGTCATGTTTAGCTTCGAAAAATTTCGATTTTGGTGTGTGAAAGAAAAACAAGAGTCTTCACCTATCACAAAGCTTTGGATTCCTTGTTCATGGCGAAGCCCCGCCATAAGGGACTGACAAGATGGGCATTCATGCTACAGGTGTATGATTTTACAACTATGCACATACCAGGGGAGGAGAACGTCATAGCAGAAGCACTGTGACATTCGCCTGCGGGATTGAAAACAAGTAGCTCAGACCCAGTAGGAGAAGAGCACTCCAGACTGTATTATACCAAAAAGGTGTCGTTTGAGAATAATGTCATAATGTGCCTAAAGGACATCGGCTGGGAACAAGACAAGGACCGAGCACTACTTTCTCTAAAGAAGAGGTTAAAGGACAGGACGGAAACTAAGTTCAGGCAATTCTAGCTATTACAAAAGTTAATCTTGTTCTTACACGATGAAGGGGAAGGAGTGTTCTCGTGTGGTTGAATTCCAGATGAACTCCTGAACTAGGTCAAGCTCACCTTAGCTATGCACATTTTGGAGCTGGGAAAGGCTACCTAAAATTACGCACAGTTTGCGGCATTAAAGATACGTACAGAATTATTTGGAAAGTTTTGGTGGTGTGTAAACCCTCTCAGAAATCAAAACATCTTACAGTGACAATGCAGGCACCTCTGCATCCTATAATTCCATCCAAACTAAAACACCTCGCTGCAACTGATTTAAAGGGTCCTCTTGTGCACACACGTAGAAGATCCGGGTAGTAGTGGACCTGACATCTAAACATGTTACCTTACCCCCCGAAATAGGAAACGGCACAGACAGTGTGCAGGGACTTAGTGCAAAGATTTTCTGACGTACGTACGTACGTGGTGTATATAGGTATATCTCTGACAATGGACCCCAGTTCCGGTCAGAGAGATGGAAAGCATTGTTAAGAAGGCAGCGTTAAACCAATATGTGCATCCATACAGCATCCCCAATCTCCCCCGGCAAAGAGGATAAGGAAAAACGTGGGAAACCTTCATCGTGTATACTAAGTGAAACGTCTCGCCACCAGGACCTGATGAACGAGTTGCCAGACGGAGACAATAAGATACCAGCAGTGAATGTTCTCAAGAACAGGCAACCCAGAGATTTAATACGTGAAGTCGTAGACGCTCTCCCATGAACCTAAGTGCAACACAAGCAATTTGTTGATCTGGCACTCAGGAGATTGCGCGAGGCGGGAGTGAAACGGAAAGAGATCTGGGATAGAAAGGCACACCTAAGAGAATTCCACATGGCTCAAAAGGCGTTGGTCTAAAGTTTCCGTCTGTCTGACAAACAGAAACAGCTTTGCCATAAATTCTTTCTTATGTATACTGGACCCATCCGAGTCTGCAGGATCGCTCACATGAGCACACTGGAACACGAGATCTTGAAATCCATGATCTCTTGGTATTTACCATATCTGTCAAGTGAAATCATTTGTAGAATAGGTGTATATAACAGTTCACTTATGTCAGAGTATAGAACCAATTTGTTCAAATTCTAGGTGATATTGAGTAGTGTAGTTTACATTATTTGATTATTGAAATTCTGTATTTGATGTATTTGTAACTGTCTTTTATTAGCTTGCAGTATGACTCGTTGTGGAACGTGATCAAACGAACTGCAGAGTTGTTAGATCATCGTATCAACGCTTTCACTGCCTGCTTAAAAATCAGTGTCAGGATTGAGTGGAAATTCGTCATAAGTGACAGCTCCTCTTATAAACCGACGCTATGGTGTGGCATAACAGCCCAAGTACGTTGATGAACTAAGTTCTTTGCTCAACCACAGTTTAGCTATGTTACAAATGGCCATTATGTCTTTGGACCGCACTGTCGTTGTCCATAATTACGCTCCAAGGAGAGCATGAATATTGGTCAAGAAAGGATAGCACTATAAATATCTGATTCTGCTATATAATTCTCGTAGCAGTGCATTCTGTAATATCACTATGGCCTGTAAGATTATTTCTGTACGTTTCCGTGAGTGTACGGTGCTTTCCGCTTTTTCGCAGTGACGATATTGCGGTCGTGCCACTGCGCATATTTCTCTCGATTTTCGGGTATGTTATGTGGTATTAGCTTTACATGCATTAGGTGGGCGGATTCTGGGCCATCACCAGTCATACGATGAAGCCTTTCCGCAGATCTTTATATTTTGCCGGCGCCATGAGAGCTCCATGGGCGAAATGTATATTATAAGGCATGAGCACGAATAGTGTGGTGTCACCGCCAGACTTGCTAGGTGGTTGCCTTTAAATCGGCCGCGGTCCGTTAGTATACGTCGGACCCGCGTGTCGCCTCTATCAGTGATTGCAGATCAAGCGCCGCCATACGGCAGGTCTAGAGAGACTTCCTAGCACTCGCCCCAGTTGTACAGCCGACTTTGCTGGCGATGGTTCACTGCCTACTTACTTTCTCATTTGCGGAAACTATAGTTTAGCATAGCCTTCAGCTACGTCATTTGCTACGACCTAGCAAGGCGCCATTATCATTTACTATTGATATTGTGAATCATGTACCGTCAAGACCGACGTTCATCATTAATGGATTAAAGTTAAGTATTCCACCAGCTACGTCCGTTTTTCTAAATTCTAATTTCCTTGTCCTGTTCCAGACCTCACGCCAGCCTGCGTGAGCTAAAACGCGTGCCTTTCGGCCTCCTCTAGTAACACGGTGTTGGCTCTCCTGCCAACCACAACAAATAGTGTGACTCACGGTGGTGTGATGTACCTCAGGCTCAGGAAAAGGAAGGCAGTAGCAAGAAGAGGACCATTGGTGAGGATGAAGATCACCCTACATCAGAGAACTAACTTATATTTTTGTAATTAATTATTAAAATAATAATCCAACAAGATGAACACAGGGGGCATTTTTGTAACATGTCAGGCAACATGTACGTGGGAACTAATGACATTTATAAGATTCGGATTTGCGAATCAAGGAGCGGTTGTCACGAGACAGAGCACTTATTCAGACAAATGAGAGCAAATTTTCAGAGCACTTCAGGATTGAATGACAACGCCACTGGAAGTACTGAGAACCGAGCAGCAAATGTAGCGTAGTCAGAAACGAAGAGTAGGGGGTTTAGAGGTAAAGTTGACACGTTTAAAGAAAATAAGTTAACGCTAACTGCTGTGTGGAGTGAGCATGTTCGAGTGATGAGTGGATGCAGCAGTATCGATGTGTCCTGTGGGGCATCACAAGGCAACATCCTGCGGCCGGCGGCGAGTGCGGCCTAGAATTCCACTGAGTGGATGGCCAACCAGTAGCGCTGAAGGCATGCTGGGGGCCAGCGAGCCTCGTTCACAGCCAAACTGAAAGCGGAGGGGGAAGCAGCGCCACACGCCGTGGCTGCCGTGAACCAACTTACCCCGGGTGGATAGGAGTGGTGGCGGCCGACAGGACAAGAACGGCCCGCCATTGATATTCAACCACAACCTCGAGAGCCTTGCAGACAGCCTGGCGCCTAGTAACTGACAGCAACCACCCGCGAACTCGTATGAATGAGAACCGTCGGGCAAGATGCTCCAGCCTGATGTCACACCACACCCTCGAGGGACCTGAAGATAAGCAGGTACCACAACAAGCCCCTGTGGACACATCCCTCTATAGATGGGATGCAGAGTGTGATGGTCACAATCCAGATGAGTTGCTCCTGCAGTCATGCACTGCGACGTACATGAGAGCTGGCGATTGAAGAAACATCACATGCTGATCACTGGCACATTAAGAGATTTAAGAGATAAGAGCTCATCACTAGAAGGCACCAAATGCAACGCTGTCTCGCCAAGTAATCTAAGGGAAAACTGCACTCCTTTAGCTACCTGGTCAAGAAACAAGATAGAGACGTCACTTCCTGAGATAGAAATGTTGGGCATTGGCCTCAACACTGGTGTCTCATTTCCTCCTAGTAGATGTCATGTCCATCACATCTGACAGTGAACCAGACAGCCAATTACTGCCAGACTGAAATGATGCCAATAGCCCAGCTGCCATCCTGATGCTGCCAAGGACAAGATGAGGGACCAGAGCCTTCCGCTGCTGCTCATACATCAGACACTGAGTGAAGGGTAACCCTCACTCTGGCGCAAACTCACAGCTCATCATGCTCCAGCCAGTGCAGAGACAATTTCTGCATGTGTCTTTTGCTGTGTTTCATCCGTGTGACTTTGTAAATGTAAACTGATTCCTCAGAGGGAACAATAGGATGCTTCATGTAACTCTTGAGTGTATGTAATTCTGTATATTTTCTCGTGAAATTGATTTAATTTATGATGCAGCTACACTTGTAAAGATAATTTGTCATGCAAATATTTAAATCCCTTATCGCTTAACTCCCATTCCCTCTTCCAGGTATCCACCCACCACTTAACGAGCTGGCGCTTCTCGCTAATTTCCTGTCAAGTAATCTCGATTACCTTCTCCTGTCTCCCCCTCCTCAGCCCGTATATTGTAGCCAGAAGACGAATGGTTATGTAGATACGAAAGGTTACAAGTACCACGCAGAGTGATTCCACTGACGTTGCGCTGAAAGCTCCTGACAGCCTTCCCAGGGCACTTGTCTGCCCTCGCCACACGATGTTCCGATTCGTCACCAGACATGGGGCCAGGCACTGGCTGCAGAATAGACCATAGACTCAAATAGCACACAATGGTAAGTTCTCACTGTGTGTATTGGTACCTTGAAGTGTGCTGTGTTGAGTCTGGCCAGCTTGTACATGATCTTGGTGCCCTGTCAGTCGTTGTTCTAATGTGCTCATCAAAGGACAGTCGTTCGTCGAGTTGCAGACCAACAAATCGTGTTTTCCGTTGTCTGGTTACGTTAACATCGTGTAGTTTTATTTTGGGTTACTTTGTAGCGTTCCGTTCAGTAGTATATGTTGTGTAGAGTTTACTATGTTTGCGCCACTACCTGATGCTTGTCAGTAGCCGCGTTGACCGGTGTTAGAGTTGCGCTCTTGAGTCGCGAGACGACCACCAGAAGGTCATATGCGTACACCACGCCCCACTCGCATAGTTATCCCCATCCCGTTGATGTAGGAGGGAAAGAGGAGGGCCACAGATTGATCCTTGCGGGCAACCTTTGGTGATTCTTTTAATCACTTTCTGATTTCTGGTGCACTATGTTTCTAGAGTAGTCCGAGAGACTATTGTAGAAGGCCTTAGGTACCTGCATCTTTCTGAGTCTTGCAAACATTGCGGGCCACCAGAGATTATCATAGGCGCCCGAAATGTGTATAAGAAAAGCAATTCCGTATTTGTTTTCTGTGTTGTTAACAGCGATTAGTACCTTATTTAGTGCATCAGTTATACATTTTCCCGCTCTGAAACCGAACTGACTAAGGCTAAGGAAGACCCTGTGCGTTTGCAAGCGATTGCACAAAAATCGTTCCTAGACCTTGTCCCAGGTGTTAATTAAGCGTATAGGTGTATACTTTTTTGGATCTGAAGGATCCCTGTCCTATGATATTTTCATTATGACGGCATTTGCTGTTTTACAGACCGCAGGTACCGGTCCCAGCCGCAACTCTTCGTTAAGTAGATCCGTCAGGTATGGAACAATATGTGGAAGGACAATGTTTAGTGTCTCGGAATGGATACTATCTGCTCCAGGAGTTTTTTTTCTTTAGTTTGGAAATCGCAAGCACGACCTCCTCACAAGCAGAAGAAGTAATGGCGGTACCATTTTCAAAGCTGGAGTTCATTAAGGTTCGTTGTCGAGTATGAATCTGTTCATCCGGCTGTTGCTCGTCATCGAGGAGGAGCTTGTTTAGCAGGATTTCTGCAGAACTTCTCCATCCCTCTGTTATGGTACCGTCATTTTATCTCAGCGTAACTAAGACTAGTGGCGTCCTCAGACGCTCCGTTTGTATTTTGATGGGTTCCTCCCAAATGTTGGTTTGAAGCTGTATCTGCACGTGTGTGTTCCATTGCTCTTCTCGTGTTTTTTGTAATCTTTTTCGTAGCGTTGCATTGCTTCCCTCAACTGTATGAGTCTGACATCTCTGTCCCCTGCCGTTGTCACCCTTTCATACCATTTCCGTCTGTTTCTAGCTTCTTCGCGGAACCTTGTTAGTCTTCTAATCTTTGGTATGTTTAGCTTTCGTCCCGTGTCAGCGGTCGGAATTGCAGCCCTTTGAGCTTTTGTAGTAAGTCAGTCAAAATATGTGCTTTATAATCCACTGACCTCTCAACTGCATGTAGGCAAATGGTCTCAATCATCTCAGTTTTGCCCTGGCTGCCTTATGAAATAACAATCGCTGATGTCTTTCCTGTGTAGGCGTGTATACTTGTGTGTTTATGTTCATGATGCTAGCGTTGTGATCGCTGTGACTAGCGCCAACCATGACCTCCGATACCGCCATAAGTGGAAGTGCATTTCCATTTGCAGTTTTATGTCAGTTCTGCTGCTGGCTCCCGATGGCGCTATGCAGGTGGATGGTTGACTCGGACCGTTGACGATGTATAGTCAGTGTTAGCACCTCATGAACTTGGTGCCTCCCGGTCGTCTCTGATGTAACTGAGACATGTTTCAATGCCGTACGAATACTGCGCTTATAACGACGCAATAATCCACTGTTTGCCTTTGCGCACTATTTCCACTACTGCGAGGTGCTCGGTTCCTAGATGAGCTATCTGTATAACTGTAAAGTTTCAATTATTGTCAACGATCGCAGCCTTCGCACTGGACGTTGTTCGTTGTCAAAACCTAGTGTAGGGATCCTGGAATCAGATCACGTCCCCGTGCACTTCATCCACTAGTTTACGTAGCTCTGTACTAATTAATGTCTGCTTGCTTGCATTCAGTTGTAAGAGTTTCATGGATGTCGGGTATATACAAAACATTTAGATCCTTCTTCGCTCTAATCGAAGCATACTCGTCCGTGGGTCATAATATGAGCTTCTCGCCCTTCTTGTGCAGGCTTTATTTAGTAGTGCAATCAGTTCTTTAACGAATTTTGACGACATGGTCTACGGAGAGCAGCGACCTGATGTTAGACTCTGGTTAAAATAAACAGTCGAAATCGCAATCATATTTCCTTATTGACCAGTTTCGGCTTACATACACACATCAAAAAAGTTTTGCTTCACCCCGGTTCCCAGAACGTCTGAAGACATACGTTCACTGTGAACATTATATCACAAACACAGTCCTTTTGACTGTTCAGAGAGGTCATTAAACTCGCCCAAAGATGTAAACAAACATGCATGAGCAGTGCCTATTAGATGGAGGGGGTCCGACAGCCGATCAGTTCCAGTTATTCCACCAGGAAGGAGGTACACGCCTCGTGTTGTCTGTAGTTCAACCATGCCTAGACGGTTAGTACCGCGGTTCGATCGCGTCCGAATTGTTACATTGTGCCACGAAGCGTTCTCAATAAGGGAAATGTCCAGGCGTCTCGGAGTGAACCAAAGCATGTCGTTCGGACATGGAGGAGATACAGAGAGACAACAACTCGATGATATGCCTCGCTCAGGCCGCCCAAGAGCTACTACAGCTGTGGATGACCACTACCTACGGATTATGGCTCGGAGAAGCCCTGACAGCAACGCCACCATGTTTAATAATGTTTTTCGTGCAGCCACAGGACGTCGTGTTACGACTCAAACTGTGCGCAACAGGCTGCATGATGCGCAACTTCACTACCGACGTCCATGGCGAGGTCCAAAAAAATGGTTCAAATGGCTCTGAGCACTATGGGACTTAACATCTTACGCCATCAGTCCCCTAGAACTTAGAACTACTTAAGCCTAACTAAGCTAAGGACATCACACACATCCATGCCCGAGGCAGGATTCGAACCTGCGACCGTAGCGGTCGCGCGGTTCCAGACATAGCGCCTAGAACCGCTCGGCCACACCGGCCGGCGGTGAGGTCCATCTTTGCAACCACGACACCATGCAGCGCGGTACAGATGGGCCCAACAACATGCCAAATGGACCGCTCAGGATTGGCATCTCTTCACCGATTCACCGATGAATGTCGCATACGCCTTCCATCACAGAATCGTCGGAGATGTGTTTGGAGGCAACCCGGTCAGGCTGAACGCTTTAGACACACTGTCCAGCGAGTGCAACAAGGTGAAGGTTCACTGCTGTTTTGGGGTGGCATTACGTGGGGCTGACGTACGCCGCTGATGGTCATGTAAGGCGCTGTACGATACGTGAATGGCATCCTTCGACCGATAGTGCAACCATATCTGCAGCATATCCATGAGGCATTCGACTACATCGACGACAATTCGCGTCCCCGTCGTGCACATATTGTGGATGACTTCCTTCAGGAAGTGCCTTTACAATTCTTCTACGCACGTACCCGTCTACATCTTGATGTCCTACCGGTGTGGGTATACACCACAGGACGGTCTGTCATTGCAAGGCCTTTTTGCGATGTCACCATGACTGCGCTGCTTAGCCCTGTCGCCTTTGGTGTGTAAATAGGCTCGCTACTGAAATTACATACCAGTGCCTCTGCCCGCCTGCTTGCGTTAGACGCGGCTACTATGGTGCTGCTTCAGTTCAGTAACGCCCAAAATTTAGCGGTGGCGTTACAGATAGGACGATTCAACCCATTGCTCTGAATTCTATACAACATCCCGTAAGTGCTAGTACCAGCCCGCCCCTATAACCAAGGCCGGTAATGCACACTTGAGAGCTGGCGCTCGACGCAGGGCTAAGCTAGTCCCAATTCTGGAAGCGGAAAAAAAATTTCACTACCAGTATTTGGCCGGAAAGGGGAGCAGAGGTGGTGGCGTAAGGTTCCTCATCACTAGACTTCATGCCTATGTCCTCATTTAAATACCAAACCGTGCTGCAGTGTGCCGCGCGGGGTAGCCGCAGGGTTTAGGGCACCTTGCCAAGGTTCACACGGCTCCCCCCCGTCGGAGATTCGAGTCATCCCTCTGGCATGGATATGTGTGTTGTCCCTAGCGTAAGTCAGTTTAAGTTAAATTAAGTAGTGTGCAAGCCGAGAGACCGATGACCTGAGCAGTTTGGTCCCATAGGAACTAATCACCACGTTCTGCAGTGTCTCATGAAGTGAGGGCACGTGACGCTGATCCATCAGATGGGGACATTAAGCTTGGCGGCCCCCTTGATACTACCCGCGAGAAATAAGCTGTGTTCCGGCACTGGGTTCCACCCTCTTCCTTCTCTCATTATCATCATCATCATCATCATCATCATCATCATCATCATCACCATCACCATCATCATACAACACAAAAATTACAGCGCACACACACACACACACACACACACACACACACACACACACGCACACACACACACATACACACTACACACAATACATACATGTGGAATGAGATTTTGCCTCTGAAGCGGAGTGTGCGCTACTATGGAACTTCCTGGCAGATTAAAACTGTGTAGTATTATAAATATTGTAATGTACCATGCTGCAAATAAGTAATAAAAATAGTGCTAGTACTAGTCAGCCGTGGCTACCTCTATCTCTGGCGCCAGCTTTGTGTCCGCTCTTCGCCAGAGGTTGATTTGCCGAGGCGTGACTGGCCACGTAGGAGCGAGCTAAGGCTGGCTGACAGGTCGGTTTCTAGCGAGGTTGGAGGTATGAGCTCGTCCTGTACCAATAGTGGTACTGCTACGGCGGTCCCAGCGAGCAGTAAGGCCTGAAAAATTGCAGGGCCGCTGTTGGTTTGGCGTGACGGAGAGGAGCCTCAAACCTGAGAGGGTCGACGCAGAGAGGCCAAGTTGGCGCAGTGGAACAGCTGTTAGCAGTGTACGCTGTGGAAGCCGTTGCTGTCCGTGGGCGATTCGGACCTGTGTGTGGCTGTGGCCTGTCCTCTGGCACCACGAAGTATCTCCAGCGCTTGTGCTGCTGTTAACGAGAGCGTCCTATGCAGTGGGTGAGCTATTTTAAGTTCTGTGCTCCGAAATACCAAACTGTTGGCGGTTTTTTTCTGTTGGAAACCGTACCGTGCTGTGATTGTACTACATTACTTTCTGGCTCAGCAATGTCCAAATTCTGTCCCTTCTACACTCCTATTCATTTTAAATCAGTCTGTCATAGATGTTCATGTGGCCCGTGTTAACAGATTTGCCTTAAAAAGGAGTTTCTATGGTTGTACCAGGCACATACCATTTAAAATATTTTACTGGAAGCCAGTGAATATTGCTAAGCACCTATAGTTCTGCTAGTGATTCTTATACTACATTCAGTAAGGAGGTGTCATTATAAAAAGTCTTTCTGCTGAATTGGTATTTAGTTACTTAGGTTAGTTAAGCCTCTTAATCGCCCAGTACTTCTATAACTTGTGTTGTGTAACTAAATACTAACAAGCTGTCAGTTGGCCCTGTGGTAACCTACAGACAAAAGGTAGAATCCGACTAGTCATAATGAATTTTCACCTTCTTGTTTGAAAGTTGCACTGTATGAGCCACAATACAAGCTGTGTGGTATTTACCGAAATAACTGGTTCCTCTAATCGGTTAATTCAGTATTAGATATCTTAAATTAGTAGTGCATGAAAGGCTAGCGACTTCGCAAGAGCCACAACGCTTGGGTATAAATTTATTGGTTTTTTTCATATGCCGTAGAGTACAACTTGTTTGTCTGTGTAGTCTCCGAGGGAGCCTTAAGCGCTGGCGCCTTCGAGGACAGTCAGTGGGACCTGCGCTCTCTCAAGAGTGCCGTAGTGTGACAACACAATATTTATGAGAAAGAACTTTATTTTAAAATTGTGCTTTAGTTGTAAGTCATACTATTTTAGGCAAGAGAAATAGAGGGTACTGATTGAGCTGTGCCTATCAGGATGCAGAATAGACAAACTGAAATGGCTGTTCGATGGATTTTGTTTCTATTTTTCTCTAAAGTGGGTTTCTTTAAATTCTTTAAAACTGTGTCTTGCTTTAAGTCCCCTTTACAAGGGATTTGTTGTATCCTTGTGATAATTATCATTTTTATGGAATCTGAAGTTTAAGTTTAGTTAAGACATAGTTTCACTAGTTGTACCTAGGAGTGATTTTGTTTTATATTGAATCATTCATACGTAAACATTCTATTTTCCTTAATAATTTATGCTTTTAATTATTTTGTGTGTTATATTTCACAGGCTAATCGGCAGTGGCTGCAATTCCATGTATTTACAGGTTTCGTTTTTCAGCTAAGAAGCGATATCTATGCTGATGCTATTATGCTATTATGTTGAGGTAAATAAATACAGTAAAAGGGTACTGTTCTGTTGTATCATTCAATAGGTCTGGTCCTCCTCCTCCCGCAACCATGTGCTCTGCAATGACCTCTCACTATTTCCGTGTCATTACACATCACAGGGGTCATCCCACTTCAACTGTTATGAAGCCTATCACACACTCCCCTCCAATTATTTGCCCGACAGCTGGTCTCCTCAGCGATGGGTATGAAGCCCTAAAAATTGGTGGACGGTCATCTATAGACGTCCCACTTCAGACCTTGTAGGTGACGACCACTGTGTAAGTGCCTTAAGGCACCACAGGGAGACCAGTGAAGAGCAGTTTGTAGGCTCCCATCACATATCCCTCCAGCCTGGTGTGATGGTGTGGGGAACGATCTCCTATGATGCCCTTTCACTTTAGTGTTCCTAATGACCTCCATAACAGCCACATGGGACGTGGAGGAGTTCTTACAACTGGCGGCTATTCCATTCATTAACTCTCTTGCCCA
Organism: Schistocerca americana; assembly: GCF_021461395.2. NCBI lineage: Eukaryota > Metazoa > Arthropoda > Insecta > Orthoptera > Acrididae > Schistocerca > Schistocerca americana. The sequence continues at coordinate 804,536,047 of NC_060121.1, forward strand.
TGCCTTATTTCAACAAGCCAGCGCTCCTCCTCTTACCACTATCAACTCTCTAGTGGGTCTTACAGGAGTGTATGCTCTTCCATCGCCGGCACATCAGTCGATCTCGCTGCAAGCGAGAATATGTGGGGTGCCATGAAGCGTGTTATCAAGAGTTCTCCACCATCCACCAATCTGTAGGAAATGCGCATCCAGGTGTAACCACCATGGAATGGGAAATAACAGTAGTACATCTGGAATTTGTACAACCCCATACCGTGAAGTCTGGATGCTTGTATTCACAACCATGGAGGCTTGAACACATAATAACATGTACGTATTGTGGCTGAATAGCGCAGTATATGTTGGTTCTTCAAAACTGAAAGTGTAATCATTTTATATGCGTGGTACCAAGTACCTGCGTGCCAGTAATGATCGCATTCCAGCTTGTTCTTCTGAATGCAGCATAATTTATGCCGATCATTGTACCATGTCACTTGTGGTTATGCCTCCTAAATTTAGAAGGCTTGGGTGCTACTCGTCCGGTGCGAGCCCTTGATCCACATCAGATAATCTGGAAGGCAAAGCGTTACATAATTTTGATACCGCTTTGTGTTACCCCGTACATATACCAGCATGAAGCCGGCAGGAGTGGCCGAGCGGTTCTAGGCGCTACAGTCTGGAACCGCACGATCGCTACTGTCCCAGGTTCGAATCCTGCCTGCGGCATGGATGTGTGTGATGTCCTTAGGTTATATTTCACAGGCTAATCATCAATGGCTGCAATTCAATATATTTACAGGTTTAGTTTTTCAGCTAAGAAGCGATATCTATGCTGATGTCATGCTATATGCTTTTATGGTGAGGTAAATAAATAAAATAAGTGTAAATAGTTCTAAGTTCTAGAGGAATGATGACCTCAGAAGTTAAGTCCCATAGTGCTCAGAGCCATTTGAATCATTTGAACCAGCAGGAAGCTAGGGCTCTCACGGAGAACCACCCAGCAGACTTACGGAAGCATAACTGGAAGTGATGTCACGATATTACTGGAGAACCTGGACGATTTTATTACTAGCGTTGGTAATGTAAATAACACAAACGGCATTATCTTTTGTAAGAAAAAATTTAAACTGATGATCATGGTATCATCAGTAAGAGTGAGCAGAATTACACAACGTATTGAATGGAATGTATAGTCTACTGACTACAGAATATAGACTGATAGTAAAAATTAAAGAAAAAGTAATGAAGCAGAAACGATTTCAAAATTAGGTACCACATGGGTGAGGAACTGAAAAAATTCTGCTACATTGAAAGCAAAATAACGCGTAACGGGTGAAGTCAGGAGGAAAACAGACTAGCTTAGACAAATAAGACTTTCTTCGCTAAAAGAAGTTGAAAAGTTGTTATATTACGACAAGTAATATTTGCCACAGTAAACACTTTTCCTGGCGTGAATAAAGGTGAGTCTATGGATTCCAAATTCTGTGTTGTTGTCAAGCAGTCAGTCTCCTTGGACAAGCACTCCAGCCACGAGCGTTGATTGCGGTAGGTGTGTGTGCTAGTGTAGAGGCCTGATTTCGTAACACAATAGCTGCATCTTCATATATATTAAATAATGCTATGTGCGGAGTGCGCTAGCACTACGGAAAGTATGATGTCGCATTTAGAGAATATTTTCCGTTTTGGTTTGTAAATTTACGAAATTCGTATTGTTTGACTATTTGGTGCTATTTGTAAAAATAAGGCAGATATACATTAACTCAGGAAAGAACTAAATCATTTGAACCCTCAATCCCCACATTTTGTTTACGACTGAAGTAATCATTGTAAAACAGAAAAAGAAAGAAATACAATTACATGGCAATGGGCCCAGAATTATACATTCATTTATGCGCTTAGGGAACAGCTATAGTCGAGATAGATTACATCCAGTGAAGGATTAACAGGTTTTACATACATTTGCATATTATTTAGTTCAGTTCTTGTGTGTTTTGCGTTAGATCCACGTGCTGAGATTACTAATAAAGCTTACACTGTAGCAGAATATTCACATGCAGTAGGACAGGTGCGTAGTGTTCCTAAGAACTCCGAATAATGTACGTACTTATGTACACCTAGGTACCTTAAAACAGAAGCTTGATATGTATTGCAATTAATGGTTATATACAACAACTAGTGGGCATAAAGTCACGTCATGTACACATTTGGTTAAAGTCTAAAGGTTTCATTGACAAGCAAAAGTAGAGAAATTTCCTTTGAAATGTTACACAGATAGGAAAGCTAAAATATGAAAATTAGCGGTACACTACATTGTACTGGCACAAATATCAAGAATAATTTAAAAGCTGAGAAGTTGCAAAGTCTAATAGTATCTGTCGTTACTGAGACTGAAAGCGGGGAGAAAATTGAAAATGAAAGCATTCGTTCGTGAATGAAATGTATAACTACAATACGGTACACAATTTGCTACAATTTCCAAATTCCGCCTCTCGATCAACAGTATTATTTCTGATGAATGAGCACTATATCGCATTTCGCATAGCAGGAACGTAGTTTGCTGGCTTAAAAAAAAAAATCCCCATTATGCGTAAATATTGCAAAGATATGTGCTGTGTATGCCATCAAAAAACCTGAACTGAGTGATATGTAAACTGAATTTCGTGTGTGAACATTTTGCAAACTGGATTATAGCTAATCCTAAATAAGAAAGGGCGCCATGAATCACATGTGGCTACAGCAATACGGATCTCGACGACACTTTGCTATTCGGGTACAAAAGTTCCTTGATGAACGATTTCGAGGCTACTAAAGACGGCATGATTCAGTCACATTGCCAGCTGAACTGAAATGACCTCCACAGAGTTCGACCCGTACCACGCCAGACAGCTCATTATGAGATATAACCAAGTCCAATGTGGGTCAATGACAGCTATTAAAATTTGCAGTATTTATTAACTGTTGCAACTGTCCTTCTTTATTCGGGCAAAAACGATATTCAGTTACTTTCACTGCATCTTTCGTAATACCAATACGGGTTAACAGTAAAAAAAAAATGGATTCTAAATGTATGTAAAAATAGCATATACTTTACCTCTGAGCGTTTCCTGTGATAATATAGAAAAATTAACTTTCAGAAGAAGACAATACAGCCTGGCCACTAACTTAACATCAAAAACAAAATATTATTTACCTATAGGGAAGCCATAACACAAATGCACGATGTGGATACGAAGACTGTGACGCACCAGCGGTTCAAATTTGTCATTTATTTAATTTAAAAACATATTTTCAGGGAGGACATGTCACCATTAGTTCTACAGACAAGGAAACCACGAATAAATCTTTTGTATTATTTCAAAAACGAGTCTACGTGTTACTCTGCCTATGTTGTCCTTAAAAATATTATGCCATTCGTTTGAGTCATGAGTCTTCTAACTGGTTTGATGCGGCCCACCACGAAGTCCTCCTGCGCCGCTCTTTTCGCCTTAGAGTAGCACTTGCAATCTACGTGCTGAGTTATTTGCTGGATGTGGACCAGTCTCCGCCTGCCTCTACAGCTTTTACCCTCTACAGCTCCCTCTAGTACCACGGACGTCTTTCCCAGATGTCGTAATAGATGTCCTATCATCCTGTTCCGTCTTCTTGTCAGTTTTTTTCCATACAATCCTTTCCTCGCCTATTCCGCAGAGATCCTTCTCATTCCCTGCCCTACCAGTCCACCTGATACTCAGCACTGTTCTGTAGCAAATCTCGATGCTTTGATTTCTTCTGTTCCTGTTTTTCCATAGTCCATGTTTTACTACCACACAATTCTATGCTCGATACGTACATTCTCAGAAATTTCCTTCCTAAATTAAGGTATGGTTCTCAGAAATTTCTTCCTCAAATTAATGTCTGGTTCAAATTGAGGTCTAGCTGACTTTTCTTAGCCAGTAATGCCCTTTCTTCCAGTGTTATGCTGCCTTCACGATCTTCATGCACCGTGCGCCATGGGTTACTTTGCTGCCTCTGTAGCAGAATTCCTTAACTTCATCCACATTGTGACCACCAATTCTGATACCAAGTTCCTCGCTGTACTCACTTCTGCTACTTCTCATTATTTTCATCTCTTTTCGATTTACACTAAATTCACATTGTCTAGGGATTGGTCAGTCCAGTTCAAAAGATCCTGTAATTCTTCACTTTCAGTGAGGATAGAAATATCTTCAGCGAATCTGACCATTGATATCTATTCACCCTGAATTTTAATTTCACTCTAAAAATTTTCTTTTATTTCCGCCATTGCTTCTCTGATGTACAGACTAAACAATGGGGACGAAAGAATAGATATTTGTCTTACACCCTTTTTAACCAGAGCACTTCGTTCTTGGTCTTCCAATCTTATTGTTCCCTCCAGGATCTTGTGCACATTGTATGTCACCCGTCTTTCCTTATAGCTTACTCTCATTTTTCTCAGAGTTTCGAACATCTTGTACCATATTACACTGTCGAACGCTTTTCCAAATCTATAAATACTATGAATGTGCCTTGATTTTTCTTCACTCTTGCTTCCATTGTCAACTGCAACGTCAGAACTGCCTGTCTGGTACATTTACCTTCCGTAAAGCCAAACTAATCGTCATGTAACGGATACTCAGTTTCATTTTCGTTATTGTATATATTATTAGTGTCAGCATCTTGGATTCATGAGCTGTTAAGTTGATTGTGCAATAATTCTCGCAGTCGTCGTCCTTTGCTATCCTCAGAATTGCTTGGATGATGTTTCTCCAGAAGTCTTATGGTATGTCGCCATTTCAGAATTCTAAGCACCGACGTGAATAGTCGTTCAGTTGCCACTTCCCCCCAACCATTTTAGAGATTCCGACGAAAAAAAATGTACAAGCAGCAAACCATTCCCCCCACCCGCCCACCCCACCCACCCCACCCACCCCACCCATCCACCCTTTCCAAACCTTGGACCTTGCAGTTGTTGTGGTGACTTGCTTGACTCAGCGATGCAGGCGGCAGCCACACCGGAGGGGTATCCGTTGAGAGACCAGACAAACGTATATGGTTCCTGAAAGAGGACAGTAGCCTTTTCAGTAGCTGCAGCGGCAGAAGTCTGGATGACTGATTGGCCTGGCCTTGTAACATCGACGAAAACGACCATGCTGTGCTGGTACTGCGAACAGCTGAAAATATGGGCAAACTAAAGCCGTAACTTTTCCCGAAGGCATGCAGCTCTACGATATGGTTTAATGATGATGGCATCCTCTAGGGTAAAATATTCCGGAGGTAAAATAATTCCCTATTCGGATATCCAGGCGGGGCCTTCTCCGGGGATGTCATCATCAGGGAAAACAAATAGTGACGTTCTTTATATCGGAGCGCGGAATGTTAGAGTCCATAATAGGACAGGTAAGTTAAAAGAATTCGCAAATAAGTGAGGTAAGGAAGTACTAAGGAATGACAAGATACGCTACAGATACGGCAATAAGGAATAGCTCACTAGACAGTACAGTCGAAGAGCAGTCGACTTTTCTAAAAAGAGCACTCACAGAAGTTGGGGAAAAAACATAGGTACAAAGAAGGTAACTGCGAAGAAACCATAGGTAAAAGAAGAAATACTTCAGTTGATCGATGAAATAAGGAAGCACAAATACGTTCAGAGGAATTCAGTAGTACAAATATACAAGTCGCTGAGGAACGATGTAAATAAGAAGTGCTAAGACGACATGGCTGCATGAAAAATGTGAAGAAATGGAAAAAGAAATGATTGTGGGAAGGACTGACTCAGAATATAGAAAACTCAAAAACCTTCATTGAAATTAAAAGCAAGGGTACTAACAATACGAAGAAAGACAGAGACTGGAACACGTCCAGCAATCAATTGAGGACGTAGTAAGCAAGTTCTATTCTATGACTAACAGATTGGAACAGAAGACATTGCGTGGTGAGCGGCGTTAAAAGGTTAAAAAGCAAATGGATGGGTTAAAGTTAGATATAATAGGAATTAGTGACTTGCGGCAGCAGGAAGAGGATTTCTGGTCATCTGAATTAGAGATTATAAATACAAAATCAAAAAGGGGTAATGCAGAAGTAGCGGGTAAGCTACTATGAACAGCACAGTGAACGCATTGTCATAGCCGAGATAGACATGGAGACCACACTCACTGGCTTTGCCGGTGATGAAGAAATTGAAGGAATGTATGATTACATGAATTAAATTATTCAGGTAATTAAGGGAGACGAAAATGTACGAGAAATTTTAGGTGAATAAGGACTGGGGGGGGGGGGGCAGCAGGAAGGGGAACAGGAACGAAAGAGGATGCCACCTGGAAGAACTTTGCACAAAGCATTAATTAAATAACAGCTAACATGTGGTTTACGAATCATGAAAGAAGGCTGCGTACATCGAAGAGACCAGGAGACACCGATAGGTTTCAGATTGGTTATTTAATGGCAACTCAGAGATTTCAGAACCAGATTTTAAACTATAAGACGTTTTCAGGGGAAGATGTGAACTGTGGCCGTAATTTATTGTGTATAAACTGTGCAGTAAAACTAAAGAAATTCAAAAAAATGTAGGAAATTAAAGAGATGGGGCCTGGAAAAGTTTAAAGAACCAGAGATTGTTGAGAGTTGCAGTGGGAGCGTTGGGCACCGACTGACTAGAACAGGCGAAAGGAATACAACAGAAGGCGAATGGCTAAGTTAAGAGACGAAATAGTGAAGGCAGCTGAAGATCAGATAGGAGAAAACAAGGCCTAGTAGAAATTCTTGGATAACACAGGACGTATTGAATTTAGTTGAGCGCCCCACAAACCAAACATCATCAGACCTACATATAGCCTTGGGAAAGCCAGCCATGACAAACCTCTGCCATTTGGTGTCTGAGATTCACAGAGACCTCAAGAAGAATGCAGCAATTCCAATTACGAAGTTACCAGATGCTGACAGGTGTGATTATTACCGAACTATCAATTTAATAAGCCATGGTTGCAAAATGAGAATACTGAAATTTATAAGAAAACGTTTGGATGCCGTCGAATTTAAAGGAAATATAAGTATTTTTCACTTTCAGAGATGAAGTCAGTGCTTTAAATCAAAGGATAAAAATAGCGAATTGGCATTTCTGTACCCACTTCAGCGATGTTAATGAGAAAATGAGCCACCATACATAATGTTCTTTTGTTGTAATAAGGTCTTTATGTTGCAAGTTTGTAAATTATAGCACACGTAATAAGCACATTTTGGAAAGTGCATCAAGTGTCAGTCACGAGGATTCGTTCGTACGCCAATGGCTTCTTATGTGGGATGTTATATCAGTGAATATTATAATGTTTTGTTAAATCTCTGTAGCTGCAAACACTAGAAATTTTTTGCACAAATGTTTGTAGGATTTGCTATGACATGGACATGTAGATGTTGAAAGTCATTGAGTCGACAGCTTTATCGTTGTTGATGGGAACAAAGTAGGTTGGTTGGCACTGATGTATCCGTAAAAATGCATTGGAATCTTTCGTAGGTAAAAGGCAGTCGACTTTCATTAGTCAGAAAACACAATTCTGTTTAATTGTTAATTACCACCAGTATTTGCGACCATTATCCCATGACATGTGTAATGAAGAGTGTTATATGTTTGAGGGTGCACTTTTGCTTGTGGCATATTTTTCAGTGTGTATTCTTTTAAGGTATGTAATCTTGCATGGGCGACATAGATGTCAGTCACAAGTGTGTTGGTTATGAAATAACGTGAAATAATTAGTCGTGTTTTCCTCCTTTACAGAACCTGATAATGGAGCCATGTCTTCCTGAAATATGTTACGTTTATATATTAAATTAATAACCCATTTGGACAACTAATTCGTCATCACCATGCGAAAATCTTGTTTATCGCTAGGCTATTTTTGACAACGTGCCGTTAACTGATTGCCATGGAACAACGAAAACAGAGAATCAAAGGCAACAAAATACTAGTTGTGAAAGACAATGGAAACACATTATACACGGTCTTCAAGAATATAAAAGACCTATTTCAATATTAATAATTTACGTATTCTTCAGTGCTTAAAACCCTTAAAAAATATGTGTCGTTTTCAAAACGTTTTAAAAAGTTATCTTTTTTATGTTGGCGATTTATGTAGGTAATGTATTGGAGATTACATTTGATTGATACAGCATCATTTTTTTATTTGGGGTCTTGTTATGTAATTCTCAATGAAAATCATAACTACTTCCGGCTGATACCTTTTGTCAAGGTCTTATGTACATGAACAAAGTAATATTTGCTGCAGATAACACTACAAAACAACTCACGTGATCCAATTTTTCCTAACAGCAGCAATGAATAATTTGAGGACAAAAAGTAGAGTGGGAGAACCTGTACCTCCTTCTGAAATGAGACGACTCGATACAAATTATTTTCGTACTTATTTTGTAAGCTACATGAGTTTATAGCATATTTAGCTACAAGCAACGCTTAAGAGTGGAATCAGCTATCGACTGACACTGGATTCAACTCGCCATAAGGGTAACGCATAAACTTATTAGCTGATTCACTAAACAGATAAACTACAAATTTGATAATAATGTTAAGAAAACAATTTGCACACGTTTTCCGACTATCGGTTTAGAAGTAAATAGACGACTAATGAGTTTCAGCTTTATTCAGAAACTACTATGTTAAGTATTACGTTAGGTACCCTGCACAGAAAACTGAATTATATTCGACACTGAAACTCGCTGCCAGGTTAAAACTGTGTGTCGTACCGAGACTCGAACTCGGTACTTGTCCGCGAAGTGCAAAGTTCCAGAATTTGCGTCCGGCACATAATTTGAATCTGCCAGAAAGTTTCATATTAAAGCACACAGAATGAAAATTACATTCCGTGTATATATAATTAATTATTAAGTTTAACTTGTTGAAGCATTACGTCCTAAAATCCTTTTCATTTTCTAATCTTTCGCTACTCTGTAATTTTCTTACAGTAGACTTCACGATTTCACCTTGGAAATTTTCCACTGAATGCACATTGTAAATAAATCAATCAAACGACGCCACAGCACGTTACCCTACAGTCAACAGTGTAACGTGCGATCATTTGTTACTTGCACAGATTCCACACTTACTTACGAAATCTGCAAACCGTTCGTGAGCAGAAGGAAGGTTCAGTTTACATATCAATACTTAACAGACATCTCTTCATTGGCAGTAATTATAAAGCGCCAGAGACTAGGGTCTCGAGAAAAATCCCCAGATGATTTTCATTGGATGCGACACACCTTTGTGCTGCTTACCTTGTTCACATTTTTTACACTATACACTTGGATGAAATCATGTTTGAGGGCTGTTTCAAAACAAAGCAGTCTTGAGAGAGAAGAGAGAGAGAGAGAGAGAGAGAGAGAGAGAGAGAGACAGACCAGTATCCTGTTTAAGGCAAAATCATGTCAGTCAATTTATACATATTGCGAAAGAGGTTTCATCACCTCGCAGCCTGCAGAGCAGGTAGTCATCTTCGATAATAACGTCTGTACGTGCGAGGGCTCTACAAAAAAAGAAATATTTGATGTATTACCATACCCTCTATTATAGTTTGAAACAGAAAGTAATATCTTGTAATAGGTCAATCTAGAACGTGACGTTCAGAAAACAAAGGAAGGTTTCCGCCTGGCAGTGAGTGTATCCCATGTTACTAGCATCTTTATTTTCAGTCACATGCTCTCGAAGGCTCCCTTCCATCCTTACCTACTTTTATAAAGTTTACATCTGTATCTATACACACATTGAGGTGACAAAAGTCACCCTCCGGTCGGAGATTACAGTTCTCCCTCTGGAATGGGTGTGTGTGTTGTTCTTAGCAAAAGTTAAAGTAGTGTGTAAGTCTAGGGATCGATGATCTAAGCAGTTTGGTCACTTAGGAATTCACACACATTTCAACATTTGACAAAAGTCATAGAACAGCGTTAGCCACACATACAGAGGGAGACTGTATCACATGCGCGAGCTATGAAAGGGTAGTGAATTGATAGTGCTGTCTTTTGTACTTAAGTGATTGATATGAAAATATTTACGATATGTTTATGGCCGCACAACGGAAATTACGAGACTCTGAAATCGGAATGGTTGTTGGAGCAAGACACATGGGGTATTCCATTTCGAAAATAAAGAATTCAATACACCGAGATCCACAGTGCCAAGAGTGTGTCGAGAATACCAAATTTCGGGCAGTACCTGTCACAGCGGACAACCCACTGCCTACGGCCATCACTTAACGACCGCGAGCAATGGCGTTTGAGTAGAATTGTCAGTGCTAACAGATAAGTAAAACTGCTTGAAAAAACCGCAGAAATTAATGTATGACGTTAACCGTTAGGACAGTGCAGTAGTACGAATTCGCCTGCAGCTTCTCTGCTGGGGTCTTGACCATATCGGTTGGACCCTGGACTACTGCAAAATCGTGGCCTGGTCGCTGAATCCCGATTTCAATTGGTAAGAGCGGATGGTACAGTTCGACTGTGGCGCATATCACACGAAGCCAGGGACCCATGTTGTCAAGAAGGCACTGTGCTAGCTAGTGGTGGCTCCTTAACCGTGTGGGCTGTGTGTATTTGGAATGGACTCGGTTCTCTGGTCAAACTGAGCGGATGATTGACTGAAAATGGTTACGCTCGGCTACTTGGAGACCATTTGCAGACTTTCATGGACTTCATGTCCTCAAACAACGCCGGAATTTTTATGGATGGCAATGCACTATGTCACAATTGTACGCAATTGGTTTGAAGAACATTCTGGGCAATTCAAGTGAATGATTTGGCAAACCAGGTTGCCCGACATGAATCCCACAGAACATTTATGGGAGATAATCGAGAGGCCAGTTCGTGCACGAAATCCTACACCGGCATTACTTTCGCAATTATGGACGGCTATAGAGGCAGCATGGCTCAATATTTCTGCAGGGGTCTTCCAACGACTTGTTGAGTTCATGCTATGTCGAGCTGCCATATTACGCCGAGAAGGAGGAGGTCCGACACCATATTAGGAGGTATTCCATGACTTTTATCACATCAGTATAGTCTAAGTCTGTACCTGTCTAAGTCTGTATCTACAATCTGACAAATCTGACACTTGTAACATTCAGTGAAATTACATTCGCTCATTGATTTGTTAATGGAGGGAAGGGGGGGGGAGGTAAAAATTAAGAAGAGAGAGACGAAGGCTGAACTACAGTAAACTGGTTCAAATGCATGTTGAATCAGTAATTAAGAAGAAAAATGGTTCAAATGACTCTGAAGGACTTAACATATAAGGTCATCAGTCTCCTAGAACTTAGAACTACTTAAACCTAACTAACCTAAGGAATCACACACATCCATGCCCGAGGCAGGATTCGAACCTGTGACCGTAGCGGTCGCGCGGTTCCAGACTGATGCGCCTAGAACCGCTCGGTCAATCGGCTGGCCAATTAAGAAGAGATGAAGACGTTTCGCACAGGACTGACTAACACAAAGAGCTGCATAAGAACAGACTAACAACACTAACAATTACATCTGCATGTGGACAGAGGGGAAAACGACTAGCCTGCATAATTGATCTGATCTGTCTTGTCATATTTTCTATTTTCTTAATCTCTACACTGGCCGCCAGGGGACAGGTGCTCTCTCTCCCGCGCCGACTTAATGGCAGTCCACATGAGCTCGACCTCAGTCATTTACCACCGGTAACTGGAAAATGGCCATCCAAGAATAAGTGTTGCGAATCATGTGAGACATGGCTGTCATGAGTATTTGCCATGGTTCAGTATCGCCTTCAACAGATGTGTGACTTGCCCAAGAAGCACGTCGTCTGGATTTGGTGGAAAGCTATCGTATTAATCCTCTGCTGTTTGGTACGTAAAAGTATCATGGGCAAAGTGACATTGCTGAGCATGCGAAGCAGTTGTTTGGTGAGCACCTTAGTGTGTAGACTGTATGATCTGCTATTTGGGGCTGCCCACTGTCATAGGGTTCTTCATAGGGCGCTTTAGGCTTGAGTTAATGCCAGCTTTATCTCAAGGGTTTACTTGTTGGTCCAGCTTACAGTGGTAAAGTTCTTCATGTCACAGCCATCTCTCAGTGTCAGCTTTGGCCCCTGTTTGTAACTTAGGAATATCATTTAAGATACGTCCTTTGTATATAGTGTACTCAACATAAAATCAAGTTCAGTTTTAATGTCTCCCATTTCATTCCAAGCCATGTTGGCTTTCTCGTCCAATTTTATTCATGAATTCTTTTCTGGAACTAGGCTCAGTAATTTCAATTTGAAATAAAGCTGCTTGAACTCCTACATGTTTTTCTCTCAATGGTACAGTTATTCCTGTCTGTCGGGTATGACCTCAATTGGTAATTTATAAGAATTATCTGTGCTGACTCTGTGTCATTTATTTTGGCACTCTGGGCTAGCTTTACTGTTTACTAATGAAGCAAGGTGGAAGTTGTCCTTTAAATATTAGTGCGTGAGAAACAACGTGTTGGCAACAGCTTCGAATTCGAAGACTTCGTTCGCACATGGGGCAACCTTCACTTCAGCGTAACAATGCCAGACAGTGTATGAGCGCTGCGGTATCTTCAGAAATCCGACGTAGCTATGTACGAGGGCAGTTCAATAAGTAATGCAACACATTTTTTTTCTGAAACAGGGTTTGTTTTATTCAGCATTGAAATACACCAGGTTATTCTCCAATCTTTTAGCTACACAACACTATTTTTCAACATAATCTCCATTCAATGCTACGGCCTTACGCCACCTTGAAATGAGGGCCTGTATGCCTGCACGGTACCATTCCACTGGTCGATGTCGGAGCCAACGTCGTACTGCATCAATAACTTCTTCATCATCCGCGTAGTGCCTCCCACGGATTGCGTTCTTCATTGGGCCAAACATATGGAAATCCGACGGTGCGAGATCGGGGCTGTAGGGTGCATGAGGAAGAACAGTCCACTGAAGTTTTGTGAGCTCCTCTCGGGTGCGAAGACTTGTGTGAGGTCTTGCGTTGTCATGAAGAAGGAGAAGTTCGTTCAGATTTTTGTGCCTACAAACACGCTGAAGTCGTTTCTTCAATTTCTGAAGAGTAGCACAATACACTTCAGAGTTGATCGTTTGACCATGGGGAAGGACATCGAACAGAATAACCCCTTGAGCGTCCCAGAAGACTGTAACCATGACTTTACCGGCTGAGGGTATGGCTTTAAACTTTTTCTTGGTAGGGGAGTGGGTGTGGCGCCACTCCAATGATTGCCGCTTTGTTTCAGGTTCGAAGTGATGAACCCATGTTTCATCGCCTGTAACAATCTTTGACAAGAAATTGTCACCCTCAGCCACATGACGAGCAAGCAATTCCGCACAGATGGTTCTCCTTTGCTCTTTATGGTGTTCGGTTAGACAATGAGGAACCCAGCGGGAACAAACCTTTGAATATCCCAACTGGTGAACAATTGTGACAGCACTACCAACAGAGATTTCAAGTTGAGCACTGAGTTGTTTGATGGTGATCCTTCGATGATCTCGAACGAGTGTGTTCGCACGCTCCGCCATTGCAGGAGTCACAGCTGTGCACGGCCGGCCCGCACGCGGAAGATCAGACAGTCTTGCTTGACCTTGCGGCGATGATGACACACGCTTTGCCCAACGACTCACCGTGCTTTTGTCCACTGCCAGATCACCGTAGACATTGTGCAAGCGCCTATGAATATCTGAGATGCCCTGGTTTTCCGCCAAAAGAAACTCGATCACTGCCCATTGTTTGCAACGCACATCCGTTACAGACGCCATTTTAACAGCTCCGTACAGCGCTGCCACCAGTCGGAAGTCAATGAAACTATACGAGACGAAGCGGGATTGTTTGAAAATATTCCACAAGAAATTTCCGGTTTTTTCAACCAAAATTGGCCGAGAAAAAAAATGTGTTGCATTACTTATTGAACTGCCCTCGTAGACGCGTGAGAAACAGCGTGTTGGCAACAGCTTCGAATTCGAAGACTTCGTTCGCACATGGGGCAACCTTCCCTTCAGCGTAACAATACCAGACCATGTATGAGCGCTGCGGTATCTTCAGCAATCCGATGTAGCTATGTAGACGCGTGAGAAACGGCGTGTTGCAATAGCTTCGAATTCGAAAACTTCGCTCGCACATGGGGCAACCTTCACTTCAGCGTAACAATACCAGACCATGTATGAGCGCTGCAATATCTTCAGCAATCCGACGTAGCTATGTAGACGCGTGAGAAACGGCGTGTTAGCAATAGCTTCGAATTCGAAGACTTCGTTCGCACATGGGGCAACCTTCCCTTCAGCGTAACAATACCAGACCATGTATGAGCGCTGCGGTATCTTCAACAATCTGACGCCGTGGGTTCACCGTCGATCATCCCCCATGCAGTCGTGACTTGGCCCAATCTGATTTTCACCTGTTTCCAAAACTTATAGAATACCAACGAGGATTTCATTTTGATAGTGACGAGGCGGTGCAAGCAGAGATGAAGTTGTGGCACCGTTAACGAAATCAAACATTCATTGAGAGAAATGAAATCGTCATCAGGGTCACTATGGTGGGAAATAAATACGTAGTCATGAAGAATGTTAATGGCATTTGTCTTAAGATCTTTGAGAGTATTCACACAAAAAGTTCGATGGTATTAATTTTCAGCACGCCATTGTATTATTATTGAGAATTTGATAAATGAATTTTTTTCTCTCTGTTGTAGTAATATCTGAGCTCAAACTGTGCTTTACTTAACTTGCCTTGAAACAGAACCACGAGAGTGAGATGAATTCCAGGCAATGTTGTGATTTGAAATTTCTAGTTAAATTGTTCAATTTCTAATTCTAATTCTGTTTTTGTTTTACTTGCACTCATTTGAGTTTTTCAGGCTTTATGTGTTAAAGAAATACATAAGAACGATCTGGAGTAATACATTATTAACAAATTTGTCTCTTCTGTAATCTTGCCGCCCTTAACTCGTCGCCTGCTACAGTATTTCACGTTCAAGCCCTCCTGCATTTCCTTACTATCGTCGGACGACTGCACTTCCTTATAGGTAACACTGTTAGCACTTGACGATCTGGTAGTACTACAAAACTTGTGCGAAACGTTTTTCATGCATACTGTTGAGAATATTACTGGTGGTATTACGCTTCCTTGGACTACCCCAGATGCTACTCTCTTTTCTAGCGAACATTCAATGGAGCGACGATATACTTGTACAACGTATTAGACAATTCGCACAGGAAGAGGAATAATTCTTCTTAGTAATACAAATTTCCTTATGTCTGCACGAGGAACACCCAAGGAAAGTTGTCGTTGATCGCCTAGGATGAGAGCTGTCCACCAAATCGCAGTGATGGGAATGTTGTCTGACGGTCTTTTAAACGCGTTCTCAAATCGTGTTAAAACTACAGGGAGATTTCCTCCGTTTACTGCTTCAGATTTCTGTCGATTTCGTACATACTCCCGTCACACAGCTTCTGCATGAGGATTTATTTCCCCTATACGTTAGAAATACCTTCTGTTATAGTTATAACGTAACGTTTTCACAGTTTCAAGGCTTTGTCCGTCTTTCTTTGAACATCAGTGAAGCCTGGGGCATTCACCAGCAATCACGTGCCTGAAGCTTTGAATTATGTTGAATTCTTAATTTTGTTTCCGACATTATTGCGAAAGATGAAATTTCAGCCATAAATGGAAGCATTAACAGATTGAGCACACAAAGAACACACAAGCTGTCTTTGTTGTTGAGCATTTCCTTCTCAGATATTTCCGATGAAAAACTTTTGCTCGTTTTATTTCAGGGGTGCAAAAACGTTTCTGCAATTTGCCGAAACTCAAAATCTTCAGAAACCCACGTACTGTTCCAGAAAAGAAGTTATTAAACTTTACTTTCCATAGCGCCGGAACGACTTAATAAGGACTAAGACCAAAGCTACATTAATTAATTAATGAGTGCTGTTTTGTCGGCAGAGAAACTCTGAGTGCAACGTTTCACTTCACACTTCATTTCTCGCACATTGTTCGCTCTGTATGTATCTATCAAAAAATGTAATTCTTTTAATATCAAGTTTCGTCCTGCATGTTGTTAAATTAATCGTGTCCCCTAATTCACTTGGATACGGTATCATTAATGAGTAACCGGGCTAAGTTATTGACTTTAATAGCTAGCTTTACTTTATTAAACAGCCTTGTACCGATTAATAAGCCCAGCAGGTTATTAACGAGCAGGTCATAAATCAACTCTGTTACAACGTAAACTCTATCCATTTTCGGAACCAACATGTAAACCGATCTAATTCACGCGATACTGGTATTAAACGTCTAAGTAATTAATACACATGTAATTTCATTTTTTTTACTTAATTTTCTTTCAGGCAGGTTATTTTCAAAAATTTAAATGAATAAAGCTGCGTCGGAGCAGGATTTCTCATTTTCATTTTCTTCTCAGTTATCCTGACACAGGATATACATTGTGGGATTTGAGCAATACGATCCGACGGCAATCCGAGAAGAATATTTGCAACCGAAAGTGTGAAAAGTCACATCAATATAATTATAGTTTTGGCTACTAAAATATTAAGACTTCATATTTGTTGCAAATGCTGTGAGTATTTCTAAGTTTTTTTTGTATCCATTACAAATGACGTATTATTAGTTAGTATGCAAGTTTAAGACATTTCGTTATTTTGCTGCTGTACGGCCATCACACACATAGATTAGTGCTTCTCTTTTATAGTGGCATAATAAGTTCATTTCATTATAAAGTTTCCAAATCACATTCCCTTCCCGCCGATGAGGCTAACGTTTAAGAAACACAAATTCATCCGCTTGCATCATCGCGATCTATAATAAACTTTACCATCGATAATCGTTTAAAAGACAGCTGAGAAGATACTATTCCAGGTAGGAGTTTAAGAGCTGTTTATTACCTGTAGTTTACCCTTTCAGTTTCTCTTTTATATTCCATACCAGCTGACAAACTCGGCATAGTCCGAGTATTCATTCTGAAAATTTTCTGCAAGAAATGAAAAAAATTGTTTTTCTAGCGAAATATCGAAAACACTTCGTTTCCATGCATTCGTGAAAACAGATTTGAAATTATAAAGCAGTAGTACAAACAAATATTCATAATGTAAAAATGTTTTTATATAGCATCCAAATTTGAAAACATGGTCCCGGACAGTTTCCATACTCTGGGCGCAGTTGCATTGCACGTCTACAACGCGATTTTATAAACATTTCTATGGCAAAGCGTTTTCATAGGTTTATAGACGGCTATAGTTTTCGCCTACAGTCATTTGCACTTCGCAGCTGAAAGCTGCTAAAGGCGCTGCTAGGTGTCAGGGATTTCCTTAAGTATGGTCCACTGAGGAACTATCTTAGTAGGGAAGAGTAAATGTATTAAAACTTGTGATTCTTCAATTTCTCAAGGGGTATTTTATGACGAAATAAATCTCGGGTGAACAACCTGGTATGAGTGTGCATAGGACACAATATTTCGGCAGTGGACCACGTTGCAATCATTGACAACCTTGGTCTACGTAAATCAGGGGTTTATCAGATACCTTGCCAATTCGGGAGTGTATACTTAGGCCAGACCATGCGTACCACTGAGGACCGATGCCGAGAACATCAAAGACACACTAGACTGCAACAGCCCAGTAAGTCGGTAATCGCTGAGCATTGCCTGTCGGAACTCCACAGCGTGGATTATGACCAAACCAAAGTCCTGACACAGACTTCCATATACTGGGACTGTGACATCAAAGTAGCCATAGATATTAGAGTTAGGGGGCCTCAACTAAATCGTGACAACGGTTACATCCTTAGCAAGGCGTGGGAACCAGCGATCACCCAGATTAAGAAGAAAAAGGATATTTCCCAGAGTGTACCGACTTCGGGGGAGGAGGGAAGAGCGGTGCCGGCAGACTCCCTTGGACGAGAAGACCTAGGACGCAGCGCCCAGACGGCGGGAGAACGGACGCTGTACCTGGATCGCGCGCGGGGCGCGGACCGCAGCGATTCATAGGAAGCGCCTGAGGGAGGAGCAGGAGGGGGATTGTCCTATATATACCTGGCGCCGGCCCACCGCCGGTCAGTACATCAGCGCACCTGATGATGGCAACGTGGTCGATTGCCGAAATATTGTGTCCTATTCACACTCATACCAGGCTGTTCACCCGAGATTTATTTCGTCGTATTTAAACTTGATGTATCGACAGTTTCTCACCATATCAGTATTTACGATTTCATATCTCTTTAACCATGTGTCATGCTGTGCTATAATTTTGTAGGTACATTCAGCGGCATATGTGGATAGACTGACA
Source organism: Schistocerca americana (assembly GCF_021461395.2). NCBI lineage: Eukaryota > Metazoa > Arthropoda > Insecta > Orthoptera > Acrididae > Schistocerca > Schistocerca americana. The sequence goes on from NC_060121.1 coordinate 804,554,357, forward strand.
AATGTGTTGCGAATATAGTTGGTAAAAAAGAAATAACCAATTTAGACTTCATGCACGATGCGGTAGTTTTTCACGCAACTCATTGTTTATGACGTCATATCTCCAGAACTTTGATAGGTAAGTGGTTCTTACCCGATAGCAACTGTTTCCTAACAGTATGGGGTAAGTGTACCAAGTTTGGTTGAAATCGGTCCAGAAATTTAGGAAGAGATGCGGAACATACATATCCACACATACTCACACACACACACACACACACACACACACACACACACACACACACACACAAGGGTACTGGCTTCTGTGGTCTCGAGATAATTTCACGCTTGAAAAAAATCGAAGAGTATTCAACTTCGGGCATGACAATGGTTTTTTTAAAGTGGCGTTACTGGTTAAATGCCCGATTATGGATCCAAATGTCTGGACTTAGATACACGGTCACTCCAAGGTTTTTTATATGTTACTTATAATTCCTTATGCGATGTTTATTAACATGAAAAATGCTAAATTGCGTCTGGTGTGAGGTCTATGTTAGCCTGCAGGTCCCCCTGTAACTGTTTGGGTACATCAGTTCAAAAATCATAGCGAGGCAAGACATCCCGCCCATTCGACTATAAGGCCATGTGTCAAATAAAGCACTGTTTTTATCAAACTAACCTTCAGATTGATGACAGCTTTATCTATCCTTTATTAGTTTCGTAATTTTTTAATTACAGAGCTGTAATATAGCTAATAGTTTAGGAGGAGATTTGGAACATACGAACACATGAAATTACCTTCCATTAGGAATGTGAAATGCACACAACGACTGTGATATGACTTTCAACAAGATAGAGCACAGCAATGAGTCTGTCTTTCCTTTCAGGTTTTATTAAAGCAAATCTAGATTTCGGCTAGTGCCTAGCCATTATCAATGCACTATTTCATAGTTTCAATCAATGTCCTAGTACGCCAGTCCCCTGTTTTTCGGGCTTCTGTCACAGTTCATTCAAGATTCTTGAACGAACTGTGACAGAAGCCCGAACAATAGGGAACTAACATAGTAGGATATGTGTTGAAACTATCAAATAGTGCATTGATAATGGATGAGGATGAGAATTAAACTTCCCGTCTACGACCCCCGTTAGGGTCGGACGACAAACTCGAGCCACAGAATAACGCGGAACCGGGTCGCTAGATTCCTTTTCAAAGAGACCATTCCGACATTTACCCTTAACGATTTCTCCGAACTTTGACCCACAGAGTGCATATTATTTCTGACGAAAGCAGTGTGCAAGATGAACTTTCCCACTTACAAAGAGTGTTTGAAGACAATGGGTACTCCCCACGGCAAATGCAGAAGGCACTGAAAATGAAACCGAAAGAGACAACAAAGAAAGCAGATGAAGACGAAGAAACCTTTAAATCGATGGCCTTCCTGCCATATGTGGGTAGCCTCTCATCAAATATAGGACGGATTCTCAGCAGACACAAAGTAAAAGTGATTTTCCGTCTTCCACCGAAGGCAGCCGCACTCGTGGGCTCCATCAAAGATGATTTGCTGCCCCGAAAATCTGGAGTTTACAAAATCCATGTGAATGTGGCCTTTCTTACATTGGACAAACAACTCGTACTGTCCAAGAAAGATGTACAGAACACCGGAAGTATACCCGACTTTTACAACCTAACAAGTTGGCAGTGGTAGAACACTGTATTGACACAGGTCACAGTATGTTGTATGGAAACGTCGAAATTTTGGCAACTACATCATCTTTTTGGGACTCGATAGTCCAGGAGGCAACTGAAATTTGCTTGACATCGAATTTAATTAATAGAGATAATGGCTTCAACCTTGATAAATCATGGAAGCCTGCACTTGCTGTAATAAACTCACAAAGACGCCGTCACAGTGCAGCTCACAATGATATATCGACATGCCAACACAGTTTGACTGCGGAGTCATAGATGTACTCGCGCATTGTGCACGTCTCTGCCGCCGACCAACATCTCTGGAGCATTTGCATCTGTGGACGCATGGACAGTTGCGAAGTACACGAGTATAAAGGGACGCATCGATCACTGGAGCGGCTGTCTTGTGGCTCACTCTGAAGATGGCTGAACGTTATACGGCCGAAATATTAGAAGAATCAGGAGAATTCTTGCGGCTGCACACCCGAAACCTAATGGAACAAGTTTGAAGATGTTGGGGCGGGAACATGTGACCTGCGTAACAAACAAAGAGTTGGACGTCCTGTGACAGCAACCATCCAGTTTGACAAGCAAAATGTTGACAGACTGATTCAGGACCATCGTCCTATCACTCGCAGAGAAATTGCAAGCACAATCGGCATTCAGGACGATCGTCGTAACACTCAAAGAGAAATTGCAAGCACAATCGGCACTTCACAAGAACGTGTGGGTCACATTATTGCTTTGCTTGGCTATCGGAACATTTGTGCATGATGGTTATCCCGGATGCTGACTTCTGAAGTGAAAGCACACAGACTTGAAATTTGCCAGGAACTCCTCTCGCGTTACGAGAATGAAGGTGACGCCTTTTCCATTCAATTGTGACAGGGGACGAAACGTGGGTACACAATTACGACCCTAAGACGAAACGTCAGTCAATGGGATATCGACACAAAGACGCATCCCTCATCTACAGTGTTCTGGGACGCATATAGCGTTATCCATGTTGACTTCCTTGATCGTGCATCAACAATAAATTCAGAGCGTTACATCACAACGCTGTGAACTCTGAAACGACGGCTAACAAGGGTCCGAAAGGGAAAAGGAAAATGTTTTCCTGCAGCATGACGATGCCAAATCACACACTTCACGTGTCACCACAGCAGAACTTCAAAGACTGAATCTCACCACCGTACGGCGATGCTCCGTACAGTCCAGATTTAGCACCGTCTGACTTCCATCGGTTCCTGATAATGAAAGGCGATCTGCGGGTACATCATTATGCTTCTGATGAAGACGCTGAGAGCTCTGTGGGACTGTGGTTGCGTAAACACAGTGTCGACTTCTTCCGTGACTGCCTCAGAAAACTTGTTCATTGTAGGCGGAAATGTATCCGATTGCCTGGTGATTATGTGGGAATGTGAATATTGGTAATTAAAGATCTCATTCTAAGGATTATTTCTGTGCTTGATTTATTAAAATATCCCCATCCAAACACCATTAACGAAGGTGGAGGCATTACTTTTGATTCAACCCTCGTACTAATCGCAAGTCACGTTAAATGATATCTACTACTCCATATCAGTACATATCAGCATCATACAGTGACTGGCGGTCTCAATGTTAAACTCAGATTTCAATCAACAATAAACATCTATCAGTTTTGATAAGATTGTGAATCGACTGAGATCCTCAGTGCTTATCAAGCAGCAGTGACGTACTCACGTGCGAAGTTTCGACCTGAGTGTAGTGACTATCGCGAAGAATAGTCTAACGGAATTCAGGCATCCTCTGCTTAAAACGTTGTCCAGGTGAGTAACTGTTCATTACGTATGAATTAAATCGATAAATATGAAGAACCTAGTAACTAGGTCGAAGATCTTATTTTACTGTATTCTCGATAACGTACTTTTTCCTTTACGAGAGCACGTAGACAACTAAGGGCAGTTATGAAATTAAAGGCAACTGACGTGACATGATCAATACTGCAAAGCTTCGGGAACCATCGTATATGGACGACTGTACCACCAAGTGAGAGTGTGTCATTCTCTTCCGACAGAATTCCTTTAACGCCATAGAAGCATGCTGAAAGCTATGACTTCAAAAATTACCGAATAGCAATAGTTATGACAGTTCGTAGCACTTCGAGTTCTTGAGAAGTTATTTCGTTTTCTTCTTTTTTTAAAAAAAAATTGTGGAGGCATGTCATTGGCAAGCGATTAAAGGAATTCATATGGATTATCTTCAGAGAAACAGATGTTACATCGTTGATGTCGGAGGTTTCATATACTTTACAATAAAACATTTTTTGCGATATAGGATCTTCTTTGTACACTCTTCAGTTTCAGTACAAACAAACGTTTGTATGCCTGCAATAATGTCAAAACTTTAAGTGAATACTCAACAGTAGGAATCTATGTGATTGTGTTGATTATTCTGTAACTTAGTCATAGCAATATACAGTGTGAAATATACTCTATGGATATCCTTTTAATTTTTTTTTCTCATTCATATTACTATGAGTAAAATTTATGTAAAGGGAAATTTTGTTTGCTGTGGGAATAAATTCCTGTTCCACGTAGTTCGAAATGGTTTGAAAAATAGTGAGACACACGTTATCCATGAACATTTGCATAATGAAATACCTCCGTGCCAAAGAAGGCTAGGTACAATAAATTAAAACGTTTGTGACGGACAAAACTTTTTTGATCTTCAGAAGATCCATAGATGCTGTGAACATGGTTGTGAGGAATTAGTATAATCAGAAACCATTACCAAAATCGATGAACCTGCAATCTACCAGAGGCTTTATAGGAGTATTAGACCAGTAAATAACTGCGGCGTGGAGATGAAGTCCATTTAGATTTTCGTGTGTTCCTTGGATCACATTCGTGGCAACTTGGTGTGGTGTGAAACGTGTGAGGAAGTTCACAACTAAGCTACTTTTTCTTTGTGAAAACATGGCTATGTACTGGCCATTTATAAAGCTAGTTTTTTTTTTAATCTTCAACAAAATTTGATAGAAGTAATCCAAGCTAGCACATACTTCCTACTCAGAAATTAAACATTGGCGAAGGAGTTGTCAGGTAGAAACTATTTCCATTCATTTTTAAAACTTTATGTAGCTGGTAACACCATTAACTCACAGGGAGACGCTCAAATATTGCAACGCTTGCATATTTTGGTCTCTTCTGTGCAAGGATAATGTTAAGTTATCGGTAGTGGAAGCGGCTGTTGTTCCTAAAGTTACATTTAAGAACACTACTATAATTTTCAAATAAAACCTGTTTCTTCACAACAGACACCATAACATAGTAAATGTAATCTGAGGCTGCTGTTAGTATACATAAGTTTGAGGATGGTTGCCATATACAATCCTTACAGCATGTCCACTGAATGCTTGATGTCTACATGTGCAACTTCATCAGAAATGTATTCCATATGAAATCAGAGAGTGAAAATGTGAAAAGTAAGATAATGTTAAGCTGCTACTACAGCAGGTAGAACAAACGTTGCTCATCAAAGAATGGAAATATGAAAAGTAAGCTAGTTTTCTTAAATTTTATTACCAAACTCATTAATTATATGTAGAACAAATATTGCTGAACTAAACCGTTTGAGAAAGTACATAACATATTTCCAATACAAATTCTGATCACAATGCGCTACATGGAATTTTGAACATTTAGTTTTTAGTATGTCCTTTCCCCGTGATCTATTCTTATTGATGACTAGCTCTACCGAGTCACGCCTTTCTGTGACTCAGTCTGCTTCAATGGGAAAGAAACTGAAGAGAAAGCACACTTCTGTAATATGTTAGAGAATTGGATTATACGTTCCAATCTCCTTCTTCCACCTACTATGTCCATCACCCTCTCCTCCTTTCATGCCCATCTTCTCTTCCTTCCAGCTTTCTCTGTACATCTCCCACTCCCCCTTTCATGTCCATCTTCTATTCCTTCCCCCTCTCTCAGTCCACCACCTACTCCCCCATCCTCTGTCCATCCTCTCCTCCCCGTTTCTCTCCATCTCCTCCTGCCCCATCTCTCTGTCCACCTCCTCCTTCCATTTTTCCGTGTCTGTTTTCTCCCAATCCTCTGTACATCTCTTCTTTCCTCTCTCTCTGACCTTGCGGTTTGTCTATTTTATTTATTGTTATTGCAAATTCAGATTCTATAGTAGTATTCTAATCATAAACCAACAAGCCATAAATACAAGCTAAATATGTGCCCAAGCGTTTACCACAGTAATATGTAAAAATTTGAACTCAATCAAAGTGGTACATTTTGAGATTTTTGATAACAATATTTTCCCCTTATATTTTTAACGTATGAACATCTATATATTGTACTATTAAAATATACATATATTACATAATTAGGTGTCTAAAAGCACACCAGTTTTAGATTTCAAAGTTGTGTCAAAATTTCAAATCAATCGGTGAAGAACTTTCGAAGATTAACGATTTTGAGCAAACCAACATAAACATTTTATAACATTTTTATAATGTATGTTTATATACCACATAGCGTTCAATTAGGTATATAAAAACACGTGAATATTTGGAAAAAATGTTGTATCAAAAATTGAAAGCCATCTGTGAAGAAATCTCGGAGATTTAAAGTTTTGAAGAAACAAACATCTCGGTAAATTTTTGACCGAATGCTTTGAAATTTTGGCGCAGCATTGCATTGGAATAAGAGTGTGTTTTTGTAAACCTGTTTTATACATGTAATATTTTGTATTTATAAATTTAATAAAAGAAACAAGTATCTAAAACCACGCCCGTATTAGAATATAACGTTGTGTCAAAATTTCGGAGCAATCGGTCATGTATTTCGGAGACCCACGATTTAGAACAAACGAATATTCACATTTTTATTTATACAGAAAATGATAATCTTGGCTTGTACGAAACTGACTGAGCTTTGTTTTATGTATGTGTACTGTAGCCCCTTTGCTGACAACCACATAATAATACTTTTCAATATTTCGTTTTTTTTTTACTCGTTCTGTTGTTGAAACTCTATTGGGCCTAAATATTATTTTTGCATCATGAGCAAAGAACGATATTTCTGTTTTACTGGTGTAATTTGGTATGTTATTTATAGGAGGTGTGTGAGAAAAATAGTGAGACTGAGAACACTACGAGGAATCTGGCAACGAATTATTGTTCTACTTGGGTGTGTACTGTGTGTTGAACTGGAGACCTAGAAACAATGGATAGGCTTCGTCCCGCCGTAGCCCTCAGTAGGTCACAACAGGCCGGCCACAGCAGTCCACTCACCTCACTGCGCTCCACACCGAACCCAGGGTTATTGTGCGGTTCGGACATCCCCCCCCCCCCCCCCCCCCCCCCCCGCCCGCGGGAACGTCTCATACCAGACGAGAGTAAACCCAATTGTTTGAGTGGTAATGTGATTGTGGTGTACGCGTACGTGAGACAGTGTTTGCGCACCAATCGCCGCAGGTGGATTCGTGCTGGGGACCGGCACGACTTGGCGCACGGGAAGCAGCGCAATAGACCGGGCGGCTACCCGGGCGGTTTCCATTTGTGTATATCGGTGTGCTCATTCCTTCCAGACGCTCAGTTCGAGTTTCATCTTCGGAATAGTCCCCCATTCGGATCTCCGGGAGGGGACTGCCAAGGAGGAGATTACCATGAGAAAAAGATTGAATAATCAACGAAAGGATAACGTTCTACGAGTCGGGGCGTGGAATGTCAGAAGCTTGAACGTGGTAAGGAAACCATAAAAACTGAAAAGGGAAATGTGAAGGCTCAAGGGGTCAGTAAAGTAAAGTGGAAGGAAGACAAGGATTTCTGGTCAGATGAGTATCGGGTTATATGAACAGCAGCAGAAAATGGTATAACAGGTGTAGGATTCGTTATGAATAGGAAGGTAGGGCAGAGGGTGTGTTACTGTGAACAGTGACCGGGTTGTTCTAATCAGAATCGACAACAGACCAACACCGACAACAATAGTTCCGGTATACATGCCGACGTCGCAAGCTGAAGATGAACAGATAGAGAAAGTGTATGACGATATTGAAAGGGTAATGCAGTATGTAAAGGGGGACGAAAATCTAATAGTCATGGGCGACTGGAATGCAGTTGTAGGGGAAGGAGTAGAAGAAAAGGTTACAGGAGAACATGGGCTTGGGACATGGAATGAAAGAGGAGAAAGACTAATTGAGTTCTGTAACAAGTTTCAGCTAGTAATAGCGAATACCCTGTTCAAGAATCACAAGAGGCGGAGGTATACTTGGGAAAGGCCGGGAGATACGGGAAGATTTCAATTAGATTACATCATGGTGAGACAGAGATTCCGAAATCAGATACTGGATTGTAAGGCGTACCCAGGAGCAGATATAGACTCAGATCACAATATAGTAGTGATGAAGAGTAGGCTGAAGTTGAAGACATTAGTCAGGAAGAATCAATACGCAAAGAAGTGGGATACGGAAGTACTAAGGAATGACGAGATACGTTTGAAGTTCTCTAACGCTATAGATACAGCAATAAGGAATAGCGCAGTAGGCAGTACAGTTGAAGAGGAATGGACATCTCTAAAAAGGGCCATCACAAAAGTTGGGAAGGAAAACATAGGTACAAAGAAGGTAGCTGCGAAGAAACCATGGGTAACAGAAGAAATACTTCAGTTGATTGATGAAAGCAGGAAGTACAAACATGTTCTGGGAAAATCAGGAATACAGAAATACAAGTCGCTGAGGAATGAAATAAATAGGAAGTGCAGGGAAGCTAAGACGAAATGGGTGCAGGAAAAATGTGAAGACATCGAAAGAGATATGATTGTCGGAAGGACAGACTCAGCATACAGGAAAGTCAAAACAACCTTTGGTGGCATTAAAAGCAACGGCGGTAACATTAAGAGTGCAACGGGAATTTCACTGTTAAATGCAGAGGAGAGGGCAGATAGGTGGAAAGAATACATTGAAAGCCTCTATGAGGGTGAAGATTTGTCTGATGTGATATAAGAAACGGGAGTTGATTTAGAAGAGATAGGGGATCCAGTATTAGAATCGGAATTTAAAAGAGCTTTGGAGGACTTACGGTCAAATAAGGCAGAAGGGATGGATAACATTCCATCAGAATTTCTAAAATCATTGGGGGATGTGGCAACAAAACGAATATTCACGTTGGTGTGTAGAATATATGAGTCTGGCGATATACCATCCGACTTTCGGAAAAGCATCATCCACACAATTCCGAAGACGGCAAGAGCTGACAAGTGCGAGAATTATCGCACAATCAGCTTAACAGCTCATGCATTGAAGCTGCTTGCAAGAATAATATACAGAAGAATTGAAAAGAAATATTGAGAATGCGCTAGGTGACGATCAGTTTGGCTTTAGGAAAAGTAAAGGGACGAGAGAGGCAATTCTGACGTTACGGCTAATAAAGGAAGCAAGGCTAAAGAAAAATCAAAACACTTTCATAGGATTTTCGACCTGGAAAAAGCGTTCGACAATATAAAATGGTACAAGCTGTTCGAGATTCTGAAAAATGTAGGGGTAAGATATAGGGAGAGACGGGTCATATACAATATGTACAACAACCAAGAGGGAATAATAAGAGTGGACGATCAAGAACGAAGTGCTCGTATTAAGAAGGGTGTAAGACAAGGCTGTAGCGTTTCGCCCCTACTCTTCAATCTGTACATCGAGGAAGCAATGATGGAAATAAAAGAAAGGTTCAGGAGTGGAATTACAATACAAGGTGAAAGGATATCAATGATACGATTCGCTGATGACATTGCTATCCTGAGTGAAAGTGAAGAAGAATTAAATGATCTGCTGAACGGAATGAACAGTCTAATGAGTACACAGTATGGTTTGAGAGTATATCGGAGAAAGACGAAGGTAGTGAGAAGTAGTAGAAATGAGAACAGCGAGAAACTTAACATCAGGATTGATGGTCACGAAGTCAATGAAGTTAAGGAATTCTACTACCTAGGCAGTAAAATAACCAATGACGGACGGAGCAAGGAGGACATCAAAAGCAGACTCGCTATGGCAAAAAAGGCATTTCTGGCCAAGAGAAGTCTGCTAATATCAAACACCGGCCTTAATTTGAGGAAGAAATTTCTGAGGATGTACGTCTGGAGTACAGCATTGTATGGTAGTGAAACATGGACTGTGGGAAAACCGGAACAGAAGAGTAACGAAGCATTTGAGATGTGGTGCTATGGACGAATGTTGAAAATTAGGTGGACTGATAAGGTAAGGAATGAGGAGGCTCTACGCAGAATCGGAGAAGAAAGGAATATGTGGAAAACACTGATAAGGAGAAGGGACGGGATGATAGGACATCTGCTAAGACATGAGGGAATGACTTCCATGGTACTAGAGGGAGCTGTAGAGGACAAAAACTGTAGACAGAGATTGGAATACGTCACGCAAATAATTGAGGACATGCTACTCTGAGGTGAAGAGGTTAGCACAGGAAAGAATTCGTGGCAGGCCGCATCAAAGAAGTCGGTAGACTGATGAAAAAAAAAAAAAACAGCCACCACGTGATTCTTGAGACCTTCATCAGGGAAGTTGTTTTTTCGTTATTTTAAAAAATGGAACAGCGGTAACGTTATTCCATCACATTTTGGGTTAAACTTGAGGTTTTCGAGGGTGTGACCTTCGAAAAGTTGAAACAGGTCTATCAACAGCACAAGCTTTTCGCAGGCACAAATCATTTTTGGAAGGCCGAGAACACGTTGAAGATGAAACTCGCTTAAGGAGACCTTAAAACAGAAAAAAACTGCGGAAACGTCGAACACGTGCGAACACTTGTGAGATCAGACCAACGTTCAACAATAAGGATGATGGTGACCTGTTAGATACTTTCACCAAACATCACTGACCTTAGTTTTGCATGTGCGAAATGTTTGTACGGACAAGGTCTGAGCAAAAGGACAGTCGAAGCAACGAGTACGTTGATCATCGTGAGAGGACAGCCGAAGACCACGAAAGTTTCAGTCGTGTGACCATGGGTGATGAATCCCGGACTTTTGAGTACGTTCCTGAAACATAGCGGCAAAGTGAGAGTGGCACACTGAGAAAACTCCTCGACCGAAAAGTTCAAATGGCAAATCAAAGATTATAACTACGCAGAGTTGCTTTTTTGACAGTGGGGGTATCGCGCATACAGAATTTGTTCGTTTCGGACAAACTGTCAACCAAGTATACACATCAAAAAAGTTTTGCATCACCGCAGTTCCTAGAACTCCTGAAGGTAGACGTTGACTGTGAATACTGTATCACAGACACAGTCCCTTTGACTGTTCAGAGATGTCACTAAACTCACCCAAAGAGTAAACAACGATGCATAAGCAGCGCCTTTTAGATGGAGTGGGTCCGACAGCCGATCCGTTCCAGTTATTCCACCAGGAAGGAGGTACACAGCTCGTGTTGTCTGTAGTTCAACCATGCCTAGACGGCCAATATCGCGGTTCGATCGCTTCCGCACTGTTACTTTGTGCCAGGAACGGCTCTAAACAAGGGAAGTGCCCAGGCGTCTCGGAGTGAACCAAAGTGATGTTGTTCGGACATGGAGGAGATACAGGGAGACAGGAACTGTCGATGACATGCCTCGTTCGCGCCACCCAAGGACTACTACTGCAGTGGATGACCACTACCTACGAATTATGGCTCGGAGGAACCCTGAACGCAGCTTCACCATGTTGAATAATGCTTTTCGTGCAGCCACAGGATGTCGTGTTACGACTCAAACAGCGCACAATAGGCTGCATGATGCGTAACTTCATCCCGACTACCATCCCGACTACCACGACGAGCTCCATATTTGCAACCACGACACCTTGCAGCGCAGTACAGATGGGCCCAACAACATGCCGAATTGACCGCTCAGGATTGCCATCGCGTTCTCTTCACCGATGTGTGTGGCATATGCCTTCAACCAGGAGACGTGTTTGGAGGCATCCCGGTCAGGATGAACCCCATAGACACACTGTCCAGAGAGTGCAGCAAGGTAGAGGTTCCCTGCTGTTTTGGGTTGGCATTGAGTGGGGCCGACATACGCCGCTAATGGTCATAGGAGGCGCCGTAATGAATGTGCGAGACGTGAATGTCTTCCTCTGACTGATGGTGCAACCATATCGGCAGCATATTGGCGAGGCATTCATCTTCATGGACGACAATTCGCACCCCCATCGTACACATCTTGTGAATGACTTCCTTCAGGATAACGACATCGCTCGACTAGAGTGGCCAGCATGTTTTCCAGACATGAACCCGATCGTACATGCCTGGGATAGATTCAAAAGGGCTGTTTATGGATGACGTGACCCACCAGGCACTGTGAGGGATCTACGTCGAATCGCAGATAACGAGCGGGACAATGTGGACCAACAGTACCTTGATGAACTTGTGAATAGTACGCCACGACGAATACAGGCAGGCATCAATGCAAGAGAACGTGCTACTGGGTATTAGTGGTACCGAGGTACCGGTCTGTACAGCAATCTGGACAACCACCTCTGACGGTCTCGCTGTATGGTGGTACAACATGCAATGTGTGATTTTCATGAGCAATAAAAAGGGCAGATATGATGTTTATGCTGATCTCTGTTTCAATTTTCTGTACAGGTTCCGGAACTTTCGGAACCGAGGTGATTCAAAATTTTTGTTATGTGTATATTTTTACAAAGATGTCCTTGGAAGGCTCACGGAAAAAGTGAATCGAGTGAGACTGGTCACTGCAGACATGTCGATGCTTCATCCTGAGAATACCCGTGTCACACGAGCATTTAGTTCACGGAATGCCGGCCGTTGTCGCCGAGCGTTTCTAGGCGCTTCAGCCCGGAGCCGCGCTGCTGCTGCGGTCGCAGGTTCTAATCCTGCCTCGGGCATGGATGTGTGTGATGTCCTTAGGTTAGTTAGGTTTAAGTAGCTATAAGTATAGGGGACTGATGGCCTCAGATGTTAAGTCACATAGTGCTTAGAGCCATTTGAATCATTTTTCTTCACGGAATGTTTGAGCTCAGAATGTATTACTGTTGTTGCACAGCCGCTCTGATCACGGAATCTGGGGCTTCTCGACTTTTTTTTGCTAAATTGAAAAATGTCTCAAAAATTCATCGTTTTGGGTGTCTGGAGAACATTCAAATGATGTGACCGACATGTTAAAGGCCCTACTAGTTGAAGCCTTTCAGCGCTGCTACCAGGACAGGGAACAACGACTCCGCCGATGTAAACGTAAAATCTTTATTTCATTAAAAATCGGTCTCATTGCTTTTGTCACACGATTCGTATATAAAAAGAGCAGATGTGGTCACAGAATTGGACTCTTTTGAACGCTAACGAAATATAGCCCATTGGTATGAATGTGTCAGCCTTGGACAGAAATATAACGTTAACCACAAGCTCTATTTACATGTGAATTAATTCATGTTTTGGTTTTGGTGTTTCCTTATTTTGACGGAGCATCTAAAATGTTCGGTTAATAACACAGTGGAAGCAAACAAACTTTGAAGATACGAGCAAAGTACGTTTGTTCTTCCTCAATAACAGCGTCAACTGGTCACGATCCACCTGTGTCAAGGTCTATAAATTGTGTGGACTTTTCAGTGAAGAATTTCTTTGGGATCCATAAACACATGGATGACACACGTCTTCGAAAGCAAGCGCGGATGTAATTTTCTATTCATCGGGATTGGAAAGAGGGGGGGGGGGCGGTTCCTAGTTTATTATAGTATCCGCTCTCCCCTCTCCCCCCCCCCCCCCCAAAAAAATATAAATTGCCCTCATCACACAGTTTTAGCTCTCCACAGATGTTTCAGATGTTAAATAATAATGTAAAGTATAAACTGCTTTAACATAATAATAAATTGTTTAAAAATAAGAAAATATAATAGTTACTTATTTACAATCGTTAATATTACGTCGTTTTAGCGTAGCTATCAGGAATTTGTGATTTAGGGAAATATATCATTTGAAAACGATTCGTTCGAAAATTTGAGAAGTACATGTATCATGCCGTTGATTTAAGAATCGTTAAAGAATCGTTAGTATTTCACGTGAAGCTATAATTTTGGAAACACGTCTATAAACTAATGCTAAACGAGAATGAAAATGAGATGAATGTTGTTTCTTTCAGGCGTTTTCACCTGCGTTATGCATTTCAGTCTTTTCGTTATTTTCTCCTTACTAAGAGTGTCTTTCCGTTTCTGTGTTGCATTAATCATTTTTCTGTGGTTTGCTGGATTTGTAGTTGGCAGCTAGCTCTCCACAGGCGGTCTGCTCACAAGCGCATCCAGTGAACAAGCCCTAGCGCAAGTAACTGAACAGTACCCTGAGTTCAAAATAATTTGTATTTCTAAGTGGGGACCTTCATGCTTCTTCATTCTCAGAAAAAAACTGAGAAATTCGGATGGCAGCACGACGGCTCTCTTAAAAGTCAATAAATTATCAAGGTAATGAACATAAAGATCCAAGACGGAGTTTGTCATGGCACATAAATACCTAGAACTATTCTACAGCTCTAACTAAGAAAATTAGCATTTGTTGAATATACACTACTTGTTGGACAAAAGACAAATTAAATTTTTACTGTATGTCTGGCTGCTTCCAAGAATGTGTTGAATTACAGTCACTTGTACGAAATTTGCTACGATACAGTACGATTGTGTCGCTAATATATCTGTATTGCACATCTTGAATTAATCCGTGAAGTGTCTACAAAGAAAGTCAGCTTTGTTGTGAGGAATCGGGGTGAGTGCAGTACATTTGTTAAGGAGAGTACAAAAAAGACGCATGTAACACCTCTTTTCAATAGCACTTTTCTGGTATTCTTCGGATATATAAATACCCTTAACTTTTCTAGCAAGGAATTACGGTCACAAGCACAAAAATACTTCAAGTTCTCGGTTTTTATCACTACAGATCTTATAATATTCCTTTCTTTTGCAATCTCAGTCTGAAGTACAAGACTTTCAACGTTCCCAGAATAGACAAACAAGGGTGAACTAAATCGCATGTTGTTATTCAAACAGTATATCTCTTCAGTGGTGAATTCTGTTACTATTTTCTCGAAGTAAGGTCCCCAGTCTTAGAAATACAAATTGTTTTGAACTCAGGGTACTGTTCAGTTACTTGCGCTAGGGCTTGTTCACTGGATGCGCTTGTGAGCAGACCGCCTGTGGAGAGCTAGCTGCCAACTACAAATCCAGCAAACCACAGAAAAATAAATAATGCAACACAGAAACGGAAAGACACTCTTAGTAAGGAAAAAAAACGAAAAGACTGAAATGCGTAACGCAGGTGAAAACGCCTGAAAGAAACAAGTAAGGACCCAGTTTTCTTCTTCAGTTGATGAGAGCAGTATTGGTCTTTGCACTCGCAGCCAGATTCCAGTCACAGTGACGCAGGTGCTGTGAGGTTCATTACTATGTGTACTCGCTGCCTGGGTTACAACCAGACTGATGCAGGTGTCGTAAGCTGTCTTATTACGTGCACGTGCTGCATGTAACCCAACCCAATGTAGGTGCTGCGAGTCTCATTATAATGGTACTCACTGCTTGGACTCCAAACAGGCTCATACACATACTACAAGCTGTATTATTATATTTCTCACTGCCGGACTCCAACCAGACTGATGTATTTGTTGCAAGCATTCTTATTAAGTTTACTCGCTGCCTGGATTTCAGTCAGACTGATGCAGGTGCTGCGAACTGTATTGTTAAGTGTACTTGCTGCCGGGGCTCAAACCAGACAGACGCAGGTGTTGCAACATATGTTATTAAGAATACACACTGCGTGCAGCCCAGCCAGTGTGACGTAGGTGCTGTGGGCTGCATTATTGTGTTACTCGCTGCTCAAACCAGAATGACACATATGCTGCAAGCCGTATTATTATCGTACTCCCTGCCTGGACTCCAGCCAGACGATGCAAGTGTTGAGACCCGTGTCATTACGTTTTACACGCTCCATGAAACCCCACAAGATTGTGTACTCAGAACCTGAATTTCAACCAGACTGATGCAAATTTGCCAAGCAGTGGTATTATGTGTACGCGGTGCAGGTAATCCAGTCAAACTTATGCAGGTGGTGTGAGAAGTGTAATTATATGTACTTGCTGCTTGGACTCCAGTCAGACTAATGCATATATTCACAGCAAGTACCATAAAAATGCAGCTTATAGCACCTGTATCAGTTGCCGCTCGGTTTGAGGCGCCATGTGACGGATTGCGCGGCCCCTCCCGCTGAAGGTTCGAGTCCTCCCTCGGGCATGGGTGTGTGTGTCGTTCTTAGCATAATTTAGTTTAATTAGTGTATAAGTCTAGGGACTGATGACCTCAACAGTTTGGTCTCTTGGGAATTCACACACACACCCACACACAAACATATCTGCACAAGTCTAGTTGGGGTCAACTAAAGGAGACTGGTTCGGACGTTGAGATATCACAGACACACTAGAAACTAAAACACAGCTGGACACAGAGAAGCACATCATGAGCCAATCAAACCAGAAACGCTGTGACGGAAATAAAAGAAATTCAAAAATGGGACTGAAATTCATGGTGAAAGGCTATTCTGAGAAAAATAAGAGTAAGATATATGGAAAGGCACATAATATAGAATAATTACGAGAACCAAGAGGGGACAATAAAAACAGAAGATCAAAAACGATAAGGCGATAAGACAAAGTTTTTCGCCTCTATACGTCGAGGAAGTTGCGGCGGAAATAAAGGAAAGATTCAAGAGCAGAATTAAAATTCACAGTGAAAGGATATGAATGATTAAGGTTCGCTGGTGACATTGGTATCCTCAGTGAAAGTGAAGAAGAATTACAGGATGTGTTGAATGGAATGAACAGTCTAATGAGTACAGAATACGGACTGAGAATAAATCGAAGAAAAAAAAATGGTTCAAATGGCTCTGAGCACTATGGGACTTAACATCTGTGGTCATCAGTCCCCTAGAACTTAGAACTACTCAAACCTAACTAACCTAAGGACATCACACACATCCATGCCCGAGGCAGGATTCGAACCTGCGACCGTAGCGGTCTCGCGGTTCCACACTGTAGCGCCTAGAACCGCACGGCCACTCCGGCCAGCTAAGGGACAGAATTATAGGATATGTGTTAAGGCACCAGGGAATAACCACCACGGTACTACAGGGAGCAGCAAAGGATAAAATCTGCAGTGGAAGGTTGAGATTGGAATACATCCAGCAAATAATTGAAGACGTAGGTTGGTAGTGCTACTCTGAGATGAAGGGATCAACTGTTCCTGAAATTAATGATATCATTTCAGTGGCTGATGTGACTAACAACAAACGCACATTTTTTTCATCGAGTTCCACAAAACCTTTGATCTGCTCGGCCATCAATACGTAAAGAGCATAACGGAGAAAGTGGGTCTGGAAGAAGGAATAAAAAGAGTCATTCTGATTATTATCACAAGTTAATGAACGGCAACAAAGTCTTTTAACATCAAATGGGGTGTGCCACAGGGGAGACCGCTCTCTATTGTAGAAAATAACTGGCTTGCCATGAATCTAATAGAAGAAACTATAATCATAAACAATCACATATTCTCCAAAGCATACTACGTCGATCTGATCTATTCATTTCCAAAAATCCAAGGCAATAGCGTAATGCAACCATATAGCAGGTACATATGAAAGGGAGAGGAAAGGAATCGGAGAGGAAATGAAAATGTGGAAAACGCCGATAACGAGAAGGGACAGGATGTTAGGACATCTGTTAAGACATGAGGGAATGTCTTCCATGGTACTAGAGGGAGCAAAAGCTGTAGAGAAATACAGAGACTGGAATACATCCGGCAAATAATTGAGAAAGTAGGTTGCTAGTGCTATTCTGAGATGAAGAGGTTAGCACAGGGGAGGAATTCGTGCCGGGCCGCATCAAACCAGTCAGAAGAATGATGACATAAAGAAAGTGAAAGGGAAGTATATTCAAGCTACCATACGATACGCTAGCCACACAGAAGGAATCTGATGGGGTTTAGCTCGCTGATACCAGCAGAAAAGCAATGGCGTTACTCCTCGAGAGAATAATAACATTCTTAAACGAAATCCACGGCCCATCACAACAAAACATTTCAATGCCGTGCATCCAGCAAGTCCGCATTCATCGTTCGACATGCGGAGAATTAACTATGAATTAAAACATTTTAGGGAATCCTACCTCTATGTCAGTTGAATAGACTCTAGTCACCTGAAGGGGACCATCTAGAAACAGCAGGAGAGTTCCAAGATTAATGGAAAAGAGCGGAAACCTCTAATAGTATTGAACACAAGCAATCGGTCGCCGATTGGGAAATTGTGTGGACATACATAATGCTCAAGATACATACGTCTGACGTTACATCCACATGGAATAGGGTTGTTCATGATACCATTGCAATGAACGAAAAACACCACTGACTAGGACTTATTGACAAGCTTAAATGTCCGTGTTGTGGAGTAGCTGGTAGCATTCTTCACCTTTTTACTTGGTAGGACATTCAAATAACTGGAGACTGAAGAGAAATATACTTTTGCCCCTCTGACAAGCAGCTCCGAAACCAACGACACGACCGACATATTACTTTGCGACCTTCGGCAGAAGGTGTTGTACCACAATAAATAACACTCTAATCTGCGTACTGGGACATTATGTCCATAACATATTTAATATTAGACGGGATCAAAACTTCCACAACCTCATTACATGCATGATAGTGGTGTACTAGGGAAACAAAAGATTATTTAGTAACAAGATGGAACTACCCGTGGTCTTTGATTAGCGTCTTTGACTGGCAATCAAAACTTCCATGGTCAGGGTTAAATTTACCAGCATTGGCGGCCGAAGACTTCCGGCATATAAAGTCACCCTCATTCTGCCAACGGCCTTGTCAAAAAGAGGTTCAGGACACTGTCTTGCCACTGAGGTGGAAAACTGCCCCTGAAGCCGGAAGAATCAGCAGTGCTAAGGCATGGGGATGCAGAAGGACAACGGAAACCACTGCATTAAATATACATTGTGTGTATCCACAGGACATGTGGCCTGTAATCGAAAAGTGTCATGATTATCTCTCCACTGGCAAGAGGTCATGGAATAGTCCCTCATTCCGATATCCGGGAGATTTCCGCCAAGAGGAAGTTGACCATTTGAAAAAGACTGAATACCCAACGAAAGGATAACTTCTACGAGTCGGGGCGTGGAATGTCAGACGCCTGAAAATCGTAGGGAAGCTATAAAATCTGAAAAGTGAAATGCAAAGGCTCAATCTAGTTATAGCGGGGTCAGTGAAGTGAAATGGAAAGAAGAAAGGATCTCTGGTCAGATGACTGTAGCGTAATATCAACAGCAGCAGAAAATTGTATATAGAGAGTAAGATTCGTTATGAATAGGAAGGTGGGGCAGAGAGTGTGTTACTGTGAACAGTTCAGTCACAGGGTTGATATCGTCAGAATCGACAGCAAACCAACACCGACAACGATAGTTCGAAAGCTGATGATGACGAGATAGAGAAAGTATATGAGGATATTGAAAGGATAATTCCGTGCGTAAAGGGAGATGAACATCTAATTGTCAGGGTTGGTTGGCTAGATTTGAGGCAGGGGACCAAACAGCGAGGTCATCTGTCCCATCGGATTATGGGAGGATACGGAAGGAACTCGGCCGTGACCTGTCAAAGGAACCATCCCGGTATTTGTCTGAAGCGATTTAGGGAAATCACGGAAAACCTAAATCAGAATGGCCGGGCGCGGGTTTGAACCATCGTCCTCCAGAAAGCGAGGAGTGTGCTAACCACTGCCCCACCTTAATAGTCATGTGGGAATGGAATGCGGGAAGGTTTCACTTAGATTACATCATGGTCAGACAGAGAGCCCGAAATCAGGCATGTAAGGTATACCCAGGAGCTGACTTGTACTCATATCGCAATTTAGTGCTGATGAAGAATTGGTTGAAGTTTAAGAAGGTAGGAAGATTTTTCTGTTTAGCAAAAGTGACAAAAAGCAGATTACAGAGTACCTGACGGCTCAACACAAAAGTTTTGTCTCAAGTACAGATAGAGTTGAGGATCAGTGGACGAAGTTCAAAACCATCGTACAATATGCATTAGATGAGTATGTGCCAAGCAAGATCGTAAGAGATGGAAAAGAGCCACCGTGGTACAACAACCGAGTTAGGAAACTGCTGCGGAAGCAAAGGGGACTTCACAGCAAACATAAACATAGCCAAAGCCTTGCAGACAAACAAAAATTACGCGAAGCGAAATGTAATGTAGGAGGGCTATGCGAGAGGCGTTCAATGGATTCGAAAGTAAAGTTCTATGTACTGACTTGGCAGAAAAGGCTATGAAACTTTGGTCTTATGTCAAAACGGTAGGTGGATCAAATAAAAATGTCCAGACACTCTGTGACCAAAATGGTACTGAAACAGAGGATGACAGACTAAAGGCCGAAATACTAAATGTCTTTTTCCAAAGCTGTTTCACAGAGGAAGGCTGCACTGTAGTTCCTTCTCTAGACTGTCGCACAGATGAAAAAATGGTAGATATCGAAATAGACGACAGAGGGATAGAGAAACAATTAAAATCGCTCAAAAGAGGAAAGGCTGCTGGACCTGATGGGATATCAGTTCGATTTTACACAGAGTACGCGAAGGAACTTGCCCCCCTTCTTGCAGCGGTGTACCGTACGTCTCTAGAAGAGCGTAGCGTTCCAAAGGATTGGAAGAGGTCACAGGTCATCCCCGTTTTCAAGAAGGGACGTCGAACAGATGTGCAGAAGTATAGACCTATATCTCTAACGTCGATCAGTTGTAGAATTTTGGAACACGTATTATGTTCGAGTATAATGACTTTTCTGGAGACTAGAAATCTACTCTGTAGGAATCAGCACGGGTTTCGAAAAAGACGGTCGTGTCAAACCCAGCTCGCGCTATTCGTCCACGAGACTCAGAGGGCCATAGACACGGGTTCACAGGTAGATGCCGTGTTTCTTGACTTCCGCAAGGCGTTTGATACAGTTCCCCACAGTCGTTTAATGAACAAAGTAAGAGCATATGGACTACCAGACCAATTGTGTGATTGGATTGAAGAGTTCCTAGATAACAGAACGCAGCATGTCATTCTCAATGGAGAGAAGTCTTCCGAAGTAAGAGTGATTTCAGGTGTGCCGCAGGGGAGTGTCATAGGACCGTTGCTATTCACAATATACATAAATGACCTTGTGGATGACATTGGAAGTTCACTGAGGTTTTTTGTAGATGATGCCGTGGTGTATCGAGAGGTTGTAACAATGGAAAATTGCACTGAAATGCAGGAGGATCTGCAGCGAATTGACGCATGGTGCAGGGAATGGCAATTGAAACTCAATGTAGACAAGTGTAATGTGCTGTGAATACATAGAAAGATAGTTCCCTTATAATTTAGCTACAAAGCAGCAGGTCAGCAACTGGAAGCAGTTAATTCCTTAAATTATCTGGGAGTACGCATTAGGAGTGATTTAAAATAGAATGATCATATAAAGTTGATCGTCGGTAAAGCAGATGCCAGACTGAGATTCATTGGAAGAATCCTAAGGAAATGCAATCCGAAAACAAAGGAAGTAGGTTACAGTACGCTTGTTAGTCCACTGCTTGAATACTGCTCAGCAGTGTAGGATCCGTACCAGATAGGGTTGATAGAAGAGATAGAGAAGATCCACCGGAGAGCAGCGCGCTTCGATACAGGATCATTTAGTAATCGCGAAAGCGTTACGGAGATGATAGATAAACTCCAGTCGAAGACTCTGCAGGAGAGACGCTCAGTAGCTCGGTACGGGCTTTTGTTAAAGTTTCGAGAACATATTTTCACCGAAGAGTCAAGCAGTATATTGCTCCCTCCTACGTATATCTCGCGAAGAGACCATGAGGATAAAATCAGAGAGATTAGAGCCCACACAGAAGCATACCGACAATCCTTCTTTCCACGAACAATACGAGACTAGAATAGAAGGGACAACCGATAGAGGTACTCAGGGTACCCTCCGCCACACACCGTCAGGTGGCTTGCGGAGTATGGATGTAGATGTAGAATTAGTCATGAAGTATCAGAACGCAAAAAAGTGGTGAACCGTGATTTATTTTCAAAGAATATTCTTAACAACTTATTTTATTTACTAGCGATTCATCAAGAATGTTAACACATTTAATCACACTATGTAAGCATGGAAGGAGTTGCCAGGGAGTAACTGATGAAATCATAACCAAATTCCTTTTAACAAATGGGAATTTTATGCACTTTAATAGTGCCTAAATGTATTTTTTAAACGAAACAGATTTAAAATTATGATCAGAGAGCACCCTCTAAATATCAAAGTTACAATTTATTCAGAGGCAGAAAGAAACAAGTTCGGACTGTATGAGCTTTCGGGCAGAGAACCTTGCTGCTCCCTTTTGACACGGCCGTAGTTACGTCCGCCGACAACAGCCTCTGAAAGGCTACATTGGTGCAAATCTGCAACATACCAGATTACTTTAAACTAAGAGTTTTAACAATTTACACAAGCACACAAACTAGCCCCCCCCCCTTTTAGGAGGGATGGAAATGGTACAAAACACTAACAATTAAAATATTAACCTTGCCACCGAAGGTGCAACTTGATTTTATCTTCAAAGAAAAGTCTTACAATGAAAGGATGGCAACTTTATATACTAAAATGATCATTTAAATAAAAGCCCATGAAATGCAATGTTATATAAAATTCTACAAGGTTGGCCAAACAATAGTTAAGATGCTCTACAGTACACAGATACCGCCTCTCAAGATCATAGGTAATAATATCAAACTTTACAAAGATCAAAACGTATTTCAGGTACTAGGCCGTTACACTCCAAGCAATAAATTCGTTAACACACCAAATCCGACAAACATGACAGAGGCAGCTACTAACGTACGGTAGATTGATAGGGAGATTACCGAACAACCCGAAACGCAGGTTGCTCTAACCCGCCCCTACTCCACAAGGGAAAAACGGACCACCCAATTTATAAACAACCTCCTTCCCGCGGGTGGGCAAACGGAGAAGAATGGTGGGACGACCCCAAAGCAAAACGGATGGTGACTTCAGCAAGAAAACAAGTAGAATTTAACAAGTAAATCAAACAACATATCACCAATCACTTAACTTCTAATAAACTGCGATTTCTCGAGAAGACCTGGCGCAGCACCTCCAAATCGCTCTCCCGAACCGTCCGCTACCAGCCGCTTCAACGGACGCAGGAAGGCGCGCCGATCTCCCGTCTCACGGCGTCGCAGCTCGCACCGGCCAGACTGATGTCGTGGGCTGACTCCTGTTGCCCTCGTGTCGACCGCGAAGTCACTACCCCTCGCTATACGCCGCGGCCCACTGGACCTTCACATGCGCCGACGCTCAAGACGGACAAGTCATCTTGTGTCTCAGTGCGCGACCGACCAACCGATCGATCCAACAGCCAATGACCATTGCCTGAGAAAACTAGAGCAGACTGGTGGCCTAACGCGCAGACTCTGATGCAGGAACTAAGCCCCGACCGGGCGACCACTCGCTGAGTTCTCTTACTGGCGGAAAGAAGGGACTCTCATTTTGCCGGCTTTAAAGGTTAATCCGAATGACAGACATACCAGCACTCCGAACGACAGACAGACACTAACTGCCTAACAAATGGGGACTAGAGACTGACCCAGACTGTGACCCAGGCTGACTGACTGGCGAGCTCATAGCGCCCCTTAAATGCACGTGAACAGGCAACCTTCCCCCTTTCCCACCAGAGGGAGACACCAAAGCTGCGATTGCCACAGCGGGGCCACCGCCAGAAACGGAGGGCGACTGCTTCACACTAAGCGCTGCAGCGCGCTCTTCGAAACAGCAATTTTTACCATGGCTCAAGTGGGATACGGAAATACTAAGGAATGAAGAAATACGCTTGATGTTCTCTAAGGCTATAGATTCTGCAATAAGGAATAGCTTAGGGGCACATCAGTTGAAGAGGAATGGACACCTCTTACAAGGGCAATCACAGAAGTTGCAACGAAAAACGTAGGTACGAACAAGGTAACTGCGAAGAAGCCGTGAGTAACAGACGAAATATTTGAAGGTAACTACAAAGAAACCATGAGTGACAGAAGAAATACTTCACTTAATCGACGAAAGGAAGTACAAAAGTGTTCAGGGAAATTCAGTTATACAGAAATACAAGTCGCTAAGGAATGAAGTAAGTAAGAAGTGCAGGGAAGCTAAGACGACATGGCTGCATGAAACATGCGAACAAATCGAAAAAGAAATGTCTGTCGGAAGGACTGACTCAGCGTATAGAAATGTCCAAACAACCTTCGGTGCATTTAAAAGTACGGTTGGTGACATTAAGAGTGCAATGGGAATTCCACTGTTAATTGCACAGGAGAGAGCGGATAAGTGGATAGAGCACCATGAAGGCCCCTTTAAGGGGAAAGATTTGTCTGATGTGAGAGACGAAGAAACAGGAATCGATATAGGAGAGATAATGGATCCAGTATTAGAATTTAAAGGAACTTTGGAAGGTTTAATACAAAATAAGGCAGAAAGCACAGATAACATTCCATCAGAATATCTAAAATAATTTATGGAAGTGGCAACATAACGATTATTCACGTCGATGTGTAGAATGTATGAGACTGGCAATGTACCACCCGATTTTCGGAAAAGCATGATTCACACAATTCCGAAGACTGCCTGAGCCGACAAGGGTAAGAATCATCGCTCAAAGGGCTTAACAGCTCATGTATCCAAATTGTTAACAAGAATAATCTATCGAAGAAAGGAAAAGAAAATTGAGGATACGTTAGATGACGAATATTTTGGCTTTACGAAAGATAAAGGCACCAGAGAGGCAGTTACGACGGTGCGGTTGACAATGGAAGTAAGACTAAAGAAAAATCAAGACATATCCATAGGATTTGTCGATCTGGAAAAAGCGTTTGACAATGTAAATTGGCGCAAGATATACGAAATTCTGAGGAAAATAGGGACAAGCTATGAGATAGACTGGTAATATACAATATGTACTAGACCCACGATGGAATAATAAGAGTAATAGACCAAGAACGAAGTGCTCCGATTAAAAAGGGTGTAAGATAGGGGTGTAGACTTTCGCCCTTACTGTTCAGTCTATACATCGAAGAAGCAATAGCAGAAATAAAAGAAAGGTTCAGGAGTGGAATTAAAATTCAGTATGAAACGATTTCAATAATAAGATTAGCTGATGACATTACAATGATTAGTCAAAGAGAACAAGAGTTACAGGATCTGGTGCAAGGAATAAACAATCTAATGAGCACAGAATATGGATTGAGAGTAAATCGAAGAAAGACGAATGTAACGAGAACTAACAGAAATGAGAACAGCGAGAAACCTAACATCAGGATTGATAGTCAGGACGCAGGTGAAGCTAAGAAATTCTGCTACCTAGGCAGGAAAATTACTTGTGGCGGACGAAGCGAGGAGGACATCAAAAGCAGACTACCACTGGAAAATGGGCTTCCCAGCTAAGAAATGTCTACAAGTATTAAACATAGGTCTTAATTTGAGGGAGGAATTTCTGAGAACGTTTGGAATACAGCGTTATATAGTAGAAAATATGGAATTTTGGAAAACTGAAATATAAGAGGAACATTTGAGTTGCGATGCTACGGAAGAATCTTGAAAATTCCGTGAACTGATAAGGTGAGGAATGAGAAGGTTCTGCGAAAAATAGGGGAGGAAAGGAATGTTTGAGAAACGCTGACAAGAAGAAGGACAGGAAGATAGAATATCTGCTGAGATATCAGGGAGTAACTTCCAGGATACTAGAGGAATCTGTAGAGGTAAAACCTGTAGAGGAAGAGAGTTATTTGAATACATCTAGCAAATAATTGAGGCCGTAGGTTGCAAGTGCTATTCCGAGATGAAGGGACTGGCACGGAAATGAATTCGTGGCGGGCCGCTTCAAACCAATCAGAAGACTATTGACAAAAAAAGTAAAAAATAGTAGAAGTAACATTTAACAAAACCGGACTAGGGTAATCCATTGTAGTGCTGATTGAAGACAGGGAATAACTTAGAAGACGGCATTTAAATTTGTAAACAAATTATTTTTACTATCAAGAACGTTTTTATTGTAATATTTTCTTATTAAAATTATTTAAGATTTATGATGTGTATAATTCTTATCATTTGTTGATAAATTTATCTTCTTGTTTTCATTTTGCCATCGACGAATAATGTTAATTCGCGTCAGCTTTGTTTCTTCTAGTCTTTCTTCTTGTACAGTACTCTTTCAATTTGATACTTTGCAAACTTCTTCAGTCTTCTGTCCATGATGATTTTATGATTTTATTCTGGGTCTACTTCGTCCTCGATATCAGTGAATGCCTGCATTTTTTATTAAAAATTCATTCTGACGTGTATCTCTGCTTCCTATATTCCCTTTTCTTCTAGATCCCTTGGTACCTCTTCAATAGAACGTACTTCGAATCTCTTTTTGACTAGAAACTGTGTTATTTACTGTGTTAAACTGCCCTGGTCCATTCTGAGGGCGTTTCTGCAGCACACGCTCTTTCTTCTCCTGATGATGTTCGAGATTCTCTTTATCTTGGTACACAGTTCTTGGTTCGCTAGTCTTCGAAATTCAGCATGTTGTGTTCTTCTAGGTCCCCATATCTTCCGGATAATCTTTCGTTCTACCGTTTCTAGTGTCTTAACTTCTGCTGTTCTTACTAGGTTAAGAGTTTCTGCTAAGTATAAGGCTTCAGCGGTGGATCACTGTATGATAATGTCTCAGTTTATCATTGATGTAACTACTCTTCCTATTGTAGATGGAATGAAAATTATCACAAATAAAACAAAATTATTGGCACTAGGAGGAAATAAGGAAATAAAAATTGTTCTGAATGGAGAAATACTAGAACAGGTGCCAAATTTTAAGTATCTTGGAAGCAGGATAGACACCCGCTGGAAGCGCACCACAGAAATTAAAACAAGCATAGCAATGGCAAAAGAGGCGTTTTAAAAGAAAAGGAGAATTTTCTGCTGCGGTCTGGACAGAGAACTCAAGAAGAGACTCATAAAATGTCTTGTATGGAGTGTTCTTCTATATGGCGCTGAAACATGGACTATGAGGAAGAAAGACAGAGAAAGGCTGGAGGCTTTTGAGATCTGGACATGGCGGAGGGTGGAAAGAATAAGTTGGATGGACAGAGTAAAAAATGAAGAGGTACTGAGAAGAGTGGGAGAGAAAAGACAGTTACTAGATGTAATAAAGAGAAGAAAAAGAAAATTGGATTGGGATATATTAAGAAAGAATGACGGACTGATAAAAACAGTTTTAGAAGGTTATGCAGAAGGGAAAAGGAATCGAGGAAGGAAGAGATTATAGATACTGGATGACATGACGGACGGTACAACATACAGCAGCGTTAAGAAGGAAACAATGGATCGCAGAAAATGGACCTGCTAATATAGCAGAAAACTAATGATGATGATGATGATAGTTACTACGCTAGATTGATTTTCTTTATTCGTTCTTCCTTCGCTGTCAGCCCAGCTTCTATCCATTATCTCCAGCTTCTGAACTTTCTCTCCTTCTACTGTCATCCATCTAGGAGCTGCCTTGATGTTTGTCATATACAGCGTCTTCTCGATAGACATCTATAGGTTTGCCTTCGTCGCTTGTCACTGTTATTGCATGGTTTGGTCAAACGGCTTTTCCAAGGAATCCGACAGTTTCACATTATTGTTTGTACGCCCAATCGTATTCCATCCACTCCTTTCATTTCTCGTCGCAACTCCCTTGTCACATTATCAAGTACACAGTTAAAGAACAAAGAGGTGAGTTCGTCTCCCTGTCTCACTCCGATTTTACTGTGGAAAGACTCTGAAAGCTTTCCTCTGAACTTGACCTTGGGTGCTGTGTTGCTTCAGGTCTGTTTCATCAGTTCACTGGATTTACTATTCAAACTCATCTCCTCTGAAATTTGGAACAGTGTTCCTCTATCTACTTAACCACAAGCTTGATTGAAATCTGTTTTTGGTACGCAATTAGCAGCTTCAGATTCAGAATTTGTTCTGGAAATGGTCGTCGCTTCCTGAAGCCTCCCTGAAACGCTACGAAGTTGCCGGTCATAATTTTTTCCTCGTTAGTTGGTTCAAATTGCTCTGAGCACTATGGGACTTAACATCGGAGGTCATCAGTCCCCTAGAGCTTAGAAGTACTTAAACCCAACCAACCTAAGGACATCACACACATCCATGCCCGAGGCAGGATTCGAACCTGCGACCGTAGCAGTCAAGCGGCTCCGGACTGAAGCGCTTAGAACCGCTCGGCCACCGCGGCCGGCTCCTCGTTAGTATACGTAATCTCGCGTGAGGGTAATGCACAGAAATGTTGGGGAATACTGTTGTAGGAGAACGGAAGCAACTAATGTCAATACCTGTCCGAGTGATCAATGTATGAATAAAAAAAACTTTATACAGTGCTGTGCCGCCTGCCATTATTTTGGCCACTCACTATGCGTGAATATTACATTTTGCAGCCGCCGCCACGCTCGCAGCAGCAGGTGGTGAGGCTTTAATCAGCGTGACAGGCGGAGCGCGAGGGCGTTTCGGCCGCGCAGGGCTGGGGCATCCATCAGCACGCATTAGCCGGCCCGGCCGTACCGCGCCGCAGCCCAGCTCGGAGCGGCGCTGCGGCCCTTCCTTCCGGTCAGCGCGGGCACACCCCGCGCCGGAAGTCCGGTCGCCGCCCGCGCACCCAACGGCTGGCTAAGCGCTTTTAATTAGCGGCTGCGATCTTCGGCCAGGCGCCAGCCTCACTGCCATGTTCTCTCTCTCCCTCTCAGTCTAGAACTCGGAGAGCGGTGGCGCAGTGAAAACCGAAACTGATTGTGTTGCCGTCACCACTAACTTCGTTCTCCCACTTTGTTTCCGCTTTGCCCCTGCTTCTTACAATAAATGTGGATATTAGCACATGGGCAGTACATTGATGATGTTCACGTCTGCGGTCCGAAAATTCGTTTCTCGCAATTCTTCACGCTGGTCAGTCCTGTACAAGGGTGTACGGAAAACCGCGCCCAGTGAAAAACGCGCCCAGTGAGATTCGCGCCCAGAAAGGGTCGAGGACGGGTCCACTAATCCCGTTGCCCGGCAGACAAAAGAGTTGAGCGACGCTACCTGGAGGTTTCCTAGCTGGAGTTTTCAGCCGTCAGACAGAGAGAGAGAGAGAATTAAGTTTCTACTACACACCACTTCAAACTGCAGTAAATACAAGATATTACATTCTTCTGCTTCACTTGCAGTACCATTCAGCAGTCATTATCAACATCATTTTCATTATAACATCTACAGTTCTTGAATACTCAGAAATACCAAGTGACTCTATACTTGGCGATTAGTAATGTCACTTAATTTTAACTCCTAATTTATAAAAACTCCGTGGAAATGTGGGAACACGTGAGACAATACTGACCCTACGACTTATCTTAGAAGAAAGATTAAGCAAAGGCAAACCTACGTTTCTAGCATTTGCAGACTTAGAGAAAGCTTTTGACAATGTTGACTGGAATACTCTCTTTCAAATTCTGAAGGTGGCGGGGGTAAAATACAGGGAGCGAAAGGCTATTTACAATTTGTACAGAAATCAGATGGCAGTTATAAGAGTCGAGGGGTATGAAAGGGAAGCAGTGGTTGGGAAAGGAGTGAGACAGGGTTGTAGCCTCTCCCCGATGTTATTCAATCTGTATATTGAGCAAGCAATAAAGGAAACAAAAGAAAAGTTCGGAGTAGGTATTAAAATCCATGGAGAAGAAATAAAAACTTTGAGGTTCGCCGATGACATTGTAATTCTGTCAGAGAGAGCAAAGGACTTGGAAGAGCAGTTGAACGGAATGGACAGTGTCTTGAAAGGAGGGTATAAGATGAACATCAACAAAAGCAAAACGAGGATAATGGAATGTAGTCGAATTAAGTCAGGTGATGCTGAGGGAATTAGATTAGGATATGAGACACTTAAAGTAGTAAAGGAGTTTTGATATTTGGGGAGCAAAATAACTGATGGTGGTCGAAGTAGAGAGGATATAAAATGTAGACTGGCAATGGAAAGGAAAGCGTTTCTGAAGAAGAAAAATTTGTTAACATCGAGTATAGATTTAAATGTCAGGAAGTCGTTTCTGAAAGTATTTGTATGGAGTGTAACCATGTATGGAAGTGAAACATGCACGATAAATAGTTTGGACTAGAAGAGAATAGAAGCTTTCGAAATGTGGTGCTACAGAAGAATGCTGAAGATTAGATGGGTGGATCACACAACTAATGAGGAGGTAGAGGAGGTATAAAACAGAATTAGGGAGAAGAGGAGCTTGTGGCACCAGTTGACTAGAAGATTGGATCGGTTGGTAGGATATGTTCTGAGACATCGAGGGATTACCAATTTAGTATTGGAGGGCAGCGTGGAGGGTAAAAATCGTAGAGGGAAACCAAGAGATGAATACACTAAGCAGATTCAGATGGATGTAGGCTGCAGTAGGTACTGGGAGATGAAGAAGCTTGCACAGGATAGAGTAGCATGAAGAGCTGCACCAAACCAGTCTCAGGACTGAAGATCACAACAACAACAGCGAGGAATTGGGGTGGTGACTCTTGAATGAGAAGTATAATTGTAAGGGTTGACTCTAAAAACGGTTCGCTTTTGTTTTGCTGTATTCTAAAACACATATACTGTATTTTAAAAATAATCTGAAATCCATCACACTTTATCCAGGCTTTGGACTGGCTAAAGAGCAAAATTCATTTTGGGCGCGTTTAAAATCAGCTTATAAGCATCGTCAATATTTTTTTTAATTTTTATTATTTTTTATAAAAGTTTCTATTTACATTTGAACGCATTGTATCTATATACATCTTCTGATAAATTCAGTCTAGTTTCTGTAGGTAGGATATGGCTTTCAAGCAATCCTTGATCTCACCATCCTCTTCGTATTTTTTTACTATTTTTCCCAACCTTTCATCACGTTTCATGTAGACTGTTTTTTCCGTTTACCTTCCATACTCAGTTCTGCCCTCATTAAGGCGCACGCCGAATTTTCTGCTTCTCTTTTCTAACACCTAATAACGTCATTAATTTTCGGATTTGGTTTAGCAAGCATGTGATTAATTTTGTGGTGCCAGCCTTCTACAGCGTTGGTCGTTCGGTGGCGCCGTTTGTAGCAACTCCAAAGGTTGCTAGGGGTTTCTTCATTTTCCAACCATCTATCTACGAAGAGTCAAAAAATTCAGAAAGTTTGGGGATATCCGGCGCATGTGAATGTATCTCCAGCCAACCATCACACGTATCTTCAGGCCGTAGAAACGCCAGCGCAGCATACATGCGAACATGTTGTCTCACTTCTTCGTTTTCTTTTCTCCAGAGACGCTTTCTCATATGGAAATAACATCCATGCACTTCAGCTGTCGGAAAGACAACTTTAATTGCTGAAATCGCAGCTGATTCGAAGTCCACGGTCACGTTTGCAGGTTTCCATTCTGGAATTTTTTCCATCAGATTTCGGAAAAGACGTCTCTTTTGTTTTGTTTGGCAGTAGTGCAAAGGCAACTGGATAGATGTTTGTCTCATTATTTGTACTCCCAAAGTCAGCGTGAACGGCGTATATTTACGAAAACTGTTTGCTGCAGCACTTGAACGTACCATCCACAAAAAAGTCTTGTTTACTCCTTAGAGCCTCTCATCCTGCCCTTCCGCTAAAAATTATTATCCTCTCTCCTAGTTTGTCGTCGCTTAACAGAAAACTGCTGCCATCGTTCATAGCTAGTATATCTGCTTTTAGGTCAATTTCTTCTCTTGTCGGTGGATCTCTCTCATTTCCCTGTGATTTTGCCCGCTGGTAGTACAAAGCTCTCTTCGTTGTTTGCTGCTCTGGCATTTCAGTGACAAAATCATAGCCTCGATTATGCAGGCAACCCAGCTCCTCTGAATATATTTTTGAAATAGACGTCTCTTCGTCTCTTGCCCTCTTCTTTGCGTGGTTCAAAGTCTTCCTTACTTCCAACCGAGCGACATTCGGAGGTCCACATTGATGCTCGAATGAAAAAAGCACTGTCGAATCCTTCGTTTTCAGCATTCCTCGGCAGTGGTTTGCTCTGTCTTGAACAGCGCCGCGTTACTGTTCCATCTTCTTTAGTTCTCTTCACTGTGCAAGAATAACCTTCGTAGAGACAACATGGCTTACCGTGATTGGAGGTTGAAAATTCCATATCAGAACTACTGTGTCAAAAATACACGAATCGCGTGATGTGAACTCTTCGACAGCCAGAGCGGCACTAAGGCTGTGTTTGTGTATCAGACAGTCGGCGGCTGTGCCTAGTACCGAGGGGAAGGGGGGGGGGGGGGTAAGGTCCCTGTGTCCGAGGAGCAGGTAGTTTAGTGTGATCAGGACGGCCCGGGCGCGGGTAAGCCCGACACAAAGGGAGCAGGTATTGGGCGCGAATCTCGCACATTTCTAGTTGGGCGCGAATCTCACTGGGCGCGATGTTCGTAGATTCCTGTACATTATCTCTCAATAGCTACTGCATCCTACGCCCACTTGGAACCCCCCCCCCCCCCCCCCCACACACACACACCCAATCATTTCTTTCGTTACCCAGTTGACGATTCCATGATCATTCAGCGTGTATCCTAAAAACTGATTCCTTCATCCAGCTCTTCGAAGACTGGTCTCTTAGAAGAATGTCTGAGCCCAGAAAACCGGCCATCTATGCCGCTACTTCAGTCGTTACTGGCCCATATTTAATGGATACATCTTCAAGAGTAATACGTACTGAAAAAAAAAGATCAAGCGTCGAGATTTGTGCTATTACTTCTTTGGCGGACTATAAAACTTAAAATAATGATTACAGAAAGTATAATTATGCTTCCTAAAAAGAAGTGAATGGCATGTTATTGAGCGAATTCTTCTACTTGAGCTTCCAAAATTTCTTCCTCGCTCAAAAAACGTAACGTACTTCTAACAGAGTTATAGCCAATTGTGAAACTTTACGAGTACACGCACTAAATTACTTTAACGCGATCACATATTGGCTCAGCCATTCGCCACACCAACCGTAACGTTCGCTACGGTTTCATTCGAAATAATTATAGAAATTGCCAACAGAAGGCAACATTTGCCAAGGGGCAGGCAGCGGGACGTTCTTTTATCGTTCTCATACGAAATGGTCCAGTTTTCGAGCGATAGGTGTCTCGCTCTACGAGAATATCCCAGCTCGATCTAACCTCTAGTGTGGACTTAATAACGCCGGTCGGTCCTCAATTCGCCCGGTATCATGTAATGACTTGAAGTAGCCTGGACTCATCACGTCGTTGGAAATCACCGGCAGAAATTATTGAGCCACTCTGCCTCTATAGCCGTACATAATTGCGAAAGTGTTGTCGGAGCAGGATTTTTTGCACGAACTGACATCTCGATTATGTCCCATAAATGTTCAGTGGGATTCATGTCTGCAATCTGGGTGGCCAGACCATTCATTCGCTCGAAATATCCAGAATGTTCTTCAAACCAATGGAGAAAAATTGTGGCCTGGTGACATGGAGCAATGTCATTCACAAAAATTCCGTAGTTGTTTGGGAACGTGAAGAACATGAATGGATGCAAACGCTCTCAAAGTAGCAGTCCATAACCATTTGCTGCCAGTGATCGGTTCACTTGGACCAGAAGGACCCAGTGCGTTCCATGTAAATGGAGCCCATGTCACTGTGTACCCGCCATCAGTTTGAGCAGTTCCTTGTTGACAACTTGAGTTCATAGCTTCGTGTGGTCCCCAACGCACTCGAACCCTACCTTCAGCTCTTACTAACTGAACTCGGGGCTCATTTGACCAGCCCACGGTTTTTCCAGTCATGCAGAGTCCAAAAAATATGGTCACGAGCGCAGGAGAGACGGTGCAGTCGATGTAATGCTGTTAGCAAAGATACTCGCATCAGTGTTCTGCTGCCATAGGGTGTTCACGCCAAACTACGCCACGCTGACCTAACTGATACGTTCGTCGCACATCCCACATTGATTTCTGTGGTTGTTTCATGCAGTGTTGCTTGTCTTTTAGCACTGACAATTCTACGCAAACGCTGCTGTTCTCAGTCCTTAAGTGACTGCTTTGTCTGTGGTGCGAGGCAGTACCTGAAATTTGGTATTCTCAGCCCACTCTTGACGTTATGGATCTCGGAATATTGATTTTTCTAACGATGTCAGAAATGGTGCGTCCCAAGCGCCTAGCTCCAACTACGATTGCGCGTTCAGAGTTTGTTGATTGCCGTCGTGCGGGCGCAATCATACCGGAAACATTTTCATACGAATCAAATGACAACTCCGCCAGCACCTTGCGTACGAGAAACTACCGCCATCTGTATGTGTGCATATCGCGTTCCCACGACTTTTGTTACCTCAGTGTATACTAGAAAACTGTCTTTTGAACACAGCGTTGTGGTCCGGTTTATGCCAACACCTTAGTTATACTGGTGCTTGGTCGCCAAAGTACTTGACAAATTGTGCCATAAATGTTTTTTTCCGCGATCGGATTCAATACCTTTCATTACTTATTCACTGAAGCTCACACAATTACCTTCAGAACAGATTCCCTAAACTTTAATTTATATTAGACCTCAACAAATTTCTCTTTTACGGGCACGATTTTCTTGTTTTTATCGGTATAACTATTGTATTCTCTCTATTGTGGCCATCATTAGCTATTTTGCTGCCCAGATAGCAAATATCATCTTGTTACGTACCATCCCTTTTTTTTTTTTAAAAAAAAAAAAATTCTTTATTATCTAAATCATTATAATGATACAAGTTTGACCCACTACCTTACTACATTAGTGGGTCCTATTAGTGATACATTTTTTATTACATTTTTGCAGCTTAGTGTACTTATTAGTGGGAGCTACAGTTAACATTAATAACAATGGGCATCTAATCTACTTGTGTTGCTTATACTAATTCCTATTATTATTAATCTAATTTATATATATTTACTGCAGCGTTACATGCGTGCCAGTGAAGATATAAACCTACTTTTACTGCCCTGCTCTTCGAGCTAACCCCGAAGAGCATGCCCCTGGCACTGGGCGGGCCTCGATGTTTATTCGCTGCAGTCCCTATCTTAATTTCCTATATCTAATTCCTACAAACTACTCTATCCTACGTCATGTCCGGTATGTGTGTGTCGCAATCGGTTGTTGTTCCCTACTCCCCCTAGTCCTGCACGTGGCGGTTCCCAACTTAGAGGTAGTCGGCCAGTCCACGCACAGGCGGTATGGGAACAGGGCTCTTGCACTCAGTTGGTGGTTATTGTCGCTCATTTTTTAATGTATTTCTCCTAAGTAGTCGATTAATACTTTGCGTGATATCTCGTTTGCCAGGGTGTTCAGGGTCTGAAACGTTTCTTCTCGCCTAAGTAACTGGTATGTGTCTCGGTTGGGTAGTCTGTCTCGTAGTCCGTTGGCGATATCATTGAAGAGGGGACACTCATAGACCACGTGCTCAGGCGTGCCCTCCGGATCGCCACAGTCACACGCTGGTGTCGCCCTTTTCCCAAATCGACATAAATATGTCGGGTAGGGTCCATGGCCAGTGAGAAAGTGGATCAACCCTCCCGTGGGCTCAAAGTACTTCAGGCCAAGTCGTTCCCTCACCTCGGGTAGGAACTGGAAAGTTCTTCGTCCAGTCTCTTCTGCTTCCCAAAACTCCTGCCAGAGCTCTTCCCCTTTTGTCCTTATCTCTCTTTTGTCCCTTAATCTGATACCCATGATCTCAGCAATTTTCTCATTATTTCCCTTCTTGGCCCAATACCAAGCCGCCTGTTCTCTAATCTTTATATCCAGGGGACAGAGCCCCATTATTATTAATAGGGCTCCCCCTGGAGATGTTCTATAGGCCCCTACGGATCTTAATATCATGCTTCTCTGAACCCTTCTCACTGCCATGGCGGGCACCACCCTCGTGAGCCTGTGCGCCCAGACTCCCGAGCCGTAGCCCACTACTGAGGTTAGAATACTACTATGGTAAAGTCTAATTAGGTGTGGAGGAAGATGAAATCTTTTGTGGCCTATGGAGATTAAGTTATTTAATATCTGAAGGGCTCTCTGGGTGACTGTTTCAATATGCTTCCCAAAATTCCACCTCTCATCAATGATAACTCCCAGGTAACGTGTCTCTCGTCGTCGGAGAACTGGTGAACCATCTATTCTGACAGTCGGGTTTCTAATAAGGTTTCCTTTTAGTAGTAAGTAGGTCGATTTACTAGGTGATATCGTCATTTTTGTCGATTGGCACCACTTCTGAAGTTTGTCTAGTGCTGTCTCTATTTTTGGTTCTATGTCTTCGCGGCTACGGCCGCCAACCAACAGGAGGAGGTCATCCGCGTAGGCTATCACCTCTAGCACCTCATTACTTTGTTGCAATTTATCTAGTAATGGCTCCATATGGATATCCCAAAAAAGGGGTCCTAAGACAGAGCCTTGGGGACATCCTTTGGTGATTACCTTTCCAACTCTTTCGCTAGACGATGATAACCAGACCTCCCGATCCTTACAATAGCTCCTCAGGCAACCATATAGCGGCCCTGGACACTCTTTCTCCCGCAAGCAGGAGAAGAGCGAAGGCCACCAAAGGTTGTCAAAGGCGCCACTGATATCCACCATGATGCCAACCACGTATTTATGCGGGGTCGAGCTGCAGACCTCAGCCGCCAGAGCAATAGCATCAGATGCTGATTGCCCCGGCCTAAAACCGAACTGCCTGTCACTCACCCCGCACAACACTCGGTGTGCCGTCAATCTGTCAGCCAGCAGTTTCTCTAATATTTTACCAAATATGTCCAACAGGCAAATCGGCCTGTAAGATTTCACATTTGCTGGGTCCTTGTCTATTCCTTTCTTTATAATGATTACGTTTGCTGTTTTCCATCTCTTCGGAAATTTCCTCTGTCGGAGACATTCGTTGTAAAGATGCGTTAATGGCGCAGTTAATTGTGGCGCCAGAAACTGCACTACCTCCGCCACAATGCCGTCCGGCCCAGGAGCTTTACCTTTTTTCAATGATCTTATATGAGCTGCCACCTCCTCCTCTGAAAAAGGGTAGACAGCCGTCTCATTACCGTATTCCTCCTGGTCTTCGTTTCTAAGTTGTTTCTGCCCTTCTGTTTCCCCTTCCGCATTGTCGTCAGGCAACAGGGACTGGAGGAGGACCCCCGCAGTTTCCTGCCAGGACTCCGTCATCCTGTCTCCGTACCTGACTGTTGATAACTCCAGAGGAGAGCGGATTTTTTCCCTTACCAGCTTGTATGGGAGCCCCCATGGGTCCGTGACCAGCTGGTTAAGCACGAAATTCTCCCAACTTCGCATCCTAACTTCGCGTAGTTCCTTTTGGAACTTCTGCTTTTCCTCCCTGTATAATATCTGCCACCTTTGGCGTTCTTGCCAGACGACACTGCGCTGGTAGTGCCTTCTTAACCTTCTGACAGATCGACGCAGTTCACCTAGTTCTGCAGTCCATGGTGACGGAGAGGCCGCCATGGCCCTCCTCCTTGTAGGTACGGCTGCCTTCACCGCTCTTGTCACTGCATTCACCAGTTCCTCTGTTCTTTGGTCAACGTCTATGTCTAGATACATGTCACCTTCAGGTAATGGAGGAATGTCACACTCCCTTGCTAGGCGCTCCCAGTCAGCTCTTCTATAATTTAGTTGCACCTCCCACCCCGTGGCCCAGCGGCACTCTCTTTCGCCCAAGGTAAAGGATATCAAGTTGTGATCGCTTGTGGTGGCATTCTCTAGGACTCTCCAATTTTGAATAAAGTTAACCAAATTTGGTGTTATGAGGGTCACATCAATATTTGTGCCCTGTCCTCCCCCTGCAGCATATGTAGGAGGATTTCCAGGCCTGTTAGCCACCACAAGTTGTGATGCCATTATAAGTTCCTCAACTTTTTCACCGTTAGCATCCCTTGTGCCACTGTACCACAGGGGGGATTTTGCATTAATGTCGGCTGTTACTACTACTTTTCTTCCCTGCAACGCCGTGGTGACTCTAGCCAGGTGGTCAATGTAGAGTTCTATATTATCCCCATATTGAAAATACATGTTTATGAGGATTATTGTTCCCATGGGGGTTTGAAGCTCCACGACGTTGCAGTGGCTAGTTGCGAATTGTGATAATGTGGTAACTCTGAGGAGCTTATTTGTGATTTTAATCACCGCCTTCGGGTTATCTCCCGTGCTGACTATTTGCCAGCCTGCAGCGGCAAAAGCTATCTTTCCAGCCAGGGAGTATGGCTCCTGTAGACAGAGTACATCTAGTCTCCTCTCTTCCACCTCCCTCCGGAGCTCCTGCATGACGAGTCTGCTATTATGACTGTTAAGTTGTCCAATGGTAATTTTAGTCATTAAGGGTAATATGTGTGTATTCGGTCATGTGGCCAAGTCTTGCTCCAGTCGAAAGCAATCCGTCCGTGTGCTATTACTGATTGCTGGTAAATTTCGTTAAGGTCAAATTTCTCACCTCGTCTGTCGAAAACTTTCTTGAGCAGATCACGCAAGGCTCCGAAGTCGGTGGGGAGATTCACTGATTTTAGCTGGATTCTGTCAACAGCCTCCATAACCGAGAAGGTTACCTTTTTACCGTCTTCATGTCCTACCCGGACCACATGTCGTAAGGCAGTGGTCAGGGTTGCCGGCTGCTCCAATCTGGATAATTGCATAGTATACTCCAAATTTGGGTATACCCTCACCGGATCAACCGGTGGGACTCTGACAACTGATGAGCTCTGTACAGTGGGGCTCGTGCTTGAGCTTGTCACTGTATTTTCTTGAACCGGTAGTTGATTTATATGATTGATTTGATTGTCTTTTGACGTTACGATGTGATTGTCTTTCGGCGTTACCACAGTTACAGGATGCCCTTGCCGTTGTGGGTGTATTATCGGCTTTTTTCCCCGGCTTCCAGAGGAGAGAGTTTCAGTCGTGAGGGGGAGATTGGTTTGTATACCAATGTCCATTGTTGGAAAGTCAGTCTGGGTTTCTTTATCTCGTGTTTCAGTTCTAAAGGCGCCGGAGAGCGACCTCAGAAACTCCTTAAATCTGTTTGCCCTCACGGCATCCCTCCTCCTTTTGCTCGGGGACTTCCGTTTTGGCATCCTATTTGGTGTACCTGGCTCAGCCATAGTCTGTTCTGGAGATGAGTCTTTGCTCCAGCATCCTATATGTAGGGCAATTCCTGCCTGTGGCTCCGCAAGACTTCTTGCCTCTATTCTTACACGGTATGCAGACCGCCGCCGCCTTACAATCTTTGCGGCTATGACCATGTTCCCCACATTTAGTGCATGTCGGCTCCCTGGTGCACAGCCTCAAGACGTGATCCAGGTCACCACAGTTGTGGCAACGAGGTACCACGACATAGTCTCTAGCATTAACGGCGTGAAAGCCAATATATATTTTGCCCATTGTTGTGATGTTCCGCCACATTTGTGCTGACACCTCGGCGACGTGATGAACGACATCACGACCCCGTGGCCCAGTCTTAAATTTTAATTTAAAACAGTTTTTGAATTCCTCTTCATTTATCTCCTCAAAATTTTGCAGCCTGATTGTATCTATTAATTCTTCATTGGTCATTATTGATGGTACGTCATATAATATGACTAAAGGATTTCGTTTCCTCGGTGGTTCGCATTTAACCACCGAGTTCAGTTTCTGATTAGTCAACAGTTTTTCTTTGTCATTCTCAGAAGCAACTTCAACTATGACAGAGTTTCTACTTGGTTTTATTCTTTTGATTCGTATCTTGTCTTTAACAGGATCTATGTTTTTTGTGAACAGTTCTTGGATCTTTTTGACACTGGTGTCTTGCCCAGGAAGTGTCCTGAGGAAGACAGCCGTGTCAGTTCTCTTTGTGATTCTGTCAATTGTGTCTTTGGTCGAGTTTTGTGGGCGCTTTGTGGGCGCTTGCGCGGCCACAGCTGCCCACGTCTTGGCTGGTTGTTTTCTTAATCTTTCATTCTTTTTTTCGAGTTCTTCTGCCCTACCTTCTAGTTTGGCGTGGGCAATAGCCCATGCTGCCAACTCATTTTTAATAATGGCAAGACCAGCTTGGCTTATCTTGCCGTTTTTGATTTGTTGCTCCATGAGCGACGCTATCCTAGTATATCTTTCCATAACAGTTTCATTCTTTGCCTGTCCCTGCTCGTCCTGTGGAGAGGGATCAGGCGCAATGGAAGCTCGTTGAGGCGCACACGTATCACTCGTTTCGTTGTCAGCCATGATTGACGAGTGATAAAAAGGAGCCCGTCTCTTGCCCCGGACCGGCTCCTCTGGCATGGGGGGGGGGACTTCTGCAGCTCGCCCACCGACCTCGCCCCTAGGTCAAGGGCACTTCCGAGCTGCCAGGTTCAGCGCACCGTCGCCAGTGCACTGGTCCTCGTCGGTGTCCCCGTCATCGATGATTTCACGCGACGCTCCTCGGCTCCTAAATAAAGAAACTTCCTGGCAGATCAAAACTGTGTGCCCGACCGAGACTCGAACTCGGAGCATTTTGCCTTTCGCGGCCAAGTGCTCTACCAACTGAGCTACCCAAGCACGAATAACGCCCCGTCCTCACAGCTTCACTTCTTCCAGTACCTCGTCTCCTTTCGGCTGCCTGTAATACTAAACATCCCAACACTGATAACTATACATAACTGGATCGCTAGCCTCACTATGAAATGTTGATTCCATGAGAAAAATGTAATTCAGTTACAGTGGCTCAATAGGCCCTTCTTCCCGAAGACCCAACATCCTCTCAGTTGTCGGTCAACTATACGGGTATCAGGGGGGAAAATTTCACAACAATAAATCGAATTAAATGAACGGTAACTCCGTTCACTTACATATGCGACAAACAGGTTAAGGAACACACCGCCGGCCGCTGTGGCAGAGCGGTTCTAGGCGCTACAGTCCGGAACCGCGCTGCTGCATCGGTCGCAGGTTCGAATTCTGCGTCGGGCATGGCTGTGTGTGATGTCCTTAGGTTAGTCAGGTTTAAGTAGTTCTAACTCTAGGGGACTGATGGCCTCAGATGCTAAGTCCCGTAGTGCTCAGAGCCATTTGAACCATTTTTTGAACACACCAGAACGAAGCGACAACGTAAAATTCCTGAATACACGTTAAAGAAAGGAAAACCTAACAACTAACAAGTAGACATCAGTGTAAATTAAGAGTGAAGCTCTTTTATCAGATTGAAATTCAAAGCTACATTGTCAGATTAAAGCCCACTAATTCCTGACTTCGTATCTTAACTCATGTAGTTGCTACAACTTTGCGAAGTTTCAGTAACACTTTTAAGTTATAGGTTTTCGTGGAAACTAGTCACAGTAAAAGAACATAACGGATTCTCCATTTCTTTTCCTAGTCCTATAGTCCCACCAGTAAACCAGCTAGATCAAGTTGCCATCAGCACTGAACCCTGAGTTACGCAGACGGCGTCTATTCGCTTTTACGCCACTCCAGGTAACCTCACAGCTTCCTCCAATGTGCAGTACGCCTACTACTGCCTAAATATCTCACGTCGCACTCCATTCTCACACGCCAGTCGATCCTTGGGTGCCCAATACCAGCCTGACATCGACTGATCCCGCTCCCTTCCAGTTCCTATTCCCCAATACACATTCTTCCCCTCTCCACTCTATATATGGGATGTCTCTTCAGAACATCCTGGTCCCCGTCGTCTTGTGGGCTCACGTGAATTTCCCTGTATAGCTCAAGAGGTTGCTTGATTTATCATAAGTATACGTCCAAGTGATGCTAAATGTTGTTATCTATACGTATAGAAAAGTACTATCTTCTCAAAAATCTTCATATCGTGAGCTACACCCTTCATTTTTATACACACATCAAAAAGTTTTGCATCACCCCTGTTTCCAGAACTCGTGAAGGTAGACGTTGACTGTGGATTTTGTACCACAGACACAGTCCATTTGACTGTTCAGAGATGTCACTAAAACCGCCCAAAGCTGTAAACAACCAAGCATGAGCAGCGCCTATTAGATGGATGGCGTCCGACAGCCAATCAGTCCCAACCATTCCAACAGGAATGACCGTAGTTCAACCACGCCTAGACGGTCAATACCGCCGTTCCATCGCGTCCGCATTGTTAATTTGTGCCAGAATGGGTTCCCAACAAGGGAAGTGTCCAAGCGTCTCAGAGTGAACCAAAGCGATGTTCTTCGGACATGGAGAAGGTACAGAGAGACAGAAACTTTCGATGACATCCCTCGTTCAGGCCGCCCAGGGGGTACTACGGCAGTGAATGACCGCTACCTACGCATCATGGCTCGGAGGAACCCAGACAGCGACGCCACCACGTTATTAACGCTTTTCGTGCAGCCACAGGACGCCGTGTTACGACTCAAACTGTGCGCAATAAGCTGCGTGATGCGTAACTTCACTCCCGACGTCCATGGCGAGGTCCATCTTTGCAACCACGACACAATGTAGCACGGTACAGATGGAGCCAACGATATGCCGAATGGGCCGCTCAGGATTGGCATCACGTTTTCACTGATGAGTGTCGCATATACTTTCAACCAGGCAATTGTCGGAGACGTATTTGGAGGTATCCTGGTCAGGCTGAACGCCTTAGACACACTGTCCATCGAGTGCAGCAAGTTGGAAGTTCCCTGCTGTTTTGGGTTGGCAT
Organism: Schistocerca americana; assembly: GCF_021461395.2. NCBI lineage: Eukaryota > Metazoa > Arthropoda > Insecta > Orthoptera > Acrididae > Schistocerca > Schistocerca americana. Next base: position 804,596,758 of record NC_060121.1, read on the forward strand.
TATGTGGGGCCCACGTACGCTTATAGTGGTCAAGGAAGGCGCTGTAACGGCTGTACGATTCGTGAATGCCATCCTCCGACCGATAGTGCATTAGTGTTCATGGACGACAGTTCGCGCCCCCATCGTGCACATCCTGTGAATGACTTCCTTCAGGATAACGACATCGCTCGAATAGAGTGGCCAGCATGTTTTCCATACATGAACCCTATCGAACATGCGTGCGATAGATTGAAAAGGGCTGCTTATGGACGACGTGACCTACCAACCACTCTGAGGGGACTACGCCGAATCGCCGTTGAGGAGTGGGACAATCTGGAGCAACAGTGCCTTGTGGATAGTATGCCACGACGAGAACAGGCATGCATCAATGCAAGAGGATGTGCTACTGGGTTTCACAGGTACTAGTGTGTACAGCAACCTAGAGCACCACCTCTGAAGGTCTCGATGTATGGTAGTACAACATGCAATGTGTGGTTTTCATGAGCAATAAAAATGGCGAAAATGAAGTTTGTGTTGCTCTCTATTCCAATTTTCTGTACAGGTTCCGGAACTCTCGGAACCGAGGTGATGGAAAACTTTTTTTATGTGTGTATATGACATTAGTCAATTTACTCATGCCTCCTTTGTTACCTTTGTCTGCAGTCACTTTCAGAAACCAATTTAATCATCAAATTAACTAATTTAGTGTGATGGCATTCTGAATTGCTGGTGTACCCTTGTATCACCACAATAAAATTAAAACAGTAAATGGAAGGGGTAGTACGAATGAGATCAGTGGCGATTTAAGTTTAGAAAAATAATGACTTTATTCATCGTTTTATAACTACAATCGGGACAAACGTAAATCAAGAAATAAATCGTGCTTGACGGGAAAAGTATTCATTATGGTGGAAACTATGCAGGTTCTCCCCTTAATTAATCCATTTTACAACGCATTCACACTTCGCTTACATGAATCCACTGTGAGGCCAAATTCTATTCATATGGTATCAGCTACGTCCAGGCACACACAAACTATGGTTCATGGAGAATAGGGAGCTGTGAATATCATTTAACAAACCTAAACCTGTGCAGCAATACTTCACCCTTTTCCATTAATTCAGGCAGCAGCAGAGAATGGCAAGGGATGGAGCGCGGCGGCAGCTGAAATGTTTTGACGCGTCGAGGAAAACTTGGAAAATATGCGCACTGGCCTTGCGATTATTAGAATTCAGAAAACATAACTATCAGTTCCCTGAAATTCCTGCGGATTTCAGTGTGAGGTGCACCCTTTTACTGGCCTGGCCAACCAGTTTGACTCATAGGCACGACGGCGCATGCTGGAATTGTCAAATGTCAGACCGCCGACTCAGGATAACTAAATTCATCCTCGTGATGCACGATGTGTCCAAGATGATATGCAGTTCCACTGGCGGTACAGTTGGAAACTGCCACTGGCTCTTAGTCCACCACAAGCTGCATACCACAAGTCTCACACACTAGGGAAAAACCTAAAGTTCTCCACCAGACAAGGACCAGATGACGAAGAAGGCAAATAATAGCAATCACTTTCCACTAAGACTCGTACAGGAGCCGAATTAGTAGAAAATAATCGCCTCCTTGTTGTGCAAACCAATCGAACTATCCTCTACTCATTGAATCTCCCCTCCTGACTGTTCTGCTGGCCTGGTAGCCAATCCAGACGCAGCACTGGAGTACCCACGGTGGGGAAGAAGTCTCTGCTTTCCATATCGTCAGGGGAGCCAATCAGCGAGTCAAACTCTCTCTTGTCTAAAAAAAAAAGAAATTCTCACAGTAAGCATGGCCATTTTCTGGCAAAAATCTGCTACACTGACGGAACCACAGTCCCTCATTTACGAAGAGATCTAATCTTTTCAGGCCGACGATTTCCAATTTCTGAAAGAGGGCTGTTAAGCTTCCCAGACAGACGTGCCTGTGAAATACATGTTTTTTCCCCTCGCTAAAAGAACTTCCTGACACCAGGGAAGTTACAATCTTGCCTCCTCCAAAGACATGCACCAGCCGATCTGATTGTATCGTCCCAGCTTCTAACATGAGAATGCTTATATTTTTATGACCGTCCTGCTGTTTGCACGAAAGTCAGATTGCAGAATCACTCTTAACTGGGTTCCTCCACCCACTTTCCGCCAACTGGCTGCCTTCACGACGGACGGTTGGCTGACTCATGTAAAATGTTTTGCGAGCCGATGGCCTCCTGCTCGGAGCCTGATTGGGAAGAATGGAGTACCACAGCCCTCTGCAGGTACAATTCACAAAGCAGTACTTCCCCAAACCACTCGCACAATAAGGTCGCTCGACACAACTTTTGTGGTCCACAATCCATCTTTCTTCCTGATCTCTGTCGTCTCCGCTATGTCCCCTTGGGTACAAATTCTCCACACGCTACACATGCAGTTATAAGAACATTCTCCTCACAATTTCCGCATTTAAAAAAATCATAAGCTACACATACCAAATGTAGTATTGGTGTGCGCAGAGATCATGACCTAAAATATGAACATTAATCCGACCGATTGGGTAGTTAAAGTGAGAGGCTGGCTTGTCACCTTTCATAGCTATCGCTGGAAACCGTTAATGTTACCTCTGACAGGAAAGTGAAGCTTTGAAGATGCCGATCCATAACCGTTAATTGTCCTCAAATAGCCTCGGAGTTCTCGGAGCCGCTATGGTTCCATGACAACACCAAGTACCACACACGCTTTGTAGTAATCATTGTTATGAACGGTTTATCTGTTCTCTGTTGAGTGATCCCCAGTTACTTTTATTTACCCATGTCTTCATGGTGAAGTCTCACTTTATAAGGCGTCACGATCTACTACTTTTAGTGTCTCATATCCTAACCTAATTCCCTCAAAGCAGTATACATGATACATGGTGCTTATAAATTAGTTATACAAAAGTAATCTTTCATTCTGAAAAGGACAACTAACTTCTAGAAATATTTGATACAGCATTGAACGCAATATGTCTTCAAGTTTTATTTGCACCCAACATTGTTAGTTTCCAATGTTCCCGCTAGGTGGCATGCGCGAATGTGCTGCACCAACAGTCATCATGGAGTCGTACAATGGTGCGGTGGAGTTGATGCCTGATTTGCAGGAGAGATCCAAACAGCGATGACATGAGTCTCATAATATTATGGAGAGACAGGAAAGGAAGTTGGCCGTGCCCTTTCAAAGGGACTATCCCGGCACTTGCCTAGAGAGATTTGGGAAATCACAGAAAAACCAAATCAGGATGGCTGGACGTTGGTTTGAACCGTCATCCTCCCAAATGAGAATCCAGTGGCTAACCACTGCGCCGGTGGTGCAGTGATGCGAGGTGTTATTTATAGTGTCATGAAGCCACATCTGCTACTACAGTTCAGGATTAAATATCGCCAGCTACCACCTCAAAGATAAAATGTTATTAATTAGAACAATCGTTTCACAGAAACTAGCTGTTTATGACACAGGTCCCCGGGTCAGGGTCGACCAGCAGTATCTAAACCAGCAATTTATTTTATTTAATCGTATGGCTGGGCGCCCCGACGGGTAGACCGTTCGCCAGGTGCCGGTCATTCAATTTGACGCCACTTCGGCGACCTGCAGTCGATGAGGATGATAGGATGATGATGTGGACAGTACAACACCCAGTCCCTCGGCGGAAAAAATTCCCCGACGCAGCCGGGAATCGAACCCGGTCCCAGAGGATTGACAGTCCGTCACTCTGATCATACAGTTACCGGGGGCGGACAAGGCAGCAATTGAACAAGTTCGACAATGTTACATCGTAGTCCGGCTAAATCAGCGACACGTGGCAGCTTAGTGTTGAGTATACTTAGTGTTACAGTGTGAAAGGTATTACGGAAATGCCTGTCATTAACACCCTACAAGCTGGATTTGTTGCAAGCTTTAGAAGAAAGTGACAAAGAAAAACGACGTGAGTTTAGTGTAGAAATGATTTAACATAATGCACACTGAAGATGATTTTCTTAATAAAATTTGTTCTCAGTGACAAAGCCACCTTCCATATCTGCGTTAAAGTAAATCAGCATAATGCTCGAAAATGGTGTGAGTGGAAACACGTCTCGTAATGGAACGTTTATGGGGCTCTGCCAAGGTATACGTTTTTTGCGCTGTAAGTTGTAACAAGATTTATGATCTTTTCTTTTTTACCGAGTTGGCAATAACTGTGGTATCGAACCTCGGCATACCTGAACATTTTCTGATGCCTCAATTACAACAGGATATGGGCACAAAACTTATTTTCCAGCAAGCTGGGGCGCCACCAAATTACGATCGAGATGTTGTCGCGTATCTCCGTGGGAATTGTCGACTTGAATTGGACGTAGTGGACCAATGTCCTGGCCACCACGATTGCCTAATCTGATCCCAACGGATTTCTATGTATGCGGTTACATTAAAGACAGAGTGTTTTTTCCTCTGTTTCCGGGAAAAGTCGGCGAGCAACATCAACGGATAACAGAAGCAGTTACCACCATACACCACTACTTGCTTCATAGGATTTGGTAGGAAACTGATTACAAAAGAAAATGGTTTAAATGGCTATAAGCACTATGGGACTTAACATCTGAGGTCATCAGTCCCCTAGACTTAGAACTACTTAAACCTTTTTTTTTTTTTTTTTGGTCATCAGTCTGCTGACTGATTTGATGCGGCCCGCCACGAATTCCTTTCCTGTTTTCCTGTGCTAACCTCTTCATCTCAGAGTAGCACTTGCAACCTACGTCCTCAATTATTTGCTTGACGTATTCCAATCGCTGTCTTCCTCTACAGTTTTTGTCCTCTACAGCTCCCTCTAGTACCATGGAAGTCATTCCCTCATGTCTTAGCAGATGTCCTATCATGCTGAACCTTCTCCTTATCAGTGTTTTCCACATATTCCTTTCCTCTCCGATTCTGCGTAGAACCTCCTCATTCCTTACCTTATCAATTCACCTAATTTTCAACATTCGTCTATAGCACCACATCTCAAATGCTTCGATTCTCTTCTGTTCCGGTTTTCCCACAGTCCATGTTTCACTACCATACAATGCTGTACTCCAGACGTACATCCTCAGAAATTTCTTCCTCAAATTAAGGCCGGTATTTGATATTAGTAGACTTCTCTTGGCCAGAAATGCCTTTTTTGCTATAGCGAGTGTGCTTTTGATGTCCTCCTTGCTCCGTCCGTCATTGGTTATTTTACTGCCTAGGTAGCAGAATTCCTTAACTTCATTGACTTCGTGACCATCAATCCTGATCTTAAGTTTCTCGCTGTTCTCATTACCTTCGTCTTTCTCCGATTTACTCTCAGACCATACTGTGTACTCATTAGACTGTTCATTCCGTTCAGCAGATCATTTAATTCTTCTTCACTTTCACTCAGGATAGCAACGTCATCAGCGAATCGTATCATTGATATCCTTTCACCTTGTATTTTAATTCAACTCCTGAACCTTTCTTTTATTTCCATCATTGTTTCCTCGATGTACAGATTGGAGAGTAGGGGCGAAAGGCTACAGCCTTGTCTTACACCCTTCTTAATACGAGCACTTCGTTCTTGATCGTCCACTCTTATTATTCCCTCTTGGTTGTTGTACATATTGTATATGACCCGTCTCTCCCTATAGCTTACCCCAACTTTTTTCAGAGTCTCGAACAGCTTGCACCATTTTATATTGTCGAACGCTTTTTCCAGGTCGACAAATCCTATGAAAGTGTCTTGATTTTTCTTTAGCCTTGCTTCCATTATTGGCCGTAACGTCAGAATTGCCTCTCTCGTCCCTTTGCTTTTCCTAAAGCCAAACTGATCGTCACCTAGCGCATTCTCAATTTTCTTTTCCATTCTTCTGTACATTATTCTTGTAAGCAGCTTCGATGCATGAGCTGTTAAGCTGATTGTGCGATAATTCTCGCACTTGTCAGCTCTTGCCGTCTTCGGAATTGTGTGGATGATGCTTTTCCGAAAGTCAGATGGTATATCGCCAGACTCATATATTCTACACACCGACGTGAATAGTCGTTTTGTTGCCACTTCCCCCAATGATTTTAGAAATTCTGATGGAATGTTATCCATCCCTTCTGCCTTATTTGACCGTAAGTCCTCCAAAGCTCTTTTAAATTCCGATTCTAGTACTGCATCCCCTATCTCTTCTAAATCTACTCCCGTTTCTTCTTATATCACATCAGACAAATCTTCACCCTCATAGAGGCTTTCAATGTATTCTTGCCACCTATCTGCTCTCTCCTCTGCATTTAACTGTGGAATTCCCGTTGCACTCTTAATGTTACCACCGTTGCTTTTAATGTCACCAAAGGTTGTTTTGACTTTCCTGTATGCTGAGTCTGTCCTTCCGACAATCATATCTTTTTCGATGTATTCACATTTTTCCTGCAGCCATTTCGTCTTAGCTTCCCTGCACTTCCTATTTATTTCATTCCTCAGCGACTGGTATTTCTGTATTCCTGATTTTCCCGGAACAAGTTTGTACTTCCTCCTTTCACCAATCTACTGAAGTATTTCTTCTGTTACCCATGGTTTCTTCGCAGCTACCTTCTTTGTACCTATGTTTTCCTTCCCAACTTCCGTGATGGCCCTTTTTAGAGATGTCCATTCCTCTTCAACTGTACTGCCTACTGCGCTAATCCTTATTGCTGTATCTTTAGCGTTAGAGAACTTCAAACGTATCTCGTCATTCCTCAGTACTTCCGTATCCCACTTCTTTGCGTATTGATTCTTCCTGACTAATGTCTTCAACTTCAGCCTACTCTTCATCACTACTATATTGTGATCTGAGTCTATATCTGCTCCTGGGTACGCCTTACAATCCAGTATCTGATTTCGGAATCTCTGTCTGACCACGAGGTAATCTAATTGAAATCTTCCCGTATCTCCCGGCCTTTTCCAAGTATACCTCCTCCTCTTGTGATTCTTGAACAGGGTATTCGCTATTACTAGCTGAAACTTGTCACAGAACTCAATTAGTCTTCCTCCTCTTTCATTCCTTGTCCCAAGTCCATGTTCTCCTGTTACCTTTTCTTCTACTCCTTCCCATACAACTGCATTCCAGTCGCCCATTACTATTAGATTTTCGTCCCCCTTTACATACTGCATTACCCCTTCAATATCCTCATACACTTTCTCTATCTGTTCATCTTCAGCTTGCGACGTCGGCATGTATACCTGAACTATCGTTGTCGGTGTTGGTCTGCTGTCGATTCTGATTAGAACAACCCGGTCACTGAACTGTTCACAGTAACACACCCTCTGCCCTACCTTCCTATTCATAACGAATCCTACACCTGTTATACCATTTTCTGCTGCTGTTGATATTACCCGATACTCATCTTACCAGAAATCCTTGCCTTCCTTCCACTTCACTTCACTGACCCCTACTACATCTAGATTGAGCCTTTGCATTTCCCTTTTCAGATTGTCTAGTTTCCCTACCACGTTTAAGCTTCTCACATTCCACGCCCCGACTCGTAGAACGTTATCCTTTCGTTGATTATTCAATCTTTTTCTCATGGTAACCTCCCCCTTGGCAGTCCCCTCCCGGCGATCCGAATGGGGGACTATTCCGGAATCTTTTGCCAATGGAGAGATCATCATGACACTTCTTCAATTACAGGCCACATGTCCTGTGGATACACGTTACTAACCTAAAGACATCACACACATCCATGCCCGAACCTGCGACCGTAGCGATCGCGCGGTTCCAAACTGTAGCGCCTAGAACCGCTCGGCCACACTGGCCGGCAACTAATTACAAATAAGACATTTGCCGTGTCACAAAAGGTTGAACATTTGTAAATAAAACCTAAAGATATATTGCAATTCAGTGCTGTAGCAAACATTTCTGTAAGTTATTTACCTTTTCGCAATTAAAGGTTATTTTTGTATAATATTTGATAAACACGCTGCAGATATTTTTAAAAGACATTTTTAACGTTTCCAACTCAGCTGTTGTCGACAAATATTCATTTTATTACATTTTGAAGGATTGTCGTATTTCAGCCTTACAGGCCATTTGCAAGTACAGCAAGTGGAAACGCACTGTAAAATTATGTCCACCGCTTTATGATCAGATAATTTTACATTACATCGACAGTTACTGCACTTCAGAATAATCTCTAAGGTCTTAATTGGTCAATCATGCAAGATATAATAAACAGAATACTTACAGAGAACAATCTAGTTGAAAACATGTAAAATGCCTCTGAACAAATATGTGACTGTCGTAGCTCATGAATAAAATAATAACTATTTGCAGTCTAGAAAACAAGTAAAGGCGTCTGAAGCATGGTGCTGCGGCCGTAAAAGCTTCATTATTTACATTATTCAGAATATTTCAATTGAAACTGGGTCACAGACAAAGAAATCTCTAAATATCTACAATATACTACAATTTCGTAATTGCTTGGATTGAAATTTACTTCTGTTTACATGCACTACTGCATAGTTTCGGGTGTCTAGGCGTTTTAAAGTGAGTAGTAAAACCCACAAAACGAATACATGTGAATTACAGTCCAAACGTACGTCTGTCATGCAGTATTAATACATAGTGGTGGTGATCGGATTAAAGAACAGACGCTAAGATTATTTTTTTCCTTTTTTAATATCGTGGACGTAACAAATATTTCTGAATATTGAAGTCGACAATGTGCAGTAGTGAAGAACATAAAATACACATATATTTTCATCCCACTGACAATAGCCCGTCGGCAGATTACTGTCGCTCAGGTTCCTCACGTTCTCTCCTCCCCCACTGTCATCCTACCCTCGCCATCGTCGCATATTGCTGGCACTGACCTGATGAGTTCGGATTCATTTAGGTCAGTTCATCCAGGTGTTGAAGCTTCTATCAGAGTAAAACACAGATCAATAATACTAAAAGCCATTGTTATCTTTCCATACATGCAGCATATAAAACACAAAACATGAAGCTTAAGAACAGGTGGGACATAAGGGGAATTTCCCTCTTTCAGCTGTCGACACTGAACGCATGGAATATGTGGAACATGGACATAAAAAGGAAAAAAACGTTGAGTCATGAACTACAGATGCTGACAGCTAACCAGGAAAAAACGTCACGTAGAACCAAAGATCTTACGTATTTTGAATTATAGCCTCTCAAATCGCTGTTTTTCCGTTCCTTGTAATTCGATCATTACACGACGTTTTCCCTTACATGACATCCGTATCCTCTACGTAATTTCTGATATCTGCACTTGCATACTTGGTCCTTGTCCCAGCTGTAATGAACTTGGAATTAGTAAAGAGACGTCAGTTTCTTCCGATATTGGCTCTCGTGCAAACTGACTGAGTTCCTTGAAAAACGTTCTGGGCGAACTGTTGTTACAGGTACCAGCGTTACTTGTTCTGACTGGCGAATTCCATATGCCGATATAAGCGTTGAATTTTACGATGATGAACGATATAATTAAATATGCTGTTATACTATCATGCAGTATCTTTTTTAGTGTTATGATGGAAGCAACATGCAATTTCATACACTTCAAGAAACACCGAGAACGTTGAAGACATACACCCGGTGATGGAAAGTATACGGACAGCTTGTTGAAAATTACTTACAAGTTCATGGCGCCCTCCATCGGTAACGCTGGAGTTCAATATGGTGTTGACCCACCCTTAGCCTTGATGACAGCTTCCACTCTCGCAGGTATACGTTCAATCAGGTGATGGAACGTTTCTTGGGGTATGACAGCCCATTCTTCACGGAGTGCTGCACTGAGGAGAGGTACCGATGTCGGTCGGTGAGGCATGGCGCAAAGTCGGCATTCCGAAACATCCTAAAGATGTTCTATAAGATTCAGGTCAGGGTTCTGTGCAGGCCAGTCCATTACAAGGATGTTATTATCGTGTAACCACTTCGGCACAGACAGTGCATTATGAACAGGTACTCGATCGTGTTGAAAGATGCAATCTCCATCCCCGAATCGCTTTTAGAGAATGGGAAGCAAGAAAGTGCTAAAAACATCAGTGTAAGCCTGTGCTCTGATAGTGCCACGCAAAACAACACGGGGTGCAAGCCCCCTCCATGAAAAACACGACCGCACCATAACACCTCCGCCACCGAATTTTCCTATTGGCACTAAATACACTGGCAGATGACGTTCACTGTGCATTCGAAATACTCACACCCTGCCATCGGATGGCCACATTGTGTACCGTGATTCGCCACTCCACACAACGTTTTTCCATTGTTGAATCGTACAATGTTTAGGCTCGTTACGCCGAGGGAGGCGTTGTTTGTCATTTACCAGCGTGATGTGTGGCTTTTGATGTGTGTCTTTTGTGCAGCCGCTAGACCATGAAATCCACGTTTTCGAACCTACCGCCTAACTGTCATAGTACTTGCAGTTGATCCTGATGGAGTTTGGAATTCCTGTGTGATGCTCTGGACAGATGTCTGCCTATTTCACATTACGAGCCTCTTCAACTGTCGGCGGCCTTGTCAATCAGCAGACGAGGTCGGCCTGTACGTGCCTCTTCACGTTTCCACTTCACGATCACGTCGGAAACAGTGGACCTAGGGATATTTAGGAGTGAGGAAATCTCGCGTACAGACGTATGACCCAAGTGACAGGCAATCACCTGACGACGTTCGAAATCCGTGAGTTCCGCGGAGCGCCCCATTCTGTTCTCTCACGATGTCTAATGAGTACTGAGGTCGCTGATATGGAGTACCTCCAGTAGGTGGCAGCGCAATGCACCTTTTTATCACACAGTGTACTATTTGATCAAAAGTATCCAGACACGACGAAGCAGTGCCGATTGACCACTATACGTCTCGAGAGGCCAAGCCGCCAGTATAAAAGGACGCATGGAATATTGTGTCTATCACCACTTGACAACACAACTCCTCCGCGTCGTTGAATACATAACACACGGATACAACACAAACAAAGCAACTGGGGCGGTGTTCCTGGACATCGAAAAGGCTTTCGATCGTCTATGGTACAACGGCCTCATACGCAAACTCAGCGACGCAGGGTTCCCCGACGGGCTCGTACGTCTCGTACACTCATATCTCCCGGACAGGAGTTTCAACACCAACGTGCAGGGCAAAATATCGACACGACACGGTAACGAGGCAGGAGAACCCCAAGGAAGCATCCTAGGGCCCTTACTGTTTAACCTCTACATTAACGACCTCACAGTTACACACAACACGACGGTGGCAATCTACGCGGATGACACTGTCATCTTTGCGCAAGATTGGAAGCCGTTTAACATTAACTCACGACTACAGACTGCACTCAGACCGGCAGGGCCTTGGCTGGTGAAATGGCGTGTTAGAGTAAACGTCGACAAGTGCGAAGCCGTTCGGTTCACTAGAAGGCCGAAACTACTGCGCAAACATCAGCACTGCCATCCAATAACACTACATGCACGCCCAGTACGTTTCCGCGAGAAGGTCAAATACCTCGGTGTCTGGATGGACCGGAAACTACTCTGGGGGGACCACATTCAACACGTGACCAACAAAGCAAACGCGAAGCTCAAACAACTCTACCCTATGCTTAACAGGTGTAGCACACTGAATAGGAGGGTGTCTAGGTCCATGTACGTAACACTTGTTCGACCCCTGATGACGTACGCAGCCCCTGTCCGGGGATACGATGCGCCCACACGCCTGCGCTGTCTGCAGATCATACAGAACAAAGCACTCAGAATCATAAGCAACGCTCCGCGCTACACACGCACCGCGGATTTTCACCGGGAATATCGGCTAGATACCATCTTGCAGGTATTCCAAAAACTCTTCACACGACTGTACATCAACACGAGACACTCGCGTAACCCGTTTATCATTTCTCTGGGTAACTACGACCACAACCATAGATGGAAACATAATAGACCAAAGACACTATTAGCAGGAAACTAAACATCTATGGTCCATAGCACGCTAACTCGACAGTACTGGCGAGCCCCTGCAACACAGCTACTACTGGTAACCCCAGATGCTCGACCCGCCGGAAAACAGGCAATCGCAGGGAAACCGTACTGTACACAGCACACAAACCACCCACACACACTCCCTACACTGTGAGCTGATCTATGACCTATCGCCCACTAATGTGTGACGACCTTGAACTGTTACAGGGACGCAGCAGCTGCAGCAAGCCCTACAACGAGCTTCCGCAACGACAAAGGTAACGATGCACGATACCTTGCACTAACGTCGCCATCTTGCATGCACTGTCGCAGCTAGCAAGCCGCTAGTGCCCTTACTACCCGTCCTACTGTCGCAGAGGTTTTTTTCTCTTGGCGCTTGCCTTGGCACTTTTTTCCCTTTGCCCTTACAAACCACTACTCTTCGATCGCTTTCGTCCACTTTTTGTCCCCTGATGGACCATGTCAATGAGTACTCCTACCCAGACGCATGGATAACATCACAGCCCGCATCCTGTTGACTCACGATTCGAAGGTGACAGTAGAACTTTTGGTCTGGTCACCACGTTGGCGTGGGCGTGAAGGGGCCCCATGCTTTTGAAAAAAATGTTATGTCAGCAGAGAAGCAGTAATAGCCGAGTGGGTCAGTCAACAATCTAATGCTTCTAGTCTTAGAGGATACTGCAGTTTGCCGGCCGGAGTGGCCGTGCGGTTCTAGGCGCTACTGTCTGGAGCCGAGCGACCGCTACGGTCGCAGGTTCGAATCCTGCCTCGGGCATGGATGTGTGTGATGTCCTTAGGTTAGTTAGGTTTAATTAGTTCTAAGTTCTAGGCTACTGATGACCTCAGAAGTTAAGTCGCATAGTGCTCAGAGCCATTTGAACCATTTTTTGAACCTCAGTGACTTCCAATACCGAATAATTACAGCGTGTACCTGAGTAACGAATCCATAACCTACGTTCTGACCCGCCAAAAGTTGCCCAAGTTGACTGTTAATGACATAACTGTGGAGTGAAAACGCGAAGGAACAACCACAACCAAACCAAGCCGAAGCGGACCTCATGTAGTGACGTATAGAGAACGTCGAGGTTTTCGGAGAGTGGGAGTTAAAAGTCGCATGAAGTCAGTGGAAGGAGTCACTCGTCAGTACCACAGTGATACCAACAGCCCAGCTAGCACAAGGACTGTGCGTATTAAATTATAAAGAACGGGGTGCAATGGTCGAGCCACTGCCCATAAGTCACTAATTTTTGTAGTCTCTTCTAAGCGACGCTTGAGGTGGTGTAAATAATAATGCCAATGGACAATGAGTGACTGGAAACGAGTGATTTCGAGTGCTGATTCACGCTATACGGTGTGGCAATCCTATGGGTGAGTTTGGATTTGGCGAATGCCTGGAAAACGTGACCTGTCATCATGTGTAGTGCCAGCAGTGAAGTGTGGAGGAATTTGTGTTACATGTGGGGTTTTTTCGTGGAGTTTATGATACCACTAATGAATTTTTTTAAAAAAGCACTAAATTTGGAAGTGTATGAGCACGTTTCACAGCATTGCGTACTGCGTACAATAGAGAAAAAATTCAGAGACAAGGACTGCATCATAATGCACACTGTCGTAAAGCAGAATTTGCGAGTCAATGGTTCGTAGACAATTACATTCCTGAAATGGACTCGCCTGTCCTGAGTCCCGACCTGAACCCAGTGGAATGAGTTAGGATGAGTTGGAGCGCAGGCTTAGCTTCGGACCCCAGCATTCAACGTAACTGCCTTATCTCCTTTCGGCACTTGAGGAAGAGACCACATCGAAAGTGTCTTCAGCAGAGATCATGTCACCATAAAAACTAAGAGTGGACACACACCATATTAATGTTCACAAATAGATGTCGCCGGGTGCTTTACATTAATAATCCCACTAACAAAGGACGGTACCAATGTTTAGAACATGAATGTAGCTCACTACAGTTTTCTAAATAAGAGGATGAATGTTATAAGTTTATGCGTGTGTTCAAGTGCCCCTCGATTTTTCTGCGAACCATTGTGATATAACTTGGTAGGGAAGACATAGTTCACTTTTGGAATAGCATGCTTGTCACAAAAAGGAATTTCCGTGAGCAAAGACGAAACAACAATTTTAAACTTTCGTAAGTACATAGTGCAATGTTACGTATTGTGGTGTGATGATACCCTTGTCGCTGTTGAACGCTCGCAGTCGAGAACAACGTGCTAGGTTTTATTACTTAAAGAAATCATCAAGCGCCGGCCGTTGTAGCCGTGCGGTTCTAGGCGCTTCAGTCCGTATATCACGTGAGAAAAAGACAGTGGTATACAGAGGAATGTCTTGAGAGACAGGAACAATAGTTCCAAGTGAAAAGATGAGATGTTTTTTACTAAATTCGAAAGAGTTAGTAGGAAATTATACGTTAGAAACATCTTAGCCTGCACTAGCATAAAACATATCCGACACCACAACCTTATTGTTAGTCTTTTGGTACTCTAAAAAGACTGAGTTTCGCCTCTTTATGTAAACTACAAAACTGCTGTTATTTTTCTTGCTCAATCATGTTGTAGCACATTTGTAACATCAGTGGGTTCTTACTTCATTGGAATCTGCTCGCAGCATCAAGCCACGCCACCATCGTAGAAGATTTCCTTTGAATTCTTGAATAATGAGCTGTCTAATACGGTAGCGAATGAGGACTCAGTCTTCATTTATTTCCAGTTAACTCCAGCCAGTTGAGAGGAACTTAGTTATTCCCATTGCTACCGTTGGCAACAAAACAACAAACAGAAGGAAACCAATCATATAGTTTCCTGCTGATACCTCGAGAGAATACAATGAGTATGAACATGCTACAAGAAGGAGAAGAAGAAAACTTTCTACTTATTTATAATCCGAAGTGAGCTCGCAGAAACAATTTAAGGGTCGAGTCTCCTCGGTCGGACTATTAAATAGGTAGTTTTTGCGATTTTTTTGCAAACGCTAATGAAGCGATCAACATAAATCTTTCTGTGCAGTATTTATTGATTCTTGGACCAAAATTTCTGATTTTTTTTTTGAAGAAATTCAGTCATCATCAATCTTCTCATCCGAGGAGTTAACATTGCTCTGACCGAAACAAGTTGTCCCCGTGACGGAAGTCCTGCAGTCTGCAGATCTTAACTGAAATCAGAAAACGAACAAATTTTTTATTCTATATTATCCTGTGACGGAGTCATAGCACAGGTTTCTGAAATTTGAAAAAAATAATGAAATGGCGGACGTTTTGAGCAAATATGCAGTTTCGTCGTTTGTTTTTGGGCACAGCTTTTGCGGTAACTAATGAATAAATCCAAATAAGAGACTCTGCCATTTAATCTATGCAAAGATGCCTGAGGAGTAATTCAGCAAATTTTCGGGAAGAAATCTTTATTAGTATGATCGCAATCCATTTGGTCAGCTTGAGGTCAGTGTATTTAAAGCAGATTGAATGGCTTCCGAGCACATTAATAAAGTTTTATTTCTGAAATTTGGTTGAATTAATCCTCGGGCATGTTCGCAAGGAGTAATTTACGCGTGTTCTTTTACTTTAATTTATTCGTCAGTTATCGCAAAACATATGACCAAAAACACACAACAAAATTACATCTTTGCTTCAAGATTCCGCCATTTCATTATTTTTCAAATAAAAAATAATCAGAAGAAGTTGTCCAAAATCAATAAATGATGTGCACAAAGATTTACGTTGATCGCTTCATTAGTTTTTCCAAAATAACTCGCTTATTTTATAGAACCCTTCGGAACGGTAGTCATGTTTATTGTCTGTCAATAAACCTAACACCAATGTGTCATTTTCGAAGCAACAGATGGCATCTGGGCCGTAAAATTTATGCAACCGATGACATGCTATCGAGTGTTGAGCAAACTTAGAGCTAATGTCAAATAAATGAAAAAGTATTTCTCATTACACAGAAGTTGGGCCTGCGCGTGCCTTGGAACCCAAAGGTTGAGGGCTCGAATCCCGGCCGGGCAACTGAATGTGACTGCCTTTAAACTAGTCTTCACACTACAGTGATATGAAGATACCCCAGAAACGGGACCTGGCGCGACTCCATTTAAACTACAGATAAAAGCAAGTGGAGAAGATGAGGGCACTCATGTTGCTGAAATCGCGTCCAACTGGAAGACTTTCACCTGACCGTTAAGCAACACAGCGTTAGCTTTTTGTGCAGCAGTACTGCATTTTTTTACTATTTACACTAATACCCCGCACATCAATGAGCAAACGTATTATTGACCACTGTCCACCTCGAGATTGAATGTAGCCTGGTAGCATAACGGGAAGGTGACGAGCTAAGGAAAGAATAAAAGCAGAGCGAAGACGAATGGGCAATCATTCTAATTACGACGTGCGCCGTAACATAAGCGACTGTGACAAAGTGGAGATTATTGTGGCCCGTGCCTAGGAACGAGCATCTCGGAAAAGGTGAAACTCGTCGGCTGTTGGTGTCTTATTGTCGTGAGCACGTATGGAAAGGTAACAATACCATACTAACAGTTATAGTAATATTATTTTATTTGGGAACCAGTTTCGACGTTCCAATCGCATCTTCAGGCCTATACAATAAAGTTACAAGGCAGCAAATAAATACGAGTACACAGTAGGATGTCAAACATAGTACAACATAAACGAAACAGTTGATACATATTAACGAATATAAGTAAAAGAAACCAATAAAGAAGTAAAAATATTCCGGTTATAATGAAGATATACTATGAACGTACAATTCGATATGCATCTTTAAAACAAGTACATCAGTCAACCGACAGAAGAACACTAAAGCTGTAGTGTCAATGTACCGCAAACGTCAGTACTATACGTTCATTGACTAATAGTGTGTGATGGGATAAGTGACAAGGATCTATGAGTTTGTAGCCCACAGCATTAGATTTTTAGCCTTATTGTGTGGTATACTTTGTCCATATACAGATTCTATTGAAATTGTTGTCATCTGTCCACTGACCTTTTTGATGTCGTTAGCCCGTTAACGAACGAATATGGATGTCTTGGTGACGCAGCTTCAGGTTGCCAGCATTACCTTTAGGCCGTGTGTTGCTTTGAATGCATGAGTCACATCCTATCTGCTGATTGACCGGCAGATTATGAGATAGCTACATACATTATACCTAATATACTTTTTTTACTTGTAGTTGGTACATATTGTTACACTTTCTTGCTCTGATTCTATTCTGATGGCTTATGGCGCTAATGCCTGTTGGACTGACTTATTCATATTACATGGTAATGACAGCTTTGCAATACGACCTTTGTCGGTTATTAACCATAATGGTTACTCTTCCATCTTCATCTTCTCTTCTGGTATTAAGCAGGAATTGCCTGTTATTGTACCCATCTCTGTCGCGGTCTTACTCTGTCTCTTCTCCCATGGCACTTTTCCAATATGGTTATTAATTTTCCACTTTATCTCTAGTGAGTTTATCGTTTCTTAAAATTTTACGTAGTTATCTGGCGCTATTTTTCATGTTTATTTGAGATATAAAAAGTAGATATTTGTCGCTTATACCATAACATATTTCTAGTCAATGACTGTATACGACTGATGTTTGCCTTACATTGACACTACTCTCTTCTGTTAGGTGACTGATGCGCTAGTTTTAAATATGCATATCGAACTGTAAGTTTAAAGTATATCTTTCATTATAACCTGGATATTTTACTTCATTACTGGTTAATTTTACTTATGTATGTTAATATGTATCATTTGTTTCTTTTGTGTTTACTATATGTGACATCCTATTATAACGGTAGCATGGCGATGTAAGTGCTATTCTGTTACCGTAAGACATTTATAACGGCGGTATGTAGACATAGTAAATGTGCTAATCCTCTCTAAACACTCACGGTTTTTACTCTTGAAATTACATTTAGTACTTCAGATGTTATTCTAGCTTCGGTAATTCAAGCACTTAAACACAACTACCTCCTTAACAGCCGCTAGTGACCTCAGATGCCGCGTAATGGATAAAGCTCCATTAAACGTGAAGTTATCGTATAGTCTTGGTTGCAGCTTTTCTTTTTCGTCAAACTACTTCTTGCGAGTGTCAATAATACTGAAAAACCCGGTCGCCAGCCAATATGACGAGTCGATTGACGTTATTCAAACACTCACCAAATTTGGTCTTTACTATATTTTGGTTCTTATTAAAACTTTTTCTCTTTTAATAATTTCTATCACTGAAGGAACAGGCCAATGCACGTAGATAGCTGAATAATGACTGCTTTCAGCACTGGTCACACGTACACTCTTAGAAAGTTTTGGTCCATGTAAACAAAGCCGGAACGACAATAATGCTTACTTACGTTTCTGAAGGTAAGATCAGCAACACTGCCTCTGAAAACATGTATTGAACACAAGCAATATTTTACGATACTTTTGTTAGTATCGAAATGATCGAAAAAGGTTTTTTATACCTGGTTTTTCTCAGCTTTATTGAAATAGATACTTTACGTAATTTCTTGAACAGAAAGTCCCAATAACCAAGTTCACTCACTAGGTAGAATTGTTATTTTCTTTACTTACTTTCAAGGCAGTCTACTACATTTACTTTAATTGTTGCACTTGAGTGATAATTTAAATTTACTTTGCAAGAAAACACTCAGTTGCACATTAATGTTTCACACCAATGCATTCTCGGTTTCATTCTCTTTAGTATAGGAAAGGAAACCTACTTGGAACACTTTAGGTTAAATGAGTAGTTTTGCGTAAAAAAAACAGTTAAATGATTATTGAACAAAACACGCAAAATCTTGTCATCACAGCTCGTATACAGAATTATGGACGGTTAATTTCAGTAGTGTCATTGTGAGCACAATTGCTGGAGATTTAGTTGCTTTGAAGGCACGTACCGTTTTGCTGCGACGGAGATTAGTACTTGTCTTCGTGGCATCGAATTATGCGACTTATACCATCGCAGATATGAGTTTGGCTTTCCTTTGGAGCTGCGTCAGTCTAAGTAATGGATGCCTTAGGCCATTTCACATCCAGGAACCAACACTCGTTGCAGACGTAATTTTATATCTCCTCTAAAGCGTCGCAGACTTGTACCTTAGCACTTCCCCTTCACTCACATCTGTTAAGCAGTTAAACCTTAGCTTTGTTTAAACAATACTGCGCAGTACAGCGCTTATCAGCTTTCGTCACATGCCCCAACAGTGTCTTGCGCCTGACTGACCCGCTTCACTTCTCCCCTCTCCTACCTGCTTCCGTTAATAGCAAAAAATCTCCAACTTTTCCGCCCTTCCAGAACGTCGGTAACTTCCTACTGATTTTACCTTTAGCCCTGAGCTGGTGTTATCTTCACTTTGCAATTATACAAAGTTAAATAGAAAATACTTATTGTTGCTTACATAACATTACAAACATTTGTTATTTAGATATAAACATTAAACTTCACACAGTCAAAGAATGTTGTCTTCTGCAGACCCTCTTATACACTGCATACTGCACAAATCTCATTCTTTGCTACGTTAGTCCGAAGTCTCTCGAATCTAAAAAGGTTGATAGTGTTACATTATTATGGGTTTCTTGTAACTTTATTCAAAAAAATTGGTTCAAATGGCTCTGAGCACTATGGGACTTAACATCTATGGTCATCAGTCCCCTAGAACTTAGAACTACTTAAACCTAACTAACCTAAGGACTTCACACAACACCCAGTCATCACGAGGCAGAGAAAATCCCTGACCCCGCCGGGAATCGAACCCGGGAACTCGGGCGCGGGAAGCGAAAACGCTACCGCACGACCACGAGCTGCGGACTGCAACTCTACTGTATAGGCCTGAAGATGACGTGACTGGAACCTCGAAACTTGGTTGTCTGGTGAAATAATATCGCTCCAACGGTTGCTGGTATGGTATCACTACGTTTTATCGACCAGCCGCTGTCCGACGCTCCTGAACCCAGGATGGAACTATATTTTATGAGAAGTGGCCGAAAAACCGTCCGCGCCTTATCATAGAACGTGAAGGTCAGACGCTTGCCTGTTCTGTAAAGCAGGATAGGAGGCGATCGTGGAGTTTCTGACGACAGAGTCGATTCTGGAGCACAACTCGTTCAGCGTACACTGTTGAACATATGGCTTCATAGCAGACGACCCCTATGTGTTCTCATGTGTAGCCAACGACATCGTCACTTACGGTTGCATCACTTACGGTTGTAGTGGACACGGGATCATCGAGATAGGACCCTGGGTCAGTGCAAACGTGTCAGCTGATCACCTGATCGGATGAATCACTTTTCTTGCTACAACAGGTCGATAGTCGTCTCAGGATGTGACGTCATCGATACGAAAGGCTGCTCTAAATACACACCTCACCACGGACACATATTAGCGTATTACGCTACCGTGGGACTTGTAGTAGTAACCGAAGGCGCCATAACAGTTGTGGACTACGTGAACATTATTGAGGACCACCTGCATTCCTTCAGGCTTGGTGACTTCACCAAAGGTGACGGCATCTTCCAGCAGAACAACTGTCTATGTCACAATCACAGATCCTGCTACAATGGTTTGATGTCTTGGCCACTACATTCACATGGTCTCAACCCGATGAAACACCCTCGGGACGCTATAGGACGCCAGCTCCGCGCACACAAATTACCAGCCCATATATTACAGTGTGTTGTTTGGGAGGAGGAGACCAGACAGCGTGGTCATCGATCTCATCAGATGAGGGAAGGTCGGGGAAGGAAGTCGGCCGTGCCCTTTCAAAGGAACCATCCCGACATTTTCCTGGAGCGATTTAGGAAAATCACGGAAAACATAAATCAAGATGCTGGACGCGGGATTGAAACGTCGTCCCCCCCGAATGCGAGTCCAGTGTGCTAACCACTGCGTCACCTTGCTCGGTCATATATTACGGGCATAGTGTTTCCTGTACATAGACATCTGGTGACTCATACATTCGAAAAACTATCAAGTACAAGTCGAACTCCGACACGCAGAATCGCTTTTTTACTGCTTCTCGAAGATGAACTATTACGGTATTAACCATGTCGCCATAGGGTTTTGGTTTGTCAGAGTGTATTCTCTGATTGGCAATGCCACTAAGATTCCAGGAGTAACATCTGTACATCCCCGGTGTCGAAACTGGAGGCGTTATCTGCCACGCTGTGTCATTCACAGACCCTTGACTGCTAGAGGAACTCGATAAAATCTTTATCTAATCAGGAACGACATTCCGTGGAAGAAGAGCGCCAGGTCAGCAGTTGATTTGCTAGTCGTACTTTTGACACTGAGAACTATGTTTCGTGTTCACGCTTGTATCACTTAATAAATAAGTAGACAGCTTGGCAAAGAAAGTGGAACAACGTGAATCGATATGCAATGAACAAACTGCCATACCTGAAAATGCAAACGGTTAGTATTACAACGCAAGCACAAGACGTTGCTGGAAGTAACGGCATCTACATTCTACATATAAAGGAAAGATTACGCAAAGAGGTCTTCATTCGAAAATATTTCACATTTGGTTGTTTGTGAATAGATCCTGCCATGTATCAAGTAAACTAGGGGGAGGGGAGGGGGAACTTCCACCATTATCGTAAGAGTCGTAATTCATCAGCTGTAGGATTGTGACCTATTCAGGTTGCGGTTTATCGTTCACGGATAATGCTCCTCGCGATGGGCGGGATAACACGACTGTGACACGTATGTGAAATCGATGTGTTCAGGAAGGTCATGCTCAATTCCATATAGAATCTGAGCTTTCACGTGCAACAAACACCCGAAAGGTGGTTAAAAATGTCGCATGTTCCTACATGAGGCAGCCTTAGTCAAAATTTACTTGTATGTCTGGATGAAAAGGCATTAATGACGAGTGAGAGTCGTCCGATATTAATCCGAAAGAATTCCGCTGAATGTGAATATCTAGGCATCAACTGTCTTATGCATCAATGTACTACCTGTTAGTGATATATGAAAATTTGTGTCGGATTAGGCCTCGAAACTACGTTTCCCTTATCGCGAGTAGTCATTTAATCACTTCGACATTCTGAGCGCTAATACGCAGAACATCCATGGCTAACGTAGCTGATTGCTCGATATTCGCATTCATTGTATTTATTTCGAATTAATTTCAGACGGCTGTCAATCCACATTCATGCATTCATGTCTGTCCGTCCAGAGATAAATATTACAAGCCGAGGCGGGTACCAGACGATTTCATGGGTTCCAATTCCTAACAGAATCGTCCTCACTGTTGCGGGAATACTAAGTAAAGCTGCAAGCTTTAGGTGATGATTGAGGGAATGTGATATATACGCATTAAAAAAAAGTTTTTCATCACCTCGGTTCCGAGAGTTCCGGAACCTGTAGAGAAAATTGGAATGCATCTACATCAACATCTACATCTAAATGGATACTCTCCAAATCATATTTAAGTGCCTGGCAGAGGGTTCGTCGAACCGCCTTCGCAATTCTCTATTCTTCCAATCTCGTATAGCGCGCGGAACTAACGTACACCTATATCTTTCCGTACGAGCTCTGATTTCCCTTATTCTACCGTGGTGAATGTTTCTCCCTATATAGGTCGGTGTCCAAAAAATATTTTCACATTCTGAGGAATAGAGATCGACATAAATATCGTTTCCGCCATTTTTATTGCTCGTGAATATCACACATTGCATGCTGTACCACCATACAGCGAGACCTTCAGAGGTGGTGGTCCAGGTACACAGGTACCTCTAATACCCAGTAGCACGTCATCTTGCATTGATGCATACCTGTATTCATCGTGGCATGCTATCCACAAGTACATCAAGGCACTGTTGCTCCAGATTGTCCCACTCCTCAACGGCGATTCGGCGTAGTTCCCTCAGAGTGGTTGGTAGGTCACGTCGTCCATAAACAGCCCTTTTCAGTCTATCCCAGGAATTTCCGATAGATTTATGTCTGGAGAATACGCTCGACACTCTAGTCAAGCGATGTCGTTATCCTGCAGGAGTTATTCACAGGATGTGCACGATGGTGGCGCGAATTGTCGTCCATGAAGACGAATGCACTGTCGGTTGCACTATCGGTCGGAGGATGGCATTCACGTATCGTACAGCCGTTACGGCGCCTTCCATGACCACTAGCGGCGTTTGTCAGCCCCACATAATGCCAACTCAAAACATCAGGGAACCTCCACATAACTGCACTCGCTGGACAGTGTGTCTATGGCGTTCACCCTGACCAGGTTGCCTCCAAACACGTTTTAGTGCAGTTGTGTTGCATATCCTTATACTTGATCCAAGTGTCGAAAATTGGTGTAAATGTTTCAAACATTCGTTACAAATAGCTGCATGGCCTTTGTGTTAAGGAGTGCTTCCCTCGGGAATTACAAATGCCATTCAATGCGTACAACATTCTTCTACGTCACAAATAGTTATTAAACTATTTTTTTGAAACACAAGAATACAAAAATAATGTGTTCAAAATGCGAAATACTAATGCAGAAGTGTGTTATACCATACTTCATTTGAAAGACCAGCTCTGTTTATCAGTTGCGTAACAGAAATATCTGTTGACGCTATTGCCATTTCTTTCTCGACAGCACACGTAGTTTTACAGTACTCTTTGCAATATCTGATCGCAGCAACGGGGCTATAGAAGAAACGGATGTTAATAGTTATTTAATTTTGTTCTTCTCTTGTAAAATAATACAAAAGAAATGAGAACTCGTTTTTGATTAGCACAAATCTCCTGGTTAAAATATTTCTTCTCTATTTCAGTACTGGTATTACACATATAAAACTTAGACCCTCTATATTAATGGCACTTTATTTTGGCCCTCAGAACCGGTTAGTTTTCTGGTATGACACTTAGTACGTTCTTATTAAATTATTTATTTTGTAGTTTTGTCGCATTATTTTTTTGAATGACGAAGTGGGTAGGATAATTCTGCAGTATAACAGTGCCTTCTCAGTTATTTTGATACAAGGAAGTTACGCACAAAAATGCATACTGTTAAACTGTGTGGATATATAAGGGGCATCCCAAATGAACATCGACAAACTTTGGGGACAGGTTCCTCATACAGAAATAAGCAAACATGTCTAGTAAACGTGGGCTCTAAAATGCTTAACTTAAGAGGTATGAGCACTTGTTCTTTTTCAACACTGTGAAACAAATCTCTTCTACTACAAGGTCTTTGATTTCCATATTTTGGGAGGAGTATTGACCAAAACAAGAAAAAATCGCTAGTAAGGATGGTGTCGAAAATTCATACTTTAGAGAGCTATGAGCACTTGTTCATCTTCGCAAGTGTGAAAAACATCTTTTCTACTGAGCAAGTGCTCCTCACTCTTAATGTATGCATTCTACATCCCACATTTACTAGATAATTTCTTCTTGTTTTCTGTCCTCCAAAAATAGGGAAAGCAAAGAGCTTGCAGTAGAAGAGATGTTTTTCATAGTATCTCTTATGGTAGACACTTCAGAGCCCTTGTTTAGCAGACGTTTTTTTCTTGTTTTGGTGTAAGCAACATTTCCCTAATGTCCGAATGTTTGTTGGTATCATATATGTGTCATAGAAATGTTGCGATAAACTTCTAAGGATTGTAGAGGGTGTCTTGAAGAACAAAAACGTCATCTAATGACGCTTCAGAGAGTCAAAGTTGTAGGCTCTGGCGTCTGCCACTAGACACCCCGTTTGGTAGCAAAAGTGATTTTATACGCGGACGGACCGCAGGCGGAACGTCTCGCAATTTTCTTTCTTATTCAGCTATCACGACTGATTGCCACGATGGCCACTGGAGAAGATGGAGCTAGCTACTGGGTAGAAAGGTCTTGCCTCCAATGAATGCGATACTCTGTTGCCTCGTTGGGCGACGCTTTCAGAAAAAGGTTTCCATTTTTCTCAGAAATGGCTCTCAGCACTATGGCACTTAACATCTGAGGTCATCAGTCCCCTAGAACTCAGAACTACTTGAACCTAACTAACCTAAGGACATCCATGCCCGAGGCAGGATTCGAACCTGCTACCGTAGCAGCATCGCGGTTCCGAGCTGAAGCGCATAGAAACGCTCGGCCACTCCAGCCGACCATTTTTCTCCTGGAACCCTCTAAAGTCTCCAATTTTTTTCGATATACAGGAGAAAAATAAACTGCAGATGGATACTTGTCTCACCTGTCGCTGTGGCCGAGCGGTTCTAGGCGGTTCAGTCCGGAACCGCGCTGCTGCTACGGTCGCAGTTTCGAATCCTGCCTCGGGCATGGATGTGTGTGATGTCCTTAGGTTAGTTAGGTCTAAGTAGTTCTGAGTCTAGAGGACTGATGAGCTCAGATGTTAAGTCCCATAGTGCTTAGAGGCATCTGGAAACTTGTCTCCTAAGCCATCACTCTCCAAGACAAGAGAGCTTCAAATTTATTGGAGATAAGACCTGTCTATGCAGCAGCTAGCTGAATCTTCTCCGTTGGCAATCATGGCAGTCAGTCACCGTCATTAAATAGTAACGACATTTCGAGACGTTCCCCCTGCAGTCCTTCAGCGTACGAGTCACGTTTGCTGCTGAAGGGGTGACCTAAAAAAATTGTTCAAATGACTGTGAGCACTATGGGACCTAACTGCTGAGGTCATGAGTCCCCTAGAACTTAGAACTACTTAAACCTGACTAACCTAAGGACATCACACACATCCATGCCCGAGGCAGGATTCGAACCTGCGACCGTAGCAGCAGCGCGGTTCCAGACTGTAGCGCCTATAACCGCTCGGCCACTCCGACCGGCGGGGTGACCTAGTGGCACGCGCTGCCGCCTATAACTTCGACATTCTATAGCGTCGTTGGATGACGTTTCTGGACATGCGATACTATCCTCGATTTGTCCCTCAGCGCGGACTCTACAACCTCTTGCCCGTGATTGTCGCAACGTTTCTGTGACAACTCTTACATATTAAACATGCTTCAAAATGAATTAGGCCCAAATTAACAACATGCAACCTTATTATTTTCAACTTTGCTTCTACAGACACCCTACTTACAGAGCGCAACGAAATATTTTCTTTCACTCAATATCTCATAGATTAGTAAGACAGAAACTCAAACTTACGCACTTCGTCGAAATGATCTTGCAACGACATAGCACCACAAACAAGTGAATGAAATGTATAATAGTCGACGTTTCGAAGCTCTCGAAATGAATTACCTTATCGACCTGAAAATAATTTACTAATCCACAAACTTCTTCTTTGCGAGGACCTATTACGAGCAGAAACTGTGTTTTAATAAATTTTTTTTTTTGGATTAAGTACAAGAGTATTTAGTTTAAGTACTTCCACGTACGCATTGAGCTACGTCGTACACTTGCTCTCTGCTACTGTCTCATGAATCTCATACTCCAGTTAGTTAAATTTACGAAAGGGGGAATTTGAAATAAATATATGAGATTGCGCTATCCTTATAATTATTACTGTACTTCAAAGTTTGCGAAAGTCTTACGCAGTTCAATTGATTAATGTACGAACACCTGCTGCTCTCAGCATAGTTGTACAAAGATCGATTTCTTAATACCCCTGAAAACGTTAAGGTAAATACAGGATCAGTTTCGTGGATGAAGTACCGACTTACCACACCCGATCACGAGTTAGTTCATAAACAGAGCCCGATGCGCCACACACTGATAGTAACTCTTATTGCCAGTCTGCTACACATTCGACAAGAAGAAACCACACTGCTCCAATGCAGCACTTCGAGTCGTAAAGAAAAAGTGCACATTGCCTTGTGTTAAAGAGAGGTCAAATACAGAGGCACAGTGTACACTTGTTGTTTCATGACCTCGATAAGAACGTATTACTCCACTAATGCATATCTCTCTCTCTCTCTCTCTCTCTCTCTCTCTCTCTCTCTCTCTCTCTCTCTCTTCCTTTCAATGCATCTTATTGTAGCGACACTCCTTACCACTCGATACCACTGTCACGCTTTCTGTCCAAAGCAGTACCAAAACGGAATACGTCAAACAACAGTCTCACTATCGCACACAACATCTAGTGACGACCACTTCGTGGTCAGCACTGTGTGCCTCCGCACAACCACAACAACTGCAATCCAACTGCCCCTTCCTCCTTTCGAAAACTAGCCTGTCCAAGTTAGGCAACCACATCTACACTATTCACTGGCTCATCCAAATTTGGCGGAAAGACCGCAGGCAAAGACCTGTGTGTAGCCGATGTAGGAGAGAAAACGCGGAAATCGATCAAAAGCAGAAGTGCTTGCTGTAATCGTCATGTAAATAAATGGAGCATATGAAAGATCGCTCATTAGAGCAGATGCCTTTCAATACATGGTGTTTTGATTCTCCTGACAAATGTGAGATTTGGCACTTAGACTGTTGATCGCGTGCCCTCTTCAATTGTTTCATTTCCCGTTCAAGCGTTTGCAGAGACACACGGCCACAGTAGTGCACCGACACAGGAGCGGCACCACATCGTCTTTTCAAAGGAGTTTCTGTTCTGCGTGTTCGGGCGTGCAAAATGGCTCTGAGCACTATGCGACTTAACTTCTGAGGTCATCAGTCTACTAGAACTTAGAACTAATTAAACCTAACTAACCTAAGGACAACACACACATCCATGCCCGAGGCAGGATTCGAACCTGCGACCGTAGCAGTCCCGCGGTTCCGGACTGAGCGCCTAGAACCGCTAGACCACCGCGGCCGGCGGGCGTGCAAGGTAGGGGAAAATGAACATTGCCAGAATGCGGACCTCGTGATCATAAGGGCCCAGCTTCCAACTTCCAGGCTGATTAGATGAGGTGCCGTTGTGTGAACCACCTCTGGTTCACATATCGGAAGTTTGGACAGCAGCTGTTTTTTAGAAAGCTGCTACAAAAGCAAAGAGAGTTTCACTGCCACTTTTAATCTATCCAAAGAATCGCAGCAAACAAAAGCATAACGAAGTCAACATTAGAGTAACGCATTTGAAAGTAAAATTCTACCTACCGCCTTCACAGAAGATGTTTTGGACTTAATCAGTAAACGGATCGAAGGCATCATTTCAGGCACTCCGTGACCATTTTGGAATTGTAACGGGGGATCACACAGAGAAGGCCGGAAGTATAAACGTTGTTTTCGAAAGCTGTGTCACTGAGAAAGATCACACTGATGTTCCCGCCTAAATCATCTCACAAACATCAAAGTAGTATCGAAATAAGTGACAGTGAGATAGAAAATCAACTGAAATCGCTGAATAGAGGGAAGTGCACTGGACCTGACGGTATAGCAATACGATTTAACATAATGCAAAAGGGCTTGCTTTTATTTCACCATCCCTGAACCGTTGATCGTTGGAGGAACCAAAGGTTACTGATGATTCCAAGAAATCCATGGTCATTCTAGGTTTTCTTGCACGGCAGAAATGATACTACCTCCCAGAAGAGCTTTCTGTTCAGCTCTCATAGAATGTTGAATGTAGTAGTATACTGTTTAATCTGTTCATTGCATGGGAATATGAATGTCAATATTGCGCTGTATTAAGGGTCTTAAATACGGTCCAGCCATATTAATGCGGCCACTGTCTCTGTTCGACGTCAACGTCCAATAACCACTTACAGACAGCAGGTGGTACCACCAGCAGTGAAATACATACAGCACATCGAAGGGACGCCGTTGTCATAATGTGGAAACACCGTGATTAATCTGTCTTCCAAAAGGGCATGATCATAGGCTTTCTGGCCTAGGGTGGAGGAGTTTCCGAATCTGTAAACTGTTTGCCTGCCATCGTGGTTATGTTATGCCGTGCATGGCAACATGGTGCTATCCGAAACCGGCCGCAGAGGCATTTATGATGCATCTGGGGCCATAGATTACAAGAGTAAATGACGGCTGTGGAGATGTGTGCGGGCGAATAGATGTGCAGCTGTTGACCAACCGACTGCCCGTATGAGCCAAGCGACCACCAACGGCGTCTCCTCAATGACAGTTCAGCAGACGCTGGTGTGTATGAAGCTCTTCAGCAGGCGCCTGGTACACGCACGCACGGTGACTGCTGTTCATCGGCGACGAAGGCTGGAATTTGCAAGCCAATAATGCAACTGCACTTCAATTTAGTGACGACGGGTGGCCTTTTCAGATGAATCTCGTTTTATGTTGCCACGGACTGACGGCCGTTGGCGTGTACAGTATGACACGTCTGAAAGCAAAGCGTCCAGGCTGCAGGAGGCAGCTTTATGGTCCGGAATTGTTTTCGTGGCATTCGCTGGGTGATCTCGTCATTCTCGAAATCATAATAGATCGAAAGAGATGTTCCTTTATCCTTGTGGACCATGTCCACCCCTAAGAGTAGTTTGCCTTACCTCAGCACGATGGCGTCTACCAGCAGGACAATACAACGTGTCGCACAGCTCTCAGTGTACGTGCGTGGTTCAAAGAGCAACAGGATGAGTTTACGGTACTCCTCTGGCCACCAAACTCCCAGGATCTGCACCCAGTCGAGAGTCTGTGGGACCTCCTCGAACGGACTGATCGCATCATGAATCCTCGACCGAGAATTCTACCACAGCTGGCCACGGAATTGGAGTAGGTATGGCTCCACATCCCAGTCGGTACCTTCCAGTACCTTACTGACTCTCTTCCTGCTCTTCTCTTGGGACTGATGACCTCGCTGTTTGGTCCCTTCCCCCAAATCAGCCAGTCAGCCAGCCAGCTCTTCTCACGGCGGTCCGCGCTGCAGAAAGCGGTTATACAGACTCTTTACAGGTGGTCAAATTAACGTGACTGGACAGAGTATGGAGTAAACATCAACAGCCGGAGAAGCTTTTCATTAACTGAATATATAGTAGCGCCATAACAGCGCTCTCCGAACAGGTAGATGAAATGACGTGCAACACAGCTATTACTTACGCACATGTTATGAAATACAGTACATAAGAAATGATGACATAACGATCATTTACAAAGGAAAGAATTAGTTTGGTGCGTAAATTCGTAGAGTTATTGTTTCGCTTGTTGGTATTCCGGTTGCTATTGTTTTATTTATCGATCCTCGTTTTTAATTTGTAGTTCACTGTTCTATTTGAGTTAAGAGATTGCCATTTTGTGATTTTGTCATTTGGAGGTAGAGAGTGGAGCCGTTGATGTTAGGAAACGGAGTGCCAAGTGAAGAAATCGGCAAATTTCCAGCATACTCATCTTTTTGAGTTCAGCAGGGGGTTGACAGGAGGGGAGGCACCCATAAAACGTTTTCGCCTTGTATGGGGATAATTCCACCGGACAGAGCACGGCAAGAGAATGGTTTTCTCGTATTAAAGAGGATGGTTTTGACATTAGTAACTCTCCACGTCCAGCAAGATCTTTTAAATGCGTTAATCCACAATGATCCATGTCAGTGTACTCCCGAACTGACAGATGTGATGAACTTTGATCACTTAACCACCGCGCAACATTTACATGAAATGGAGAAGGTTGAAAAGTCGAGTGTATGGACGCTGCAGGTTCTGAGCGAAAATCATACAAATCATACAAATCTCTGCTTGCTCGTCATCAGTCAGTTGGTGAACAACACTGACCATTCTTATCCAGTATCATTACTGGTGACAAGATATGGTGTATTTATGTTAACGTAAGGAAAAGAAAGTAATGACTGAGCCCAAACAAAGGGGCAACTGCCCATAAAAAGACCTGGACGGATCGAATAAAGATAAGACGTATGTTGGAACAGTTACGGTGTGGTGTACCACAACTTGATTCCCCGATAGGTAACTGTCACTACTGTACTTACTGTGAACAACTGAGACGTCTTGCAGACGCAATCCAAGAAGAACGGCCAGGAAGATGTGTGAAGTGATGCTACCCCGCGGTAATGACTGCGCGCATTCAGCTAGAATGACCAAAAACACTATACAGCAGATGAGTGGGGAAGTCATTCCGCACCCACTTTATTCACCTGATGCAGCGCCCTCAGATTTTCACCTCTCCCAGACTTTATGTAGCAACCTTTAAGAAACTTCCTTTCCGGATAAAAATTCACTCTGAACACGATTCGACAGTTCTGCGCCTCAATACCACGTGATTTTTACAGCTGCGGAATCTGAAAGCTACTTAGCATTGGCAGACCGTTGTAAATAGTGAAGCAGAATATATTACTGATGACTAAATTCTCTGTTACGTGCAACTGATGTGTTTGTTAAACTTAAGCAAAAGCGATACGAACTTTTGCACTATCCCACAATTAAATTTTACACAGAAATATTTACATGTAACTAAAGATGAAAAATACAGCTTTTCAAATTGATGTAGATACAGTTAACAACAGCAGAAAAACAGCTTTTATTGAAAACTGTAATCTTATGTCCAACTGAAACTTACTTCAACAAAGGGAAAAAGAAAGTTGAGTTGGCCATTGTAGCTAACTTGGCATTTTCCCATATTTTTATTGAGTTCAAATATTTCCGGTAGGATCATATTTTTAATTTACTTAAAAATGTATAAACCTCCATAACCTTCGCAGTAGGTGGTTTTTCTGTTTAAAGCTGATCCACAAAGAGTCTCTCACTCCTAGTCCCCTGCTTTTCTCATACGCCAGTAAACTGGCACAACTCTGTCTTAATAATCAACATAAAAATATTATGCAGAATGTCAGCTTAATTTTAAACGATGAAACTCAATGTCCTTTTCCATTCTGTTAAAATAGGTTTCGGTTACATAAATGTGAGGTTACAATGTAAATTCAACATTATTTTTCATCTGTTGTCAAATATGACGATATCAAAAAAGGTTAAATTTCCCATTTTAGGTACATGTAAATATTTATGCATGGCATAAAAATGTGATACTTTCCATTTTCAAACACTCTACAGGGTGGTCCATTGATAGTGACCGTGCCAAATATCTCACGAAATAAGCATCAAACGAAAAAACTACAAAGATCGAATCTCGTCTAGCTTGAAGGCAGAAACAAGATGGCGGTATGGTTGGCCCGCTAGATGGCGCTGCCATAGCTCAAACGGATATCAACTGCGGTTTTTTAAATAGGAACCCCCATTTTTTATTACATATTCGTGTAGTACGTAAAGAAATATGAATGTTCTAGTTGGACCACTTTTTTCGCTTTGTGGTAGACGGCGCTGTATAGTCACAAACATATGGCTCACAATTTTAGACGAACTGTTGGTAACAGGCAGGTTTTTTAAATTAAAATACAGAACGTAGGTACGTTTGAACGTTTTATTTCGGTTGTTCCAACGTGTTACATGTACCTTTCTGAACTTATCATTTCTGAGAACGCATGCTGTTACAGCGTGATTACCTGTAAATATAACATTAACGCAATAAATGCTCAAAATTATGTCTGTCAACCTCAATGCATTTGGCAATACGTGTAACGACATTCCTCTCAACAGCGAGTAGTTCGCCTTCCATAATGTTCGTACATGCATTGACAATGCGCTGACGCATGTTGTCTGGAGTTGTCGGTGGGTCACGATACCAAATATCCTTCAACTTTCCCCACAGAAAGAAATCCGGGGACGTCAGATATGGTGAATGTGCGGGCCATGGTATGGTGCTTCGACGACCTATCCACCTGTCATGAAATATGCTATTCAATACCGCTTCAACCGCACGCGAGCAGTTGATCCTTATGGATTCTTTCGCCTTTGTGGGCAATTTCCTACCCCTAGGACAAGGGAGTGCCCTGAACTTCTTTCCGCTCCTCCACGAGTGCATTTCTTGCTGTTAACATGTTACTAACGTACCAGCATTATACATTGGCAACGGTCTATCTCACGCTTACTGTAACGTATTATCTTGCAATGTTAATCACTTAAATATGTTACAAAGGAAAACGTATTCCGGGAATTTCATTACACTACATTAATTACATTTTGGGGTTGCGACTTTTTTCCGTTGGCTAGAACGAAGATTCCCTTGCGTACAATGTCTAAACGTTTCGTTGGACTCGGGTCTACTGTAGGGTTTCGTCTCTACGAACGCTGGTCACTCCTACATTTTACGTCTAACCTGCGACCTCTGTAAGGTAAGAAAATAAAGAACATCGATAGTTGTTTTATGTCGTTGTTGTTATCTAACAGCGTAGTGTTACAAATGACAGAGCAGAGTACGGCCAGAGCATGGTAAGTGACTGGGAGGTGTAACTGCGAACTTTTGTACAGAGCAGTAAAGGCTGGATGGACTAAATCGCTTGTCCTGCTTCCCCTTTCACCCACGGATCGACACTAGCGGTTTAGGAGCGGCGCCCAAGGGCAGCAGGCTTCGAGGGAGGCGAGAGTCGCGCGAACGCCGGCGAAGTTTGGTCGTTATCCGCGGGGATTTCTTTTCAGCAGTTCACCGCGCCTGCTCGCCCGAGGCGGTTGCCGGCCCGGCTTGGGACGGCGGTATGGGGAAACAGGTGCTGTTAAAACTTCTTACTCTTTGTTCAGCCTTTTAATCTAATTCCTGTTGTAGAGCCCCTCTGTTTTCGTTTATGAAATCTTGGAAGGAAGTTTTCCGTCCTCATAAGTCCACCGCTGTGGTAGCACTGGGGTCTGATATGTACGAGTACAAATGTAGAAGGTAAAACAGTGTCAGTAAGAATACATAACCGTACTACCACGTGTGCCCTTAATCGTGAAATTCCTTCTATAAGAAGGAATTATTTCTTAAAAAGAGAAACGTATTAACACCTAATATAAATCTGTGTGCTATCAAGCAGTTTCTGAAAGTACACTACTGTTTGGGAAAACTGAAACATCATAACCGGGAGATGTGATCACAATGAAATTTAATCCATGTATTAGGGACGTGACAAGACACAAACGATTTCATTTGCAGACCTGTATTAGGCGCTCAGTCCGGAACCGCGCGACTGCTACGGTCACAGGTTCGAATCCTGCCTCGGGCATGGATGTGTGTGACGTCCTTAGGTTAGTTAGGTTTAAGTAGTTCTAAGTTCTAGGGGACTGATGACCACAGATGTTAAGTCCCATAGTGCTCAGAGCCATTTTTTTGCAGACCTGTAAATGCGCTCTGGTTGTGGAAACTCGCTATGGAGTAGCGCCACAACCGCTCAACAGTACAGTCCGATTGCGTTCATCCATGCGGGGTCGACCTTATGCGTTCGTCACTGTAGGACAAGATGAAGCGGGACTCGTCGTCCGAAATCTACATATACATCTACATTTATACTCCGCAAGCCACCCTACGGTGTGTGGCGGAGGCCACTGTCATTATCTCCCTTTCCTGTTCCAGTCGCGTATGGTTCGCGGGAAGAACGACTGCCGGAAAGCCACCGTGCGCCTTCGAATTTCTCTAATTTTAGATTCGTGTTCTCCTCGGGAGATATAAGTAGGCGGAAGCAATATATTCGATACCTCATCCAGAAACACACCCTCTCGAAACCTGGCGAGCAAGCTACACCGCGATGCAGAGCGCCTCTCTTGCAGAGTCTGCCACCTGAGTTTGCTAAACATCTGCGTAACGCTATCACGCTTACCAAATAGCCCTGTGACAAAACGCGCCGCTCTTCTTTGGATCTTCTCTATCTCCTCTGTCAACCCGACCTGGTACGTATCCCACACTGATGAGCAATACTCAAGTATAGGTCGAACGAGTGTTTTGTAAGCCACCTCCTTTGTTGATGGACTACATTTT
This sequence comes from Schistocerca americana, assembly GCF_021461395.2. Lineage (NCBI taxonomy): Eukaryota > Metazoa > Arthropoda > Insecta > Orthoptera > Acrididae > Schistocerca > Schistocerca americana. Next base: position 804,631,303 of record NC_060121.1, read on the forward strand.
CTAAGGACTCTCCCAATGAATCTCAACCTAGTGCCCGCCTTACCAACAATTAATTTTATATGATCATTCCACTTCAAATCGTTCCGTACGCACATTCCCAGATATTTTACAGAAGTAACTCCTACCAGTGTTTGTTCCGCTATCATATAATAATACAATAAAGGATCCTTATTTCTATGTATTTGCAATACATTACATTTGTCTTTGTTAAGGGTCAGTTGCCACTCCCTGCACCAAGTGCCTATCCGCTGCAGATCTTCCTGCATTTCGCTGCAATTTTCTAATGTTGCAAGTTCTCTGTATACTACAGCATCATCCGCGAAAAGCCGCATGTAACTTCCGACACCATCTACTAGGTCATTTATATACATTGTGAAAAGCAATGATCCCATAACACTCCCCTGTGGCACGCCAGAGGTTACTTTAACGTCTGTAGACGTCTCTCCATTGAGAACAACATGCTGTGTTCTGTTTGCTAAAAACTCTTCAATCCAATCACACAGCTGGTCTGATATTCCGTAGGCTCTTACTTTGTTTATCAGGCGACAGTGCGGAACTGTACCGACCGCCTTCCGGAAGGAAAACGGCATCTACCTGGGAGCCTGTATCTAATATTTTCTGGGTCTCATGAACAACACTGCATTTTGCTACCTAGCACAGCAGCGTCGAGGCGTTCACATGCCCATTGGCTGTCAACAGAGGCATGTTCACACCCGTTGTAGTCCTCTGACGTAGCGCCCACATTGTGGGCGAAGCTGTTCTGTCCGTTACGACCAAGCACTGTCTCGTCCAGTATCCTGTCGGTGCTCTCCTCTGGTTTCGCAAAGGCCTCACTGTCGAAGCAGCGTGCTCTGTAAGCCGGCCACGCTGGCCGAGCGGCTCTAGGCGCTTCAGCCCGGAACCGCGCGACTGCTACGGTCACAGGTTCGAATCCTGCCTCGAGCGTAGATGTGTGTGATGTCCTTAGGTTAGTTAGGTTTAAGTAGTTCTACGTTCTAGGGGACTGATGAACTCCGATGTTAAGTCCCATAGTGCTCAGAGCCACTTTTTTGTGCTCTGTACGAGCGACAATGTCACGAAACGGCAGACCCGCCTCCTAGATCCAAATCATTCTGCCCCGTTGTAACGAACTCACTTACCTTTGTTCTACTTTGTGATGTCGGCGTGACTCAGTGGCACTTGATTACACGTTCCCACTTCGGACAACGGCTCTGCATCGACTGAGCGTTGCGTAATACTGACCTGTCCGGTCACTCGAAAGGAGGGGCTTTTGGGGCTGCGTGCACGCCACCTCTCTGTCATTTAAATCTCTTATTATGGTTCCGTTGTTCTACACGTTCTCTTATTGTGGCGTGTTGCATACCATTGTTTCTGAGTCATTTTTTTACAAACAATAGTGTATACGGAATCCAGTGTTACACGGAAGTAAAACGTAGACGAGTAGCAATACAGCCAAGAAGACAAAAGAAAGTTTAGAAATATGTTGCTTCTGAAGAATGTTGAATATTACATGGGTAGATCGTATAGGTAATGGAGACGTACAGGGCTGAATAGGGCAGAAAAGAAATATGTGCCAAACTAGAGAAGGATGAGCTGATAGGACATTTCCTGAGTCATCAGAGAATATTTAAGCCGACACTGTAGCCGAGCGGTTCTAGGCGCTTTAGTCCAGAACCACGCTGTTGCTGCGGTCGCAGGTTCGAATCCTGCCTCGGGAATAGATGTGTGTGATGTCCTTAGGTTAGTTAGGTTTAAGTAGTTCTAAGTCTAGGGGACTGATGACCTCAGATGTTAAGTCCAATAGTGCTTATTTAATTTTTTGGTAACAGAATAATCGTGAGTGCGCGTGTGGGGAGAGGGTTGGAGAATCAAAATAGTAGCGGGAGACCAAGGCTTGCCTACTGTCCAAAGGTTCAAGAAAATCTGGCTTGCAGTTGTCATGCAGACATTAAAAGACTTGTAGAAGATATGCTTGCTTCGACACCCATATCAACTAGTCTAGACCGAAACGACATACAAAAAGTAGCTTGATACACTTGCGTATGACCAACCATTTGACATGTATTTTCAAGTAAATCTTTTCTAAAATGACAAATGGTTCAAATGGCTCTGAGCACTATGGGACTTAACAGCTGAGGTCATCAGTTCCCTAGAACTACTTAAACCTAACTAACCTAATGACATCACACACATCAATGACCGAGGCAGGAGTCGAACCTGCGACCGTAGCGGTCGCACAGTTCCAGACTGAAGCGCCTAGAACCGCTCGGCCACTACGGCCGGCCTAAAACGACATCGTCTAACATGAATTGATGAATGTTGTGAGGTATCACTTGCTGTGAGGGGTATTCATATTTATCAATTCTGCTTTTACTGAAATTTGGCAGACAGCCGAAGTCAGTTCGCTGCACTACGCAGCGCTGCAAAATAAACCGGTAGTGAGCAGGAAACCGGTTCCCACGGAGGCAGGGGTAGCAACAGAATCATATGGCGCAATGATGGATCATGAGAGTGTAGAAGAGAACGTCAGCCTTGAGGGCGGGTCTTACTTGACGGTAAAGATTAGGGGAACCATTCGTGTTTTGGGGCGAAGAGCCGATTTTTCTTTATTAAATATTAATAGTTAAAGTCCTCTTTAGACTACGGGGCACCAGGGCTTGACTACAACAAAATCCACAAATTTAATAAACTAATGATTATTGTTAACTTGCAGAAGATGTACGAAGGGCTAAGAAGTGTTATAATGAAAACAAGAGAGTTTGACTGCACACAAAGCTCGCCAGTCGGGGATAGAACGTACTCTGAGCCTGTTTATATGTGAGAGATGGCAGTAGAATGTGTTCAGATGCTGTTCATTTATACATTTATAATATTCGACTTTACCACGCTCTCGGAACCTTACCTTTGTGGGAGGTTCAAAAATGGTTCAAATGGCTCTGAGCACTTTGGGGCTTAACTTCTGAGGTCATCAGTCCCCTAGAACTTAGAACTACTTAAACCTAACTAACCTAAGGACATCACACACACCCATGCCCGAGGCAGAAGTCGAACCTGCGACCGTAGCGGTCACGCGGCTCCAGACTTGTAGCGCCTAGAACCGCACGGCCACACTTGTCGGCTATGTGGGACTAAGCATTTTATAATACTACTACTATTTTACAGTGTTTGCTAATTAACGCATTATAATGGCATTCCAGAACTTATTTCATAGAAACTAGCTACCCATTAGAACTTAACTAGAATCACAAGTCAGCTACTTACGTCTTCTCAAGAATGTAATGTGCTACTAGATCTGCTTTTGACGACATCATCTACAAGAGCTTAGCAAAGTACAGGTAGGAAGGAAACCTAAACGCCGATTCACTGTGATAATCAAAAAAATGATTACCACCGCAGTCACTGGTGGGAAAGCTGCACCACTTTCTACAGTATCCCAACTGAACAGAGAAACTTGCATGGGGGTTCAAATACGCAAGGCAGGTTTGCAAGGTCTCACTACTGCAGGTCGCTTTGGATTTATTGTTCGATAAATCATTTTTTTCGTATCCAAGCGGATAAGTACTTGATTCTCACATGAATCAATACTGGATAAGCTATTCTACCAATTTTGTCTCTCTTCACTTCGACCCAATACATGCCCAGCAGTCAGAACTCAATAGGTTCTTTCATTGAGCGAATGTTTTACTTCAGATCAAGACTGACTGTTATGTCCATGACGATGTAATGCAAACGGAACTACTTGCTTGTCCGAGTTAGTTCTGTCTCTGCATGAAACCTTATCGAGAAAAAGGTCACCTGCTGTAATTAGAAATAGATTTTTATGGTGGGCTTTACATTTCTATTTCTGTATAGAAAGAATATCCATAAATACTGTATATATAGAAGATATTGCTTTCATCAAAACACATTTCCTGCTTTTTCTTCGCCCATGGCAATGTTTCACCACCAGCAGTGTGTTTCTCTTTACTGCACTGACACGATGAAACTTCACCAAAACAACACAGGCACAAATAAGTATGCATTTTTTAAAGAATTACCATGTCAGTAAGCGATTCACTCACATACTACAATACATTTACATTTCTTTATTTCACTTTCCTAGCACTCCGGACCCAGTAAGTTGTCCGATTTTGTATTTCGTTGAAAAACTAAAATCTTCCTTTTCCTACAGTGGCACAGACGTATGTAATCTAGTCCATTAAATTTCTGGCATGCAGACGCGCCAATAAAATTTCCTCCACTGATATTTCGGCCGCGTATCGTCCGGCCATCTCCATATGTAATCTAATCAGGCACATTCGTTTTTCCGTGTAAATCAGAGCAGAATCTCTGATAATAAGGAATCTAGAAGACTGTGTAAGTAGGCTGTTTATGTTTTCTCTATGTAAGTAGGCTGTTTATGTTTTCTCTATGTAAGTAGGCTGTTTATGTTTTCTCTATGTAAGTAGGCTGTTTAGGTTTTTTATTGGTAACGCCACCTCTGTATGAAAATCACTGGCTGTGCTGTGTGCAGTCTGTGGGTAGTTTGCACTGTTGTCTGCCATTGTAGTGTTGGGCAGAGGCAGCTGGCTGTGAACAGCGCGTAGCGTTGCGCAGTTGGAGGTGAGCCGCCAGCAGTGGTGGATGTGGGGAGAGAGATGGCGGAGGTTTGCAATTTGTCATGAACTGATATATATATTATGACTTGTGATGATATTAAGGTAAATACATTGTTTGTTCTCTATTAATATCTTTCATTTGCTAATTATCCCTATCAGTAGTTAGTGCCTTCAGTAGTTTGAATCTTTTATTTAGCTGGCAGTAGTGGCGCTCGCTGTATTGCAGTAGCTTGAGCAGCGAAGATTTTTGTGAGGTAAGTGATTTGTGAAAGGTATAGTTTAATGTTTGTCAGGGCCATTCTTTAGTAGGAAATTTTGAAAGTCAGATTGCGTTGCGCTAAAAATATTGTGTGTCAGGTTAAGCACAGTCTCGTGTAGAATTGTTCAAAGGGGACGTTTCATAACTGTTATTACAGGAGTTCTGATAAGTGATATTTTTCCGACCCCAAACCTAACACGTAGCTTCCAGCATCAGATAAATGCTATTGCCGTTGTCGAGCTCCACATCGTAAAATAGTACTCATTTGTCTCTATCTTTGTATGTAATATAATTTAAATTAACGTCTGGCGTTTAAGATCCGAAGTTGCGACTTCGTAGCTGCAAGCAGTCTACCGGCTGACATTGCAAACTTTCCACTTTCGTTGGGGATATAAAAGTTCTTATCCTCCTTAAAAATCACGTAAAATGTCTAATTCACGGACAATACAGCTATCAGTAGCGTACTTAAGCATGCGAAAAATCTATTATTTTATGATATTGCGATGAGGCCCACAATGAACCACATATTTCTAGATTCAGGTGAGGTTTTCTGTTCAGCTCATTACACACTCACTCCGGCGCTATGGATATTATCTGCTCAAGAGTCTGTTCATTCCACACCAGTCACACATTTAGTGAGTAGGAACAATCTGATGTTCTGATAATGATTTGGTTCTGATATCTGTAGTGAATGTCAATGCAATGAATTTCTAGTTATTAAAGTTTTATCCTAACCAATGTTGTCGATATGACATATGTTGCTTTCCCTCAACAGATAGTACTGAAATTTTTTTACATGGTTCTTCAGTTGTATATCCTGACTACATGACCGTAGCAGGTTAGCCCCCACTTTGTCATTGCTGTTGCAATGCATCCTAGACGCCGGTAGAACTTCTTGCATCTGAGTCGACACACACAATGACCTTCAATGAGTCGTATTTTTTTCTGATATTCTTGCTGTCTTTTACTTAAACTCGTCCGTTACTGATCATGTTCAGGCATTCCTGGGCATGCGGGACTCGAGGTCACATTTCGGTGTTTCAATGTCAGAGTTTCGGCTGCGGGAAAGGCATTTCGATCTGTAAAAGTCTTACAGGGATGGTAGCTTGGTGCACTTATTATTCATTGTGTACTGCGTACGGTAGAGGAATAGTTCGGAGAGGACGATCGCATCAGCATGGCACACCATGCCATAAAGTAGATGTTCAGCACTTTTCGTAGAGGGAAAGCTAGTTACGCGATACAGAGAAACTGGCTAGATAAGTGCATACTAATCAGAAATTCACCACATCGACATCCGCGTCAGATATCAACATGGGAGGCGTATCAGAAAATCAGATTCTTTCTGCTCACTAGCAGCAGCAAAAAAGTGACCGATTAAGTAATCAAAGTTGTGTACGATGTCTATAATAACTTAAGCTCAGTTATTCTGTAACGTGGAAACTACAATAATTGACGCTATTTTTCAGAAGGGCAACCTAGAACGACAAATCTTTCTAAAACTAAAAAATAAAATAAAATCTAATATTAACATGAACTAACTGAAGTCGAAAGAGATTAGTAATTTAACAGCCTTCTGAAAAGAATTGTCGATATAAAGCACACCTCCAACTTAGCAAAGCTGCCTTAAATATTCCATGCAACTAGCACGACGCAAGTTCAGAAAGCTTCTAAAACTTGAATTTCACTTGTCCGTCTTTTTTTCCCTGTGTTCTGCACTTCACTGAATATTTTAAGTGCTTATAATAAACACCGTACAAATGAGCAAACTGACGGACTTCCTGCGTCCGAGTACCGTCAGTTCTTTGCTTCCTCTTGCGATGTCGTCCTCTACTCCTTCCCCATATTTATACTTTAGTCATTCCTTCTAGAGTAACCAGTTTTTAAACGTCACTTAATGTTTATAGTGAACACTTATAAGACGCAAAAGATCTACTGAAGAGACTGCCTTCACCATCCTTGTCCGTCCTCTTACGGGATATTACTGCATGGTGTGGAATCCGTATCAGATAGGATTGACGGTTGACGTGGAAAAAGTTCAAGGAATGGCAGCTCGTTTTGTATTATTACGAAATATGGGAAACAGAGCCACGGATATGATGTGCGACTTGGAGTGGTAATCATTAGAACGAAGGCATTTTTTGTTACAGGGAGATTTTTTTCACGAAACACCAACTTTCCCATTTAACTGCGAAGATACGTTTTTGGCGCCCAACTACACAGGGAGAAGAAATAATCATCGTAATGTAAGAAGTATTCGAATGAAAAGGCACGCAAAATCGTAACAAGCAAACCGGATGCCCGATAAGATCATCAAACAACTACGGGAAAAAGCGCCAGTGCCACCTAGACTGTATGGTCTGCCTAAAATACACAAGGAGGGCGTGCCCCTACGTCCAATTGTCAGTAATATTGGGGCACCTACGTACACAACAGCCAAGTACTTGAAAGGTCTTCTGTCTCCATATGTGGGGAAATGTATTCACCACATCCGCAACTCAGAAGATTTCCTGCAACGCCTCAAGCAACTGCACATCACAGATACGGACATCATGGTTAGTTTTGATGTGGTATCGCTGTTCACCAGGGTCCCACTGAAGGACTCACTAGAACTGATTGCAGAGAAATTTGACGGTGCTCTGTTGGACCTGTTCAGTCATACACTGACATCCACGTATTTCCTGTACAGAAACCAATATTACGAGCAAACTGAAGGTGTAGCTATGGGCAGCCCACTGTCCCCTGTGGTTGCCAACATGTTTATGGAGAGTTTTGAGGAGAGGGCATTGGAGACAGCCACATTTAAACCCACATGCTTCTTTAGGTATGTGGATGACACCTTCGTGATCTGGCCACATGGGATGGACAGGCTCAATGAGTTTCTTGAACATCTTAACTCATGCCACCCTAATATCAAGTTCACCATGGAACTGGAGAAGAATGGCCAGCTGCCATTTCTGGATGTACTAGTCCAGAGGAAAGCAGATGGATCAATTGGCCACAGTGTGTACCGAAAACCAACACACACTGATTTATATCTGCAGGCCAGCAGCTGTCACCACCCTGCACAGAAGAATGGGGTTCTGAAGACTTTGGTACACAGAGCACGTGCCCTGTCAGACCAAGAGATAGAACGTCTCAAAACAGTTTTCTCCAAGAATGGATACACGACAGACAAATTGAGAGGGCACTCCAACCAGCCACTATCCCACAGGTTCCTGAAGAAGACCAAGATGAAGCCAAGAAGGTGGCATATCTGCCCTATGCTGGCTCTATTTCTACCAGAATCAGTAGGATCCTCCGTAAACACTATATCAAGTGTGTTTTCTGTCCATCCAACAAGAACGGGGGACTGCTGGGGAGTGTCAAAGACGACCTGGGGTTACGAAAACCAGGGATTTACAATATACCTTGTCAATGTGGCATGTCCTACATTGGCCAGACGACAAGAACTGTGGAGATCAGGTGCAAAGAACATCAGAGGCACACTAGATTAAGACAGGTGACTAAGTCAGCCATTACTGAACACTGTCTAGAACTAGATCATGCCATGAAGTATGAGGATACCAAGAGTCTAGCACAAACACCCAGATTTTGGGACAGTGTTATAAGAGAATCGATAGAAATTAAAATGGCTGACGATCTTATGAACCGTGACACAGGGTACCAGCTAAGCAGAGCCTGGGAGCCGGCTCTGGAATTGTTAAAGGAGCAACGGGGCCAGCTGCAACACAACACAAACAGAAGAACCAGAGACATGGAGATGGAAAACGAGCCCCTGACGGACTGGCAGGCGCACCAGACCGAAGATGGAACACCCAGAAGTGGGACTGGTGGGCGCGACCGCAGAGGGAACATCCAGAGCCGCAGCGGACGAAAAACGGTGCGGCAACGCTTCAACAGGTCGTGGTGAGCGGGCGCGGACCGCAGGGGGAACGCTTGGTACCCCAGACCGTAGATGAAATCCCCAGGACCGGGTTTGGTGGGCGCGGACCGCAGAGGGAACACCTAGAACCGCAACGGACGGAAAACAGAGCAGCAACGCCCCAGCAGGTCGCAGGGAATGGGCGCGGACCACAGAGGAAGCCGTTGGTGGAGGGGGAAGGCCATAGGCATAAATACTGGACCAGGTCCACTCGAGGAGCAGTCTCAGGTCGCACCTGATGAAGGTTACGAGCTACGTGACCGAAATATCGTGCAAGTACGACGCTGATATCCGGAAGAACACCCGACAACCCAAGATGTGGTTGAAATTTGATTGTGCTGCTTAGAGGTAACGTACTGAGACATCACTTCGAGCCACAGACAAAGCGAAACAACATGCAATGGAAGCATACGTTATCACCTCCGCCAGAAGTCTCAAAGCTATACCCTCAGCAGGGAACAGCCGAGTTCAAGTGGAAGCAGTTTGAACATGTGCCCTACAGCCTGGAAGTGTTGCCCTGCGACTTCTATGTGTAGCTCCGCTATGACACAGTGGAGGACTGGATACCCTCACAACCGCAGCAACTCTAGGAATAGGGAATCTTTCGAATTGTGAAATAGTGCGATAGTTATTCTCAAGCCTCTGATGATTATTTCTGAATGAAGACTTCTATTATACCCACAGTGTACCTTTTCTTTTGAGCATCCCTCATAAAATAAGAGAAAACAGCTCACACGGAAAATTTAAGTGTTCGTTTTTCCCGTGCGCTGTTTGAGAACTGTAGAGAAATTGATGAACCCTCTGCCACCTACTTAATGTGAATTGCACAGTAGTCATGTAGATATAGGTAATTCACGACAGACAAAATAACGTCGTTAAATAAACTGTTAATACACAGTAACGCACTCTCTTAGATGCCGATCGATATGATACATTATGTGTGACATCCACACATATCATAAAAATGGATGTATGTGCGCGTACGCATGTATGTATATGTGATATGTGTGCGTGCGGTGGGGAGGGGGGGGGGGGGAGGTTAGGAGAAGTGTGTGTGTGTGTGTGTGTGTGTGTGTGTGTGTGTGTGTGTGTGTGTGTGTGTGTGTGTGTGTACTTCTTCTCATAAACCACTGAACTGATTTGAACCAACATTGGTAGTCATATCAACGACTGTCAGCAGGGAACCACTGTGCGGATAAGAGCCAGTTACCTATTATAGATCAGGCAACAGGACGTCATAAACACTGAGATGCGTGAAAAACTGCAGAGTTGGGCGTGACTATTAAATTTATACTTTCTTGCGAAATATTTCGCAGACAGTTTCCACATATGTCACTGAATGTACCTATGTCGATATATTATTTTACAATACACAGTTCAAGAGATATGACGTCATAAAAACTGAGAGACATGAAGAAATGCCGCAACATGCATGAAGATTTAATACATTAATTCTTTGCCAACGAGACATACAGCCGAGTCATCTTACGGAAATTCCTGACACCTGGCAGCGCTTTTGTCAGTTTTCAACTGCGAAGCGCCAACGGCTGTACGCGGAAACGATACCCGTCTATAGAGCTATGAAGAGACGTTAACACAGAGACTTACACACACTCACGTTGTAGACACGTGAAGGAGATGTGCCCAGAAACTGTTCGCAATATTACACTGCAAACACAGCTCTTTTTTCTTCATTTGTAACAGAAAATTCGCATTGCCGTGTTTATCAACCAGTAGTATAAAAAAAAAATGGTTCAAATGGCTCTGAGCACTATAGGACTCAACTGCTGAGGTCATTAGTCCCCTAGAACTTAGAACTAGTTAAACCTAACTAACCTAAGGACATCACACACATCCATGCCCGAGGCAGGATTCGAACCTGCGACTGCAGCGGTCTCGCGGTTCCAGACTGCAGCGCCAGAACCGCGCGGCCACTTCGGCCGGCAACCAGTAGTACAGTGTAACATTCACAATAAGTGTTGTGTGTAGTTTCGAAAAGCCTATCACTTACTTTTCCGCGATATGCGCAAAATTATAATAAAATTTACCGATCAGGAATAACTGACAAACATTACTTTATTAATTATCAAGAACTATTTTAATACATGTACAGGAAGTTATTACGTCACGTTAAGTGTGTGAACTGTATCTATTACATCCTGCTGCGTTATTATATGTAACTGTGACATAAAATTATTTCTATGGAACTACAGTTTTCCGCCTTTGAAGTCAAATTGTAAAAAGTGAACCTATGCTTTTGAGATGTGGTGTTACAGAAGATTATTGAAAATTAGGTGGAGTGAAAAGATGAGGGATGAACATATGCTCCTCTTAATCACCGAGGAAAGGAATATACGGAAAACATTGACGATAAGGAGGGACAGGATGACAGGACATCTGTTAAGACATCAAGGAATAATTCCCATGGTTCAAGAGGGAACTGTAGACGTAAAAACTGTAGAGGAAGACAGAGATTGGAATGCTGTCAACAAATAGTTGAGGATGTAGGTCGCAAAAGCTACTCTGAGATGAAATTTTGACGCAGGAGGAGAGGAATTCGTGCCAGGGCGCATAAAACCAGTCAGAAGAATGATTAAAAAAAAGCTTTGAGAAGATCACTTCTCGTACAGGAACACACAAACAGTGATTTTGCCGCCTTACATGTGATTCAATGCGTCGAATGCAACTACGGCCTCTTGAGGCGTTTAACCCAAAGGAGGGCGCAGTTCACGCCGGAGGTAGTTCTGTGATGTTTCGGCTGTTTCCCTACCATGATTCGAGCCCACATGTGCAAAGACTATTATTTCAACATTCTCGGTACCAGGTGTTGCCATTTCTTCTACATATTCATGACGAGTATGCCGTAAATGATCCCGTCTTCCAAGATGACAATACATGCGTTCACAGTGCTATACGCTTTTGTTCGGGACTTCATGAACATTCAGTCACCCCGCCACCCGCTAAAAGTCTGGAGCTATCTGGAAAATTTAATGAAACAGAGTAGTGAGAACCTCCACAATTTGGTAGCTCTTCTTTTCCTGAGACGTCAGTCTTCTGATTAGTCTGATGCGGTCCACCACGAATTCCTCTCCTGCGATGACCTCTTCATGTCAGAGTAGTAATTACGCCCTACGTCCTTAATTATTTGTTGGATGTATACAAATCTCTGCCATACAGATTTTACCTTCTACAACTCACTCTGGTGCTACTGAGGCCATGTCTTGATGTCGTAACACATGTCCTATTATCGTGTCCCTTCTTCTTTTCAGTGTTTTCCATATGCTCCTTCCTTCGCCTATTCTATGGGGGACCTCTTCATTCTTTGTCTTATCTGTCCACCACACCTAAAACGCTTCGATTCTCCTCTGTTTCAGTTTTTCCACTGTCCTTGACACACATCTATACAGTGCTGTGATCCAAATGTAAATTCTCATATATTTCTTCCCCAGATTAAGATATGTGTCTGGCCAGGAATTACTCATTGCCTGTGCTAGTCTCGTTTTTATGCCCTCCTTACTTCTTCAGACATGGGTAACTTTGCTTCCAAGGTCGCAGAATTCATTACCTTCGTCTACTTAGTGATGACCATTTCTGATGGTCCTCGCTGTTCTCATTTCTGCTACATCTCATTATGTTTGTCCTTTACGGTTTACTCTCAATCCCTATTCTGTACTCATTAGACTGTTCGTTCCATCCAACAGATATTGTGATTCTTCTTCATTTTTACTGAGGGTAGCAACATCATCAGCGAACCTTGGCTTTAATATCCTTTGACGCTGCGTTATAACTACAAACTTGAAACTTTCTTCTGTTTCCGTATGTATAGATTGAACGGCAGAGGCGAAAGAATGCATTCCTGTCTTACATCCATTTTAGTCCGAGCACTTCCTTCTTTTTACAGTATCCAATCAACGATTCATGACTGCAAGTGGGTACAGCGTTCCTGACAAAATGTGTAGACTCTCTTCTTCCCAAAGCCTGGACAGTTACCACCGCCAGAGATACTGTTAAACTATATTACAAAGGCGCCTTCAGGGATGACTAATTATGACATTTGATCATTTCTCAAAGGATACAATGTGCCAAAATGACCGTTAAGGAGAGCTATTATATCTGCGTTTACTGGTATCGAACACTCATCTGCAGAGTAATTAAGAAATTTATTTATTAAATAATTTGATTTTACCTTAAACAACTTTCATTACACCCATCGTCTAATTTGGAACGCAATGGCGGTTGCTATAAAGATATTCTGTACATGTTTGTCCCAGATTTTCTGTGGAGCTACATCACAGTCTTATATTGTTCAGTGTATTTGCATAATGACCACACGGCTGTTTCGTTATTTATCTCCAGCTTTTTCTGTTCGCTCCACGAACGTAGGTGCGCCAAGGGGTTTTCCCGGTTACCGTTGACGTCATGGGTTAACAGTCGGCCGCTTATAGTAGCCTGACGTGAAGGCTCGGCCCACTGACGGCTTTCGTTATGGAGCTTGATAACAGCTATCATCGGTAGCCAATCACCTGTACCTACTCGTGAGATTACGTATTCCCCCAACCACACCTGCGACTTGAAGGAGGCATTATTCCACGTATCGTTTCCTAGCAAGTTTTTTACGAGATTCGTGCACCATGCTTCTTAACTCTCCTATCGTTAAGACAAAGATTTAGTGAATTCTCTTTGAGGGGAATACGACAGAGAGAGTAGAAATAGAAGATTTTGAGATCCGAATTTCCATAAGAATGGAAGGTGCGAAATGGACGTCTAAACCAACGAATGAATGTGTGCTACACAGGGTAAAGACAAACAGAGGCAACAACGGAAAGGAGGAATAGGAATTAAGTGATCACTGGATGAGAATGCATAATACGGGATGCGCTAAAAGGTATGGTAGCGCAGAAGGCCAAAGGAAGAAAAAAATAACAGCTAAATTATCCATACAGCTAACTGCATTATAAGCAAGTACAAAAAGTATGCTCGAACTGCAGGAGAGATAGAGAGTGCTGAACTTGCAGTATGGAAATGTCTCACGCACAAAATGCATCATAATATACAACACCCTCATTAACAGCATCACAACCATTTGCTGCTTGATATAGAGTGAGGTTCGAAGTGGATACGCAGCGCTAGCTACCAACTTCTTAGCAGTTATTTCTCAGCAAGGAGAAAAAATTTGATGACTTTGCCCTAAAGGAGAACAGCACAAACTGTCAAATAACTTATACACACATCTGAAGAACAGACACTCTTCGTGATGCACAGTTGTCGGAAATTAATTCGCTAACTGTGTACTCCTTTACATCAGCTGTGTTATGTACAGATGTGCTACCCATTAGAGACCCATGAAATTTGTACCGGACTGGGAGTCGCGTCGAGATTTCTCGCTTTTCACGAGTGGCCGCAGTACAATTTTGGCTATCCGTGCACGCTCCACGGATCAATCTCACTTCCACATGTCACTCTGTCTACACCCTTATATCATAATCAGCTAGATTCATTACCTAATGCTCACAGCATTACTTGGATTCCCGCAACAGGAAGAATGAGACAACGAGGAATCGAGAACAATATTGTTATCCTCGTGTACCCGCCTAGGCTTGTAATACGTACCTATATTCCTGAAATAACAGGCACTGCTGACAAAATATGGGTTCGAGTTCCGGCCCGTCACAAATTTTCGTATGTCACTATTCGGTAGTAAATCTATACATAATACAGCTGGTATAAAGGAGTACGCAGTTATCGAATGAATTTCGAGTGTCAGATCACTGTTTCAGTTTTTTCCTCATGACGGACCAACGTGTCCGTGTAACAGAAAAGAATTTAATTGCTGCACCAGCAGCTTGTCTTGCTATACATGTTTGCATACACGACATTGTGATACAACATGTTACTTGTCATGTATCGATATCACTCATAGAATAAGAAGTAGCCCTTCCCCTTTTCTTATTTCAAACTGTGTGGCACGGAAAACACTCGTCTGTCAGGGAGTCTGGTACGCCTCAAAGAACGAAGTTGCCTCTCGATCTCATTGTGAGACTACAGGTACCATGTGGTACAAGTTTTTGTTTGTCCTTCTTTCTGAATGAAAGTCTTTGGGACATCGGCCTTTCACTTCTGTAATGAAATGTAACACCTGCAGTCTTTCACAGTTGTTTATTATACAGCAACCAGTTTCGGTGACTCAGTACAGCATCTTCAGGCCTTAAGTGACGCCGAGGGGATAAGCCCCAATCGTACACACGATCCCATTAGAGGCCAATATCTATGAACTGGCTTCTGTAGACTACTGTAACAGCGATGTTGTGTCTGCAGTCATCAACCAGCAACTGCCACCAGCCACGAATTCATCTCAGAGAAGCAGTTGCAAAATACATCCTCAATTATTTGTTGGATGTATCGGAGTCTCTGTCTTCTTCTGCCGTTTTCGTCGTTTACAGGTCATATAGTCCCTTGGAAGTTATTCCCCGTTGTCTGAACAACGTCCTATCATCCTGTCCCTTCTTCTTGTCAGCGTTTTCCATGTAGTCTTTCCTCACCGAGTCGATGGAGATCTTCCTCATTACTTACCAGTCCACCTAATTTTCAACATTCTTCTGTAGCACCACTTCTGAAATGCTCGATTTTCTTCTGTTCCGGTTTCCCACAGTTCATATTTACTATCATACAGCGCTGTGCTCCAAATAAAAATTCTCAGAAATTTCTTCTTCAAATTAAGACCAATGTTTGATACTAGGACTTGTCTTCGACAAGAACGCCCATCTTGCCGGTGACAATCTGCTCTTTATGTCTTCTTAAGTCCTCTTTGCTCCTTCCGTCAAAGGTTATTCTGCTGCCTATACAGCAAAATTCCATAACTTTCTAGCTGTTTTCGTTTCTGCTACTCTTCATTACTTTCGTCTTTCTTCGAGTTGCTCTCAATCCATATTCTGTACTCATTACAATCTTCATTCCATTTAACAGATCCTGAAATAGTTCTCCACTTTCACAGACGATAGCAATGTCGTTAGCGAATTTTAACATTGGTATCGTTCCTCCTTGAATGTCTTGGACGTGTAGATGAAGCTTTCTTTTATTTCCATCATTGCTTCTTCGATGTACAGACTAAACAGTAGGGTCGAAAGACTACATCCCTGTCTTACACCTTTTTAATCCGTGCACCTCGTTCTTGGTCTTCTACTCTTGTTGCTTCCTCTTGGTTCTTGCACATATTGTGTAAGAGGTCCGAGAAGATGTAATTTCGATGTATTGCTCATGCGCTGCCTGTGATATGCAAGGTATAAGAGAATCTCTGACCAGAGAGCAGTGTTGACTGCAGTACTAACTGTGTAGCTGTAGCAGTAAGTTGTTGTTAGTCTGCAGTCTGCTCTGGTCTGGTCTGGCGTATCGTGTTGGCTGTGACGGTCGCGGTGCAGCAATGCCAGAGTCTGAGTATTATTGTATAAGGTAAAAAGCAGTCTCGTGTATATGTAGTAATGTCATCTCAAGTCCCATGTAAATGTTTTAAAAATCTCGTAATAATAATCTTTCTCATAAAAAGTAACTTTTAACAACCATTCATTTCAATTTAAAGAATTTACTAATTTCACCCATCCATGATCGTCCCGATTGTTGCAAAAGAAAAATCTGTTATTTCCTTTCATAAATGACAAATCTATTGGCCAGCATTGCACAGAGCTGTGCCAGAAAACATTATTTTAAGAGCTGTTGAGTGGTACTTAAGTAAATAAATTACTGAAATCAAAGTGAACTAGAAATTAGAATATAAATGGAAAACTTGGTTTAGTTTAGAGAGTTACATACTCGCATTCAGCGGGCAGAACAGCAGAACAGAAGAGACAATGACCATGGAGTCAGCAAGTTCCACATAAGCGGGCGCTGTTGATTCAGCCGTCAGGGCATCACCCGACCGGCTCACGTGTTTCTCAGTTGTCGCATGTGAGCAAAGGCCCTCACCTACATTCCAAGAGCCAATGACCGACTTTAAGAAGATTCTTCAAGAAGCTTTCCAACGTGACGGAAGAGGCAATGACCGGCTCACGTGTTTCTCAGTCGTCACATGCGATCAGAGGCCCCCGCCTACATTCCAAGAGCCAATGACCGACGTTAAGAAGATTCTTCGAGAAGCTTTTCAATGTGACAGAAGAGGCAATGGCCGTGAAGTCGTTCACCTCCAGTGAACTGAAGTGAATAAATACGCGAGACGCGGTGGGCGCGACAGATGAAGATAGATGAAGACGGGGATGAAGACGAAGACGGAGACGGGGACGGAGACGAAGACGAGAGACGAAGGAAGAAAAGAAGAGTAGCAGTAGTTTTCAGTCAGTTTTGGTGCTGAAGACCGTCATGCAAGAAGAGACTGCATCATGCACAGACGCACCAAGTCCGCCGCTGTAATGGAATAGCAAGCAGCAGCCGCGGCGCCAGAAGACAGAAGTTAAAAGGTATTTGAAGTCTGATTTTTACGTACCCGGGTGACTCGTGAGGACGGGAAGGAGACGGCCTCACCTCAGCAGTCACCTGTGAGCTGGGATGAAGACCTGACAGCCGAAGACTGGCAAGCAGGAGTCCGTGGTTCGAGTTCGGGACACTGGCCTTGCCCAGCCGCGCCGCTCCGCTGGTCGACGCACAACACACGCGGCCGCTTAGAGAAGAGAAACACTGGGACGCCACATCCAAGGTATCACCATCCGATGCACGACTTCGGTCGCAATAATTAAACGGGCCACCTCGCGCTGCGCGTCTCCAGTCAACTGGGCGAGACGGCGACACGAGATACACACCGCTACGCGTAATCAGACGCCGCCGCCGCCGCCGCCGCCGCCGCCGCCGCCGCTGCCGCAGCAGAAGACTTCACAAACGACACAGATGCTGCTCTACGAACCAGAACATCCCGTAAGATACAGTTGTACAAATCTTCAATAAAAGTTATCTTATGTAAAAATGATGTTTCATTCGACCTCATACCCGAGCCAAGGAAGAACCCACCCTGCCCACATGTTGTTAAGAGAGAAAAGTTAATTTATTTAATATTTTCACCCACACAGAATGCTTTAGAATGCTCATCCTGACAATTGACAGCATCAAAAGAGAAAACCCAGTTATATTGAGTGACAGGAGTGTCACATTTAGTAACACAACTGTTACATTTGGGTGTCAGAAGCTGTTTTAGTTGTTACAGAGCAGATATATATGCGTTATCTGGCGACTTCATTGAGGTAACAATTTTTCTCTTTTTTTATTAAGAATGATCTTTCAGGGCTATGACGCAGCACTGCTGACATCCAAAATTTACCAGGTTAAATTCACAGTCAATTACTGAAAAATTATAAGTGAGTGACAATTTAATTGAGAGGTTAGTTACATTGTATTATCACCAGGTTACTGAATTTATTTTTTTTGTTGGGACGTTACACTGAATGTGAATGACATAATTATAATTTTTTACTGTTGAGAGGTTTAGGAATTTTTCTGTTTTGAGGTTACACTAAACGTGAATATTATTTATGTTAATATTTTCTGTTGAGAGGTTGTGGTAAAATATTTTGTGGGGAGGTTACACTTGGTGACCCTGCCAAGATTGTATTTCTTTGTGAATTTCTGAGAAGCAGTCATATATCTGATCTTATTTACTTAAATGTAGTTTGCATCTGGCGCAACGCATTTACTAATTTGTCACTCTTTCTTTCACAGATCATCGGCAATTTATTGCTCTTTGTTGTAATTGTGTTTGTTCCATTTTTTCTTCGTCTTTGTTTCATTTTGTGCTTAATTTTGATTTGTGAAAAATGCCGCAAAAAACTGTTAACAGTACATCGCGATGTGCAATGAATGAAATAGCCGACTCGAATAATTTGACCGATAATACTTGCAACACTCAGTGTAATAGCGATAATCCTGTAATTACTGATAATCAGTGTGTTCCGACCACTAGTAATGATTTTAATTCTAATGATGAGCAAACAAATTCAATTATGTCCACAGTAAATGTAACAATTGATGACGCAGCACGTTCCATTACAATGAACGCTGCTCAGTTTGACACACCCGGTTTGCAAAATTTGAATTGTGAACAGATAATTGTTTCTAATGAAGGTGAACAATGTACTCAAAATATGTCAGATTTGTTTAATTCCGATGTAGTAACCAATAGTGTACATCCGATTGGCAAACCTTTTTGTGAATCAGACAATAACCAAATTGTTAGACAAAACGTGACACATGCAGATACACCATCACACAGAACAGAGAATAGAGCCGCTAATTTTGGCTGGGATCCAGTTATAGCATTAATGCTACAACTTAATGAAAATCTTAAACAACAAATTAATGAACACAATGAAAAACTAGACAATCAGCACAAACAACTTAATGAAAATCTCAAACGACTTAATGAATCGTACAAACAACGTAATGAAAAATTCGACAACCATTTCAAACAACTTAATGAAAAACTAGACAACAATTCCAAACAGTTTAATGAAGAACACGGCAACCTTAACGAACAGAACAAACAACTTAGTGAACAGATTACAGCCGTTACCGTGCAATGTCATGATACTAAGGAACAATTACGTGAGGATACCAAGACTTGTGCTAGGAACAGTAGTGAAGAAATTAGATCTGTTGCACAACAATTAAGGAATACACATGTAGCCACAACTAAATTACTTACAGATGAAAGTAGTGCAGTTGCTAAACAATGTTCTGAAAACGCAACACAGTTACGCGACGAGTTTAAATTAATGTCAGCAGAACTTTCACGCACGCTGGATGCCAAAGTAGATGCGAAATTTGACCAACAGAACAGACAAATTGACGAACGTTTTAATCACCACCTACAAAACAGTGAAACGCGTTACAGTAAATTTATACAGGAACAGAATAAAGTAAAGCAACAAGTCATGGAAACAATTATTGCACAAAGACAGGAAGATATGCGTAAATTGTTTACGAAAGCAAAAACATACGTAGACAACAATATTGCTACAGTATCGAAATCAAACAGTTGAACACCGAATTGCATGATGAAATCTCCGATCTTAAAACAAAAACAGACACTCACACATTAGACTTTCAGACAATGACCAACAGACTTGAGAAGTTGGAACTAATACAGGATCCCGATGCCATCAAAGCAGATGTTAAGAAATTGAACAAGACCACACATAAAATACAAAAACAAATTAATGCTTGTGACACTAAAAACGACGATCACGTAAAAGCACTGACAGAAAAATATGACGAATTAGCCAGTCGTATTGACGTTATCGAAAGTAATAATGACACCAAATCAGCCGATACGTCACCTGTTTCGTTTAATCAAACACCCGAATTCCAAAATTTACGGCAGATGATCAGTGAGATAGGTTCGTCCAGTAATACATTACGTAGAAAATTGTCATCTTTACAGCAAGAAGTGACGGAGGTGAAAAATATTTGAGCCTTTAACACATCACAGCATACGCCACTCTCCGAACATTTGTCAGACTCACACAGCCAGTATAATTTAGGTAATTTACAGAGACTACGTGACTTAGAATCCGAACAGACACAGATAAATAGATTCTCATGCAATCCTGAACCTGTTCACACATTCAGAGACGATAACGTTGATTATAAGCAATTTTTATCCGTGAAAAAATTTAAGGTATTTAAAAGTGACAGAACACAAATACATCCTTTGGACTGGATACGACAATTTGCTTTTGTATTTTCATCAGCTTGGCCTGTAATGCAGAAACTAGAATTGGCCTGGATATTACAATCTGCTTTTGAATTTTCACCGGTATTGCCTGTAATGCAGAAACTAAAATTTATTTGCAGCGCGTAATAGACCTCAGAGGATTCATTACACTTCGATGAATATGTGCCGTAGCATGCACAGGGTCCCGAGCCATAGTAGTGCTATTTCACCTTTAGTTTTCTGCACTGCTGCCTTCTCTTTTACTATCCTTTATATCTATCAAAACAGCTCTTCAACTATCGATCTATCTAGGATTAAGAATGTGTAAAGAAAACCTGATACGACAAGTTTTACCGAAAGTGACAGTTTTCATTAGACACTCCCGAAATGACAAGAACTACCAGCGTAATTTTAATACCAGACAAAAGTTTAATCATCAGTATCATCAAAATTTTCAGCAATCGCAAAGAGATTTTGGCAACAATAGAGGCTTTTCCCCACAACAACAACAAAACCAGCCGGTTAGCATACCTAGCCAACAATATAGTCTGCAAGGTCAACCATGCTTTAATGTTTCGCCGCCTACACGTATAGTGTCGGCTCCACCAAATAGTAACGCACAGCAACAAGGAAATCAGTACGTACAGAAAACACACCATTTTAACTCATATCGCAATGCACCGTATAGAAAAGACTATCATGACAGACGTAAAAGTAATGAGCACAATTTTCAGCGTACGTTTAATAACAGTCGGTCTCACCAGCAACAGAATCATCCGCAACAACAGATTATCATGAATGAACCAAACAGTAGATATCATCCCGAACGTAATACGTCAGGACGAAATAACAGAACAGTACAAATAGTCGAAATGCCACAGCATCCTCCCGCAAATAACAGCACGTCAGAAAGAATTTGACTAGATACAGTACAGGTTGCATCTTCCAGCAACGCAAGCAATACTTTTGACACAGAGAATCTTGTTCACGAAAATGTTATTACTTTTGACGACATCCGAGACACACTTTTGCATGAAAAACCAGTTATTCAAAAAACCATTTCCCACCCTGTCATTGAAGTAAAGATTGGATCATCCAAATTTTCAGCAGTAATCGATTCTGGATCACCTATGTCAGTCATAAATGAAGAACCTTTCAACGAATGCAACAAAGAGAATATTTATCTTACGTTACCATTAGGAAAAACTAAAGTAAAAGGAGCAGTATCTCGTAAAGGAGTAGATGTAAAGTTACAGACACACTTATCATTTTGTATTGCAGGTCATACGTTTCGCTCAAATTTTTGGATTGTTCCCTTGTTGACAACAGACGTTATTTTAGGTACGAATTTTCTGGTACAACACGACGCAATTATTGACTTTCAAAATTCCTATTTAATGTAAAAGGATGAAAATGTACAACTGGAATTAGGATTTCAGCACTCTTTATCTGCAGAAGAACAAATAATTAATCGTTCAGAGGTCATTTCTGCATCACGTAACATAGACTGTCATTCCACACTGTTCACAGATACGTACGTACACAACTATAAAACTCCAGACGAAGCCGACTATGACGTTATGCAAATGATTTCTGATAAAGTTAAACAGAGCAGTGCAAATACAGACGACGAACGCACGCAACTACGCAAAATTCTTTTACAGCAAGCTCCAGTTTTTGACAACATCCCTGGTACTATGTCCGGTTTTATGTATGAATTTCAAGCAGCACGATACATTTAAAGCCAAACATTATTCCATTCCGTATATTCACAGAGAACAAGTGAACAAAGAATTGCAAGCTATGCGTGTCCAAGGAATTACTGAACCGGCAGTTAGTCCGTACATAAACACGCTCCATATTGTTAAGAAAAAGGATGGTTCACTTCGCCTTGTACTTGATTCGCGTCACATCAATGACATTATTATTAATGAAACAGATCGCCCTCAAACACTAGAAGAACTTCTACAGAAATTTCATGGTACTGCTATTTATTCCACGTTAGATTTGAAATCGGGATTTTGGCAAATTCAGCTCCATCCGAACTGCAGAAAGTATACAGCTTTTCTCTGTTTTGGTGACTGTAATCAATTTTGCAAATTACCGATCGGTTTAACTATTTCTTCAGCAGAATTTATTCGCGGTTTGAATACCATACTTCCGACAGAACTAAAAGACAGAATCACAACGTATGTAGACGACATTCTTATTCCAGAAGCTAACTGGTCTGAACACAATCTGATTCTTGAACAACTGTTGCAAACTTTTCGTGCACAGGGACTCAGAGTTAATCTTAGCAAATCGCACTTTGGCAAAACTTCCATAAAATTTCTTGGACATGTAATTTCAGCAGATGGCATTGCGCCTGACCCGGAAAAACTTCAAGCTTTACGTGACATTACTGTTCCTAGGACGAAGAAACAATTACGCAGCTTTCTGGGCTTAATTAACTTTTTCCGTAAATTTATTCATTAATCTGCTTTAGACACCCCTAGATTATGTCAATTGACAGATAAAAACACTATTTGGTCGTGGGATAGCCAAACACAGTCTGAATTTGTTAATCTGAAACAAGATTTGTTGAATGCAACTCTTTTATCACACCCAGATCTTACTAGAAACTTTTCCATTGCCACCGACAGTTCTAACACCGCTTTAGGCGTACACATTTTTCAGTAAATTGAAGAAGACGGTACAACAGTAATTAAAAACATCGCCTTTGCGAGTCGCATTCTGTCACCTGCTGAGCGCAATTATTCTGTTACAGAACTTGAAACATGTGTTGTATGGGCATTTACAAGATTTCGGCATTTTCTTTATGGAAGACATACGACCGTTTACACAGATCATAGAGCTATCCAGTTTTTACATTCCGCTAAATTTACACACGACAGATTAAGCAGATGGAAACTTTATTTACAGGAATTTAATTTTACAATTGTTCATGTTACCGGTACGCAAAATATTGTAGCAGACGCACTATCTCGTTCTCTCAGCAACAATCAGTAAGACATCGCAACCAACTTCTGCAAAGCAAATTTTAGCGTCATGTATATTCAACAATTTGCATTCGAAAATTTTATTTCGGCATCATTACAAGATATAGCACAACAGCAGAGTAAATACAACGTATGGAAATAAATTAAACACCTTTGGCAAGATAGGAATAATGTTACCATCAGAAACAATTACAATGTACACAATAACATTCTGTTTCGCCGCTCTCACCCTGACAGCAACAACTGGTTACTATGCATTCCTGACGAACTTGTTAACAAATTAATTTGGTATACTCATTTAAGTTACGCACATTACGGAGCCAGAAAATGTTTTCTTATACATAGACAGAACTGTTATTTTGCCAACATGGAGAAAGGTATTCGACGAGTTTTAGCGTCATGTAAAATCTGCCAGAAAGCTAAATCAGACACGACTTCACATATTCCTCCGTTACATCCCATTGTACCTATAAATTGAGACACATTGCCGCTGTAGACATTTTTGGTCCGATTCCCAGATCTAATAGAGGTTTTCGTTACATCTTTGTCGCTGTTGAACTCACTTCGAAATTTGTTACCTTCACTCCGTTACGCAAAGCTACTGCTAAATCTGTTTCGAATGCATTTGTAAAACATTTTTTATTCCATGTAGGACATGTATTGAAAGTACGAGGTGCATTCAAGTTCTAAGGCCTCAAATTTTTTTTCTCCCGACTGGAAAGAGATATAAACATGCACATTGTTTTAAAATGAGGCCACGTTCATTGTCAATACGTCCCAGAGATGGCAGCACCGTACGGCAGATGGAATTTCACCGCCAGCGGCGACAATGAGAACTGTTTTAAATACTTAAAATGGCAACGTTTTCCTTACTGGAACAGCGTTCAGTCATTCGTTTTCTGGATTTGCGTGGTGTGAAACCAATTCAAATTCATCGACAGTTGAAGGAGACATGTGGTGATGGAGTTATGGATGTGTCGAAAGTGCATTCGTGGGTGCGACAGTTTAATGAAGGCAGAAAATCGTGTGACAACAAACCGAAACAACCTCAGGCTCGCACAAGCCGGTCTGACGACATGATCGAGAAAGTGGAGAGAATTGTTTTGGGGGATTGCCGAATGACGGTTCAACAGATCGCCTCCAGAGTTGGCATTTCTGTGGGTTCTGTGAATGACGACCTGAAAATGCGAAAAGTGTCATCCACGTGGGTGCCACGAATGCTGATGGACGACCACATGGCTGCCCGTGTGGCATGTTGCCAAGCAATGTTGACGCGCAACGACAGCATGAATGGGACTTTCTTTTCGTCAGTTGTGACAATGGATGAGACGTGGATGCCATTTTTCAATCCAGAAACAAAGCACCTGTCAGCTCAATGGAAGCGCACAGATTCACCGCCACCAAAAATAAATCGGGTAACCGCCAGTGCTGAATAAATGATGGTGTCCATGTTCTGGGACAGCGAGGGCGTAATCCTTACCCATTGCGTTCCAAAGGGCACTACGGTAACAGGTGCATCCTACGAAAATGTTTTGAAGAACGAATTCCTTCCTGCACTGCAACAAAAACGTCCGGGAAGGGCTGCGCATGTGCTGTTTCACCAAGACAACGCACCCGCACATCGAGCTAACGTTAACAACAGTTTCTTCGTGATAACAACTTTGAAGTGATTCCTCATGCTCCCTACTTACCTGTCCTGGCTCCTAGTGACTTTTGGCTTTTTCCAACAATGAAAGACACTCTCCATGGCCGCACAATCACCAGCCGTGCTGCTATTGCCTCAGCGATTTTCCAGTGGTCAAAACAGACTCCTAAAGAAGCCTTCGCCGCTGCCATGGAATCATGGCGTCAGCGTTGTGAAAAATGTGTACGTCTGCAGGGCGATTACGTCGAGAAGTAACGCCAGTTTCATTGATTTCGGGTGAGTAGTTAGTTAGAAAAAAAAATCGGAGGCCTTAGAACTTGAATGCACCTCGTAATTTCCGACAATGGACCACAGTTTCGATCTGCTATATGGACACGTATGTTACGAGCAAGAAACATTTCTCCGATCTATATATCCAGGTACCACGATTCTTCGAACCCTTGTGAACGTCTAATGAAAGAAATTGGTAAATTATGTAGAATATACTGCCATAAAAACATATTGATTGGGACACTCACATACTCTCATTCCAGGATGTAATTAACTCCATACCAAATGAATCTACTATGTTATCTCCGACTGTTATACTGAAAATTGAACCACCTAACAAAATTAAAGAATTAGTATCCTTTCCTACCTCTCGTCGACTATGACACCATGAAATAATTGACATTGCACTCAACAACATCAAACGTGCCACAGAGCGCCGAAGAAAACAGCAAAAACAGGTTTGTACACGCTGTGACTTTCACATTGGACAGAAGATATTAGTACGCACATATTATTTATCCAACAGAGGAAAGAGTAGATGTAATAAATTTGAGCTTCTATACGCAGGTCCATATCGAATTCGCAGCATTCCTCACCCCAATGTAGTATACGTCGAAACTTTGAGAACCAGAAAAAGCAAGGGCAATCACCATGTCTCCAATATTAAACCCTTTATTGAATGAACATACTTTATGATTTATGACCTGTAATGCCATTTCCTGATTTTTATATGACCACTTATGCATTTATATTTATATGAATACTTACTGATGATTATCATATTTTTTCTTGGGAAGTGCCCGGCAAGGTAAGGTTAGCTGGTCGCTTTTCTTTTCGTTACACATCAGACCGTGCACATTTTTCCAGATAAACTTACATATTTCATGACCAATTATGAAATTCTATCTATGTGACTACTTACTGATGATTATCATATTTTTTCTTGGCAAGTGCCCGGCAAGGTAAGGTTAGCAGGTCGCTTTTCTTGTCGTTACACATCAGACCGTGCACATTTTTCTATTTTTTGTGTATGTATGATTGTTTTCCTATCGAAAGTAGAATTTTTGTCTGTATGCACTATGTAATCTTTAAGATATAACAAACACCAGTTGACCTTGACGTTTTGTCTTATGATATCTCAACATCGTGACTATTTTTACATTTTTTTTTGCTACTACATTATGATACTCTATGTACTTTTTTTTTTGCACTTGAAAACTGTCTATGTTTCTGACAATACGTTTTCTGTCATGTTATGCTGTATGCTTAATTATATCACTAGAAACAAGTTTTTATTTAATGAGTATATGATTTAAATGCAAGATATTAATCTTTATTCATCATTTTCAGAAAGCAATAACGTTTAAAAGAAATAAATTAAAGAAACCACAGTGGATTACTATGAAATGGGAATTTCACCTTCGGAATGAACGAAAGAAAATGCAACACCTCGTCATGAAGAGTAAATGGATCAGAATTAACAAGCATTAACAAGAATATACTATACACATCGTATGATAGCAGTCTTAACTAATTATTTTTCTTTCAGAATACGAGGCAATTGATGCAGGCTGTCAGACACAACTACCAATCTTAGTTTTAGTGATGAAATATGCTAGAAATAAGAAACTCTATACTATGAATAGTTGTATGAAGTAAATGGTGATATGAATAATGAATAATGAAGTGTCTTTTTTGCAGATGATAATAAATGATGATGAATAATTATATGAAGAATATGCTAATATGAATAATGAAGTTTTTCTTTGCAGGTGATGATAGTAAAGAAGTTATGGTATATGAATAATGAAGTTTTTCTTCGCAGATGAGGGTAATGATGAAGTTTATATATTTACTGTTAGTTAAGAAATGCTGTGTAGTTATTTAAGTATTTGGTGCAGTTCGTTTTGACAGTATGTCTTATGTTGCATGGTATAATGACTGAATGTTTTGGAAAGGACAGCCAGAGTACATACATATTGAGTACACGTTTCATTACCTGTTAATTCGAAGTTCACTACTTTTCAGCATAATATGCATTTCTTCTTTCAGCTCAATAATCGATTTTGTATTTTTTCTAGGAGAAGCTATTCATGAAATTAATGTGCTATAAGCAGTTAGTCATTAAACCTGTTCTAGTACTTGCATTTTTTTACCCATTTGTGTGTGTCATTCATGAATGTGATCACATATACTCTACTTGATTCATAAGCTTGCTACAGCTGACTCATGACGAATGACGTTACTAAAACTTATATCCAGCAATAAGTCAAAAGCACATATTTTCATGCCCCAGCAATTAATTATCGATCCCAACGCAATGCATTGCTACCACTAAAAAAAAAAAAAATTACCAGTCCCAGCTATTACCAGTATACAACCAAATAATGCTACCAGTTTAAGAGATATTTCTAGTTCTAAATACAATGCAAATTTCTCAGATGTATTGAATCCATTATATCAATGTATTATTGGACCACAGACCTTGAGTAATAGTTACAGTGTGTTACATTTTAAATATGTCCTATGTCACTTGAATGATGAGTTCTGAGTAATACTGAATGATGTTTTGTAATAATGCATAAATGCTATGCCAATAATTTCTGTAAATAATATTTTTGTTATACTCTATAAATGCTATACCATTAATTAACTCTTGTTTTGAATGATGACTTCTGAACAATGCTTAAAAATGATTTGTAACTGGCCAATGAGTGCCAATGATTACTATAATTAGACGAATTATGTAAATGCTATGCCATTAATTAACTCTTGCTTTGAATGACCACTTATGAATAATGCATAAAAATGGTTTGTAACTGGCCAATGAGTGCCAATATTGACTGTAATTAGATGACTTATGAATAATGTTCTGTAATACTCCATACATAGTACAGAAATGTTTAGTAACTAGGCAATGAGTGCCAACAATTACTCAAATCGGTTGATAGACTAGTGTAATTCTCAATGATGACTAGCATAAGACTTAATGTCCTTCACCTTCTGACCTAAGTACCAGAAATTACTGCAATATCCGTTTGTCCTGTCCATCCTCATGATCATGGAGCACTATATTTGGATTTTGCACTAATTCTACGTTGGTGAAAGAGCGTGGATTCTACAAGAATGTGGTGTTGACACATCATGCTGTCCACCACCTTGAACGATGCAGATGTTATTATGGTCCCACTGTTTGGTGTACCTAATGTACTACCAAAATGATAACATTGAATATTAATACGACATTTCAGTGTCTTGGTTACGCTGATTAATATTTCAGGGAAGAGAACTTCAGATTGTCTCACTTGGTGTTATGCTTCTGTAGAAAGATATGTACTTTCAGTACAGCTACGTGCAACCTACTGTGCTACAACCATGATGCAATCCTTCCCTTTCCTATCCTAGTTCTTGTAAAATGGTAAAAAATATATACCTTGCGTGTGCACTTTATGTCATTTGTTAATGTGTTTTGTACTCATTGCGTATACATTTTGTCATTTCTTGATATGTTCTGTACTCAGTGCATGTGCACTCTATTTCATTTCATGTTCTGCACTTATATATACATGTATATACTCTGTGACTGTAGACTTAGTTAATTAAGTAGATTATAGAAAAATTTGTTGCTCATGGCAAGTCCAATTGACTCACCATCGCTGCCAAATTTTTGCCCCTCCAGTGGAGGGTTATGTAAGAGGTCCGAGGAGATGTAATTTCGATGTATTGCTCATGCGCTGCCTGTGATATGCAAGGTATAAGAGAATCTTTGACCAGAGAGCAGTGTTGACTGCAGTACGAACTGTGTAGCTGTAGCAGTAAGTTGTTGCTAGTCTGCAGTCTGGTCTGGTCTGGTCTGGTGTATCGTGTTGGCTGTGCCGGTCGCGGTGCAGCGATACAGGAGCCTGAGTATTATTGTATAAGGTAAAAAGCAACCTCGCGCATATGTAGTAATGTCATCTCAAGTCCCATGTAAATGTTTTAAAAAATCTCGTAATAATAATCTTTCTCATAAATAGTAACTTTTAACAACCATTCATTTCAATTTAAAGAATTTACTAATTTCTCCCATCCATGATCATCCCGATTGTTGCAAAAGAAAAATCAGTTGCTTCCTTTCATAAATGACAAACCCATCGGCCAACATTGCACAGGGCTGTGCCAGAAAACATTATTTTAGGAGCAGATATATATGCGTTATCTGGCGACTTCATTGGGGTTGTAACGTTGTTGCTTTAATTTGCTATGAAAGCGGTACTGATAGACAATAAAAGCGGATTAAAAGCTGTGAGCTGCCTGGGGAAGTTAACCTTGCATTACTGCGCAACTGTTTCACCAGGTATCCAGTCTAGCTTACCAAATTCCCAACCAGACTAACATTAATTATAATCTTTTAATAGTCATACGACAACCGGTGATATATATATATATATATATATATAAAGAGAATTTAAATCAAAACAAATAAATCAGTTTATATTTGGAAATTTATTTTAACATTGATCATTGAAATTTCAGCATATTAACGTGAGTCATAACTAAGCTGGTGCCTTATTTAGGACTGTGAAAATGTGAGTTTGTAATCTTACGGAACACATCAAATATGGAGCCAAGATTGGGAGACTGCATATAACACTGCATTCATAAAATAACACACAAAGAACGTTGAAACATATGCAAGAGGAAATTAACCACAACCAACCGTTTCAATTTTCACCCAAAGAAATTACGTTCGTAGCACAATCCTGTCCGTCATGTAATTACCACACACTGATATACTAAATTCATACTAACTCCCTGTGAAATTTTCCCGAAAAGAGTAGCTGAGGGCTACTTTGATGATTACACCACATGCTTCACGTGGTCAACTTGGTTTACACAAAGAGTGTAACTCCACAATAAATTTCGATAATTAAAATAAATTAGATCGAAAAGCAATTTACAAAATAAAAACCTCAAACTGGTTACTATCGTCTTACTATTAACCTGATGGGTCAAACAATTGTATAAGCACGTGGTACTGGTCTCACAAAGTACAACCCACGTGGGTTGAACATAAAGAAAAGTTGCTATATTGAAAAATATTGTCAAGACGAGACGTTATAATCTCACACACATTCGCATTGAAGATTGATGATGCTAGTTAGAGTTACTGATCAACACATGGTTCCACTTTACTCATAAAGTAGTGACAAAGCAACTACCGGAATATATTCTGAACTTCACACTCGAATTACACTGCGTTGCAATTTAAGATAACATTAGATATTTTAGAACTAAACCTGAAATAAAGGTGATTAAATTTTCAGTTAGGCTGAACTTAAGAAATCCATTGTCCTACGGACTTAGCAGACACGCGCTTAGCCGGAGATCTTACCACTTCAGACGCTCGCCACGGACAGACTGCCCTGGTCCCTTCCTGAGGGTGGCTCACAAATACAAACGGAAGTGGCCAGAGAGGCAGCTTCCTATACCAACATGACAAGGGACGGACAGGACCATACTAAGGATAGAAACCTCTTTGCTTTTAGAAAGCGTAGCTACCTGTTCCGACGTTGGTCCTACTGTTCTCTAGCAGACAGGCTTGTCTGCTACCCTCAAGGATGCAACTAGAAATACATTTGCTCATTCATCCTCTCACACAGAAGGGAAGGGGGATGACAGTATCTTATCATATACAGTATATAAAAGAACGCGGATGTAGGTTCCGTATGAGACTGTGTGACATGAATTACATATAAACTATGTTTTAAAGTGTAGTAGTGTGACAGATCGCTCTTGTTTATGTGTAAAAGTAACACGTTCCACTACCCAGTCTCCTCCCAGATAGTCAGAAACGCCACAGTAAATTTAGAAGAGGAATTTATGCCGTAAATGACAACAGATTTAAGAAATTAACATGAAAGGAATCCAGCAGAGACCTTTCAAGGTAACAATTTTTCTCCTTTTTTATTCAGAATCATCTTTCAGGGCCATGACGCAGCACTGCTGACATCCAAAATTTACCAGGTTAAATTCACAGTCAATTATTGAAAAATTATAAGTGAGTGACAATTTAGTTGAGAGGCTAGTTACATTGTACACTCCTGGAAATTGAAATAAGAACACCGTGAATTCATTGTCCCAGGAAGGGGAAACTTTATTGACACATTCCTGGGGTCAGATACATCACATGATCACACTGACAGAACCACAGGCTCATAGACACAGGCAACAGAGCATGCACAATGTCGGCACTAGTACAGTGTATATCCACCTTTCGCAGCAATGCCGGCTGCTATTCTCCCATGGAGACGATCGTAGAGATACTGGATGTAGTCCTGTGGAACGGCTTGCCATGCCATTTCCACCTGGCGCCTCAGTTGGACCAGCGTTCGTGCTGGACGAGCAGACCGCGTGAGACGACGCTTCATCCAGTCCCAAACATGCTCAATGGGGGACAGATCCGGAGATCTTGCTGGCCAGGGTAGTTGACTTACACCTTCTAGAGCACGTTGGGTGGCACGGGATACATGCGGACGTGCTTTGTCCTCATGGAACAGCAAGTTCCCGTGCCGGTCTAGGAATGGTAGAACGATGGGTTCGATGACGGTTTGGATGTACCGTACACTATTCAGTGACCCCTCGACGATCACCAGTGGTGTACGGCCAGTGTAGGAGATCGCTCCCCACACCATGATGCCGGGTGTTGGCCCTGTGTGCCTCGGTCGTATGCAGTCCTGATTGTGGCGCTCACCTGCACGGCGCCAAACACGCATACGACCATCATTGGCACCAAGGCAGAAGCGACTCTCATCGCTGAAGACGACACGTCTCCATTCGTCCCTCCATTCACGCCTGTCGCGACACCACTGGAGGCGGGCTGCACGATGTTGGGGCGTGAGCGGAAGACGGCCTAACGGTGTGCGGGACCGTAGCCCAGCTTCATGGAGACGGTTGCGAATGGTCCTCGCCGATACCCCAGGAGCAACAGTGTCCCTAATTTGCTGGGAAGTGGCGGTGCGGTCCCCTACGGCACTGCGTAGGATCCTACGGTCTTGGCGTGCACCGTACGTTGCTGCGGTCCGGTCCCAGGTCGACGGGCACGTGCACCTTCCGCCGACCACTGGCGACAACATCGATGTACTGTGGAGACCTCACGCCCCACGTGTTGAGCAATTCGGCGGTACGTCCACCCGGCCTCCCGCATGCCCACTATACGCCCTCGCTCAAAGTCCGTCAACTGCACATACGGTTCACGTCCAAGCTGTCGCGGCATGCTACCAGTGTTAAAGACTGCGATGGAGCTCCGTATGCCACGGCAAACTGGCTGACACTGACGGCGGCGGTGCACAAATGCTGCGCAGCTAGCGCCATTCGACGGCCAACACCGCGGTTCCTGGTGTGTCCGCTGTGCCGTGCGTGTGATCATTGCTTGTACAGCCCTCTCGCAGTGTCCGGAGCAAGTATGGTGGGTCTGACACACCGGTGTCAATGTGTTCTTTTTTCCATTTCCGGGAGTGTATTATCACCAGGTTACTGAATTTTTTTTTTTTTTTGTTGGGACGTTACACTGAATGTGAACGACATAATTATAATTTTTTACTGTTGAGAGGTTTAGGAATTTTTCTGTTTTGAGGTTACACGAAACGCGACTATTATTTATGTTAATATTTTCTGTTGAGAGGTTGCGGTAAAATATTTTGTGGGGAGGTTACAATTGTAAGTAACCCGTATTACCCTACAGCTTACCTCTATTTTCCTAAGGATCCCGAACGTTTTGAAACATTTTACACTGTCGAAGGCTTTTACCAGTCGACAAAACCCATGAAGGTGTCTTGACTTTTCTTCAGTCTGGCTTCTATTATTACCCGCAACGTCAGAACTGTCTCTCTAAAACGTCTGAAATGTTAGAACAGCTGTCACATTCTACAAGACATAGATGCAATCACAGTTAAAGAAATGATGTGGCACAGCTGTGTCTTGCTACAGGTCAACAATAAATAATAAAATTACACTGAAATAGGAAATGAAATATAAACAACTCTTCCAGCTACACTGAGAGAGTGTGCTAACATAAACTCATAAAATAATGTGAATTTGAAATCAAAGGGGGAATCCATGAGATCTGCGTCCAAACGATAGCTCAGATAGAGGCAGCACGAAATAGCTTGTCGTGTCAGAGTGGAAAAAATCTCCTTGACCGTCGATAGCGATGTGAACGGTTGCATTGCTTGGACATAAATTGCCGTGGGCGTTGTATTTAGAAACTGTGTTGCTAAAACGAATAGCTCTGCTCACGGTTTCTATCAAGTAATGTAAGTAAGCGCACAGCGGTTGAAAAGGGCGGCAACATCCGCATTACCGCTAGCACGATAAAGCTCCGACTAAAAGCTGCAACGAAATGGTGTGCTGTGAGCGTCTCTCGCAGATTTTTAGATTCGGACGTCTCACCAGAGCAGCCGTCCGCCGACAGAAAGAAGATTTGGTAGCCAAACAAATAGGGATACTGGTCATAGTGTGTTCCGACCAGTGAAGGCCGGCTTCCTAGCTCTGGAGTTGGAGAGATTTAAGCGGCTCGCCGATTCTGCGTAGATGGGAAGGCCTTGTACCCCTGTGCTTCAAAGTATCCACAACTTGAAAGTCATAGTAACGGCTTGGAATCTCTAAAGAATTTCGGCATCTTGCAAATTATCAGCAATAATTACTCCGCGGTCCTCAAAATTTCTTCGCCCACACCAGTCAATATCCTGTTCAGGAAATCTGTCAGTGCTGTCAGATTACCGGTAAATTTTGTTTAATATTGTTTATTCACCAATTAATTTTCATCAACTTTCCAATAAGTAACTTGATCCACTCATGACCAATATCAATAGATACGTAATTTCACAAGCAATTCCAAGCTATGATTGGGAATGAAAGTAATATTTAATTAGTAGCTGTTTCTTTGTCAGGAGACTGGACAGGGCTGCTGTCGTGCCTTCTTCACGCCTCTTGTATGTCAGATAAAATTCTGTGAGTTTCAAGGTCGCTTCAGTAGACTCAATATACCTCGAAATTTCCTTCATATAACGGTCTTTCTTCCGCAACTGACCATTCAGCTGCAAGTAGGCTGTATTTCCTGGATGAGAAACTGCAGGCAAAAATCAACGTGTGTACGTGCCAGATAGTTGTAGAAAAATTAGTTTGAAACGAAAGCTAGGCACCAAGTTTCAATTGTCGCCTCCGAAACAAAATTTTAGTTTCTTTGCAGGTACATGTCCTCGTACACTTATAAACGAAAGCGCATAACACAAATGTTTATTCAACGGAGATCCACAGCTAAAATATCTCTTGTGGTTACTTTATTTAAAAAGCACGACTGGTTTGGTAACGTTAGTTACATCACTAGGTGAATTCCTGAATGGAAATAAACCGTGAAATAATACCAGGAAGTGACAAACTTGGATAAAAATTACGTCGGATCATTGTTAGTGGCTCAATAGAAGTAATATAAAATGTGGCAATGACCAACACTTATGTGTACAACATGACACAAGAGCACAATTGAAATTAAACTTTCTCCCGATTCCTAGAACTTTAAATGGTTTAAATGACTCTACGCACTACATCTGAGGTCATCAGTCCCCTAGACTTAGAACTACTTAACCTAACTAACCTAAGGACATCACACACATCCATGCCGTAGGCAGGATTCGAACCTGCGACTGTAGCAGCCGCGCTGTTCCGGACTGAATCGCCTAGAACCGATAGACAACATCAGCCGGCCCTAGAACTTCACTCCAATCCCAAAATCATGTCGCAGCCCACAATAGAAACAGTACACCATTTAAGTCCTCCAATAGTATCTAGTTTATATTTTCTGATGCAAGTATTTGGCTTTGTAATCTAGTGTGCACCCGATTCCTAGTATTATTCTCACATTCAACGGTCCGCCTCAGCTCTTCTGCGCATGCGCAATCTGTCCAGTGGCCCATCCGCGTTATTCTGCCCGCATTCCCGGTGCTGTCCTGTACTTTACTCATCTACTAGCACATGGTATGGTTTTCTCCGGTTTTCTGTATTTTCTTTCGTTCCCGTCACTGCGCCGTATTTTAACGGGTTATTTATATTTCTTTTTAGTTCCAGTGACTCGACCTGTCTACATTACTCCATCGTGGGCTGCGATATGATTTTTACAATGGAGTGAAATTCTATGTATCGGTGGAAATTGTAATATAAATTTTACTCCATTATAATGTTATAATATTAAGTATTCGTCATTGTCACGTTTTATATTATTTACATTCAGCCACTTTTGGCACTTATCTGACGTTCTTCTAATCCAAGGTTGTCATTTCTGGTATTATTTCACGGCTTCTTTCTATTCAGGACTTGACCTGATGCACTTTTTACAAACAGTAATCACACAGTTGCAGCGGTGCTCTGTACTCAACAGAAAGCGGCGCAGTATGGTAGACCCCGCTAGAGAAACCAAAACAAAACCTGGCCGGGTTTATTATGTTTACCCTAAAAGGATAGTACTGCTTAACAATAACCAGCAAGAGAAGAGAATCATTCTTAGATTACGAAAGGCAGAGACCGTTTTGCTTCTCGTGAATTGCCGTAACCTGTAGTATATAGTACTGAACTCACCTTTGGAAGCTAAGTCTTGACAGTTCCAAGGACCACCGGCCCACTGTATTACACAAGTGCTTCCATAGCAATTCCCCGAAAACTCACTGAGCCTTATCTCACTTACATAAAAAATTAACATACTAGTTTTGGCCACTTGAACACAATTTTAATTGCCCTTACAACAACGTACGCAGGTTACAAGTACCAACGCTTACTAATTACACCAACTGCACACGGACGCACCGCCTGTGAGCACAGTATCGGAATCGTTTAAAATAACGGTCGGATTAGTCACACATCTCAATCTCCGTTACTGCAGTTACTGATCGGGCTGACAGCACTGAACTCAGCCAGGCCAGCGCTTTATGTTTAGAGTAAACGTAACATTAATTTCACATTTTCTAGTACTGCCGTATAGTACTACCAATCCGACACGGCTAGTGTTAAATTTACAAAAATTATTATGTGAAAACCAAAAATATGAGAGTGTGGGAAATTAAATTCTAAATAGGGCTTCTCTTTCATGAATCTCCATCCAAGATGGTGAACAGGGCAAAAAAAAATCCACGAAGTTGCAAACCACGGGTTTTCTTAAATAAGTAAAGAACTATAGCTTCGATCGTAGAATGTTGAATAAGGAAGTTGTAGGGCTTGAAATGATCTATCAGATTTTTTCCTATTAGAGCCGATTGCTGTCTTACGTTTCAAAATGTACTGAAAAACCGTTAAAAATCGAATTCTCTATGACTTTTAACATTCACGCTCCCACACTATTTCGTTGCTTTGACAAGTAATATAGACCTCCTCGATCACGGGTTCGAACCCCGCGACTTCTTTTTGGACAGAAATCATCAGCAATGGCGGCCGAAGACTTAACCTCATTCTGCCAACGGCCTTCTCGAAGATGGTAGAGAATCGGACAGAGGTTCGGAGCACACTATTGCCCAGGGGTAGGAAACTGCCTCCAAAGGCGGAAGAATCATCAATGAACAACGGAATAAGGGTGCAGAAGGCACTGGCAACCACGGAATTAAAGGCACATGACGTGTATCTACAAGACACGTTGCTTGTAACTGAAAAGCGTCATGGTCATCTCTCCATTGGCAAAAGACTCTGGAGTGGTCCTCCTTCCCGATCTCCGGGAGCAGAGTGCCAAGGAGGAGCTCACCATGAGAAAAAGATTCAACAATCAACGAAAGGATAACGTTCTAAGCGTTCAGTCTTGGATTGTCAGAAGTTTGAAGGGATAGGAAAGCTACAAATGCTAAGGCACAGTTTATATATAGCGAGCGTCAGTTAAATGGAAAGAAGACAAGGATTTCTGGGCAGGTGAGTATAGAATATTATCAGTAGCAGCAGAAAATGATATAATGGGTGTAGGATTCGTTGTGGATAGGAACGCAAGACAGAGAGCGTGTTACTGTGAACGCTTCAGTGGTAGGGTTCTACTTATCAGAATCGACAGAAAACCGACACCAACAACAATAGTCCGGGTATACATGCCCAAGTCGCAAGCAAAATATGAAGAGACAGAGAAAGTATATGATGATAGTATATGATGATACTGAACGCAAATGGAGATGAAAATCTAATAACCATAAGGGACTGTAATGCGGTTGTAGGGTAAGGAATAGAAGAGAATATTCGCTTGGTAGTAGGAATGAGAGAGGAGAAAGACTAATTGAGTTCTGAAATAAATTTCTGATGATAATAACCAACGCATTGTCCAAGAATCACAAGAAGAGGTGGTACACGTGGAAAAGGCGGGGAGATACGAGAGAATTCCTATTACATTACGTCATGGTCAGGCAAAAATTCCGAAATTGGATACTGGATTGTAAGGCATATCTAGGAGCAGATATAGACTTAGATCACAATTTGGTAGTGGTGAAGAGTAGGTTGAAGTTTAAGAGACTAATCAGGGAGAAACAAAGGTCAACGAAGTGGGATACGGAAGTATTAAGGAATGACAAGTTACGCTTCAACTTCTCAAAGGCTGTAGATATTGCGCTAATGAATAGTTCAGTACCTAGTTCAGATGAAGAGGACTGGACATCTCTAAACTAGGCAATCACGGAAACTGGAAAGAAATACACAGATACAAAGAAAGTAACTACGAAGAAACCGCGGCTAACAGAAGAAATACTCCAGCAGATCGACGAAAGAAGGAAGTACAAAACCGTTCACGGAAATTCAGCAATAGAGAAATACAAGTCACTTAGGAATGAAATGAGCAGAAAGGCGAGGAAGCTGGGCCGAAATGAAAAATGTGAAGAACTCGAAAAAGAATTGCTTGTTGGAAGGACTGATTCAACATATAGGAACGTCAAAACAACCTTAGGTGGAATAAAAAACAAGGGCGATAACAATAAGATTGCAATGGGAGTTCCATCATTAACGCATAGAGGAGAGCAGACAGCTGAAAATAGTAAACTGAATACTTAAGTGCGGCTAAGGGACTGTGTGATGACGTGATAGAAGAAGAAACAGCAGTCGATGTGGAAGGTATAGTCAGTCCAGTATTAGAATAAGAATTTAAAAGGGTTTTGCAAGACCTGAAATCAAATAAAGCAGAAGCCATATTTAACGTTACATTGAAATTAGTAACATCACTAGGGAAAGTGGCAACAAAACGGTAATTCACCTAGATGTGTAGAATGTATGAGACTGGTGATATAGCATCAGACTTTCGGAAAAATATCATCCAGACAATTCCCAAGATTGCAAGAGCCGACAACTGCGATAATTATCGCACAATCACCTTAAAATCTCATGCATTCAAGTTACTGACAACAATAATATGCAGTAGAATGGAAATGAAAATGGCGGTCAGTTTGACTTTAGTAAAGGTAAAGGCACCGAAGAGGCAGTTCTGACATTGCAGTTGATAATGGAAATAAAACTGAAGATAAATCAAAGCACGTTCATAGAATTTGTCGACCCGGAAAAGTGTTAGACAGTGTAAAATGAGGAATACTGAGAAAAGTAGGGGTAAGCTATAGGGAAAGACCGGTAATACAGAATCTGTAGAAGAGGCACGAGCGAAAAATAGCAGTGGAACAACAAGAACGAAGTGCTCGGATTAAAAAGGGTGGAAGACAGGAATTTAGTCTTTCATTCCTACTGTACAGTCTGTACGTTGAAAAAGCAATGGCGGAAATAAAAGAAAGGGTCAGGAGTGGGATTAAAATTGAAGGTGAAGAGCTATCAATGTTAAGACTCGCTGATGACATTACTATCCTCAGTGAAAGTGAAGAATAATTATAGTCTAATAAGTGCAAAATATAGATT
The DNA here is from genome assembly GCF_021461395.2 of Schistocerca americana. Classification (NCBI taxonomy): domain Eukaryota; kingdom Metazoa; phylum Arthropoda; class Insecta; order Orthoptera; family Acrididae; genus Schistocerca; species Schistocerca americana. Next base: position 804,670,569 of record NC_060121.1, read on the forward strand.
GAGCGTAAATCGAAGAAAGACGGAAATAATGAGAAGTACCAGAAGTGAGAACAGCGAGAAACTTAACATCAGAACTGATGATCATGAAGTAGATGAAGTTAAGGAATCCTCTACCTCAGCAGTAAAGTAACCAATGATGGACGCAGCAAGGAGGACATCAGAAGCAGCCTAGGAATGGCATTCCTGGCGCAAGAGAAGTCTAGTATTATCAAAAACAGGTCTTAATTCCGGGAAGAAATTTCTGAGAAGTGCGTATGGAGCACGGCATTGTATGTCAGTGAGACATGTATTGTGGGAAAGCCGAAACACAAGACAATAGAACTTTTTGAAATTTATTGCTATAGAAGAACGTTGAAAAATAGGTGGAGTGGTCAGATTACGACTGAGAGGGTTCTTCCCAGAATCGGCAAGGAAAGTTTTGTATCCCGCCTGGAAGGCGGCGCGTGGGTCTGCTCCTGAAAACTTAAAGGCTGGCCGAGTGAAGGGAGCGAGTAGGAGCAGGTGAGGTAAAACACTTAAAAGGGGTATACTGGTGCGTGAATATATACAGACGCATGCATAACTTTGTACAGATGAGCACGTTGGTGCGAAGCCTTAGACCCGTCGTAAGTAGAGCAATGTCTCTACACCAAGCGAAGCTGAAGCGAAGTGTCCCCGCCGTCTGCTCTTGATGAACTCGGCTGAAGTGGAGCGGCGCTCGTAGAGCTGCAGGCGCTGTGGTCGGCGAAGATCTTCCGCTCTCGTAGTGTCAACCTTAGAAAGGGCACCTACGCTGTGGCATCGTAGCTATCGATACCACAGAAAGGAGTTTTTGATAACGCTAACAAAAAGATGGAACAGGATGATAGGACTGTTATAACTTCATGGAATAACTTCCATGCTACCAGAGGCAGCTGCAGAGGGTAAAAACTGTAGAGGAAGACAGCGATTGGAATACTTCCAGCATATAATTCAGGACGTAGGTTGCAAATTCTATCCTGAGATGCAAACGTTGGCAGGAGGGGAATTCGTAGTGGGCCGGATCAAATCAGTCATCTACATCCATCTACATCTACATTGATACTCCGCAAGCCACCCAACGGTGTGTGGCGGAGGGCACTTTACGTGCCACTTCATTACCTCCCTTTCCTGTTCCAGTCGCGTATGGTTCGCGGGAAGAACGACTGTCTGAAAGCCTCCGAAAGCCTCCGTGCGCGCTCTAATCTCTCTAATTTTACATTCGTGATCTACTCGGGAGGTATAAGTAGGGGGAAGCAATATATTCGATACCTCATCCAGAAACGCACCCTCTCGAAACCTGGCGAGCAAGCTACATCGCGATGCAGAGCGCCTCTCTTGCAAAGTCTGCCACTTGAGTTTATTAAACATCTCCGTAACGCTATCACGGTTACCAAATAACCCTGTGACGAAACGCGCCGCTCTTCTTTGGATCTTCTCTATCTCCTCCGTCAGACCGATCTGGTACGGATCCCACACTGATGAGCAATACTCAAGTATAGGTCGAACGAGTGTTTTGTAAGCCACCACCTTTGTTGATGGACTACATTTTCTAAGCACTCTCCCAATGAATCTCAACCTGGTACCCGCCTTACCAACAATTAATTTTATATGATCATTCCACTTCAAATCGTTCAGCACGCATACTCCCAGATATTTTACAGAAATAACTGCTACCAGTGTTTGTTCCGCTATCATATAATCATACAATAAAGGATCCTTCTTTCTATGTATTCGCAATACATTACATTTGTCTATGTTAAGGGTCAGTTGCCACTCCCTGCACCAAGCGCCTATCCGCTGCAGATCTTCCTGCATTTCGCTACAATTTTCTAATGCTGCAACTGCTCTTTATACTACAGCATCATCCGCGAAAAGCCGCATGGAACTTCCGACACTATCTACTAGGTCATTTATATATATTGTGAAAAGCAATGGTCCCATAACACTCCCCTGTGGCACGCCAGAGGTTACTTTAACGTCTGTAGACGTCTCTCCATTGATAACAACATGCTGTGTTCTGTTTGCTAAAAACTCTTCAATCCAGCCACACAGCTGGTCTGATATTCCGTAGGCTCTTACTTTGTTTATCAGGCGACAGTGCGGAACTGTATCGAACGCCTTCCGGAAGTCAAGAAAAATAGCATCTACCTGGGAGCCTGTATCTAATATTTTCTGGGTCTCATGAACACATAAAGCGAGTTGGGTCTCACACGATCGCTGTTTCCGGAATCCATGTTGATTCCTACATAGTAGATTCTGGGTTTCCAGAAATGACATGATACTCGAGCAAAAAACATGTTCTAAAATTCTACAAGAGATCGACGTCAGAGATATAGGTCTATAGTTTTGCGCATCTGCTCGATGACCCTTCTTGAAGACTGGGACTATCTGTGCTCTTTTCCAATCACATGGAACCCTCCGTTCCTCTAGAGACTTGCGGTACACGGCTGTTAGAAGGGGGGCAAGTTCAGAGCACTGATAAATAAAAAAAATGAAATCTGTGTACTGTAAGCACAGCCTGCGGTAAATTAAAAGAAAGTACTTGATTAAGAAATTAAAAAATTATTATTTTCGGTATATATCGTTGTTTTGAAAAAAAAATACGCTCTCGATGACCGGCTGTATATTCTAAGCGGACAGCCCTACAGTAACCGTTGTAGGCTTTTTTTTCTTAAAAAGTTATGCTACCATGCTATAAAATAATCTTTACGATGTTATGAATCGTAAGGATCAAAAACGATTTGGAAAAAATTTGCACTTCGTTGGGCGTGTTTTTTCACTAATTATCTTAATTCTTTACTTATGAAAATAGTTTTAAAGAAAGAAATTTCTATCAATTCTTCACGAAATTAAGTAAAAAAAATTTTCTACGACCTTAAATGTTTTGCTTGGGTAGCTCAGTTGGTAGAACACTTGCCCGCGAAAGGCAAAGGTCCCGAGTTCGAGTCTCGCTCCGCACACAGTTTTAATCTGCCAGGTAGTTTCGTAAGCTATAATGCTTAACATTATACTTGGAGCATTTTGTTCAACACTTACCTCATTACTTAAGCACTTGTTTTTGGTACAAAATAAAACAAATGCAACGCATCAGGATAAGTCTAAAGAATTTTATTTATTTACACGAATATTTAATAATATGACCGTCTATAAAATAATTATAATGAAAACTATGTTGCACAATTTTCCTGTATTGAGAAAATTATTTGACGAATGAAATTCCGGCTTTTTTTTTTTTTTTTTTTTCTTGGCTAGGCATCTGCTTCATTTTCTTATTCTTCCTCTTCTACATTTTCATGTAGTATGATGAAGGGATCAAAACAATCGTCGTAAACGTTTTCACACTATAACTCAAAAGTATTTTCGTTGAAAGTTTGTCGCAAGCATCGACAGAGTATTTGTCTATTTCGTCGCTGGGAGGAATGTCAAATTTCTGTCTATAAAAGTTATTTCCAGAAAATAAAAACTGAGCAAGTTAGTTAAAAAACACGCTCAACAAAAGCGCAAGTTATTCGAACTCATTCTTTTATCCTTACACTTAATAAAATCTAAAAACAAAAATTAATAGCATGATACCACAATTCTTTGTTAAGGAAAAAAACCTGATACATTTATTGTAGGGCTGCAGAGAATATCTATCGAGAGCACCTATTTTTTCAAAAAAAAATCTTTATATCTCAAAACATAATTAACGTTTTTTTTAATTTTTCAGACAAGTATTTTTTTACTTACCGCGAAGTAATCATACAGTAAACAGCAAGTTCGGTAACGTGGATATTAATGAATTATAGTTAACCCGATTTCAATGGTTTTTCCGGTGTATCTCAAAACGCATGAAAACAATCGATACTTATAAAACGCAGTCTATAGATCATTTTAAACTCCAAAACTATCTCACTAAACTTTTTTAGACCGAAGGTACATTTTCACTTTTTTAAGAAAATGCTTTTGGGCAACTTTGCGAGTTTTTTGGTTATGTTCGCCATCTTGGGTCGAGTTGCTTGAAAAACAGATTATCTTTAAAAATTTAACTTCCTATCCACTCAACTTTTTTTTCAATCACTTCCCCAATAATGCTTGGACCAGTACGATGTATACGAATGGAACTTCCCTCCAGATAGGTTAGCTGTGACTGAATCCACTAGCGTTTTCCAAATACGTCAGTAGTAACCTGGAACGCAAACTAAATCCAACATAATTCTACGGGCAAGTCACCAGACCGTATATTGTACCAAGTGCTATACTCTTTTTCCTTTTACCGGCTCGAGAACGCACTTCCCACATTAGAAGTGCTTCCTGAACTGTCTAGTTCTCGGCACACAGCTAACGGCCGCACTTCGGGATCACAGCCTAGAGGTGGCACCACTGTTGCAAGCAAAAATCTCAAAATGTCAGAGATGTATTAAAAGCCGGCAAAAATCTCACAGTGCCACAGATGTGCCAACAGTTGGCATGAAGAGTAATACCAAATTTCATTGTCACATCTTGATTCTTGGAAGTGATAATTAAACCTTTGTTATAGTTGCTCAAAGTGTGAAGACACATTAAATGCTCGGGCCCTGATGACCGCGCAATTGAGGCCCCCCTCCCCCAATCACAAACCAAACATCATCATCGTCATCAACATAAAATTCTGTGGAAATTGTATGGTGAAGCAAAATTAACTTTCACAGTATCCTTTAGACAACTACGGTTAGGAGAGGCCACAGTGGTCCGCGTTGCAAACACGTCCGTCTCTTAACTGAGGAACGAAGGCCACAAAGGCAAACATTCGTGGCTGGTTGCCTCTCAGGGCCTCGAGAGCAGAGAAAATGCCTCCTATTGCCGATTCGTTTGCCGTGGCCGCTTCGTCCGGGGATCGATGCAGCTGGTTAGCAAGCAGACCCAAACACAGTTCGGCGATCAAACGGCTCCTCTCCGTAAAGGCCTCGCGACCTCGCCCGCCGTGCCTCACATCGTGAAAGCCTTTCGTCCAGTTTTGGAGGGGTCGTAATCGTAAACATCTACTGGAAACGCTGCCGTCGTGGCTTTGATGCATGAGAACACCTGCTGTTAGCGTACAGCAATTGGGTGGTACTAAATTGCACTAATAAGGGTGATGAATCAGATAAATCAAGAAAAAATTACACAGCCGCTGCCTTAAGCTCGTAAACGTGTCATAGTCCTGGTGGCAAAACCTTCTGCACATGTCATTCGGTTTTTGATCTGAGTGCTAGTGCCCTCCCATCTCAAAAGCGCATCATATCGATCTAGTAAGTCGCAGGAACTGAAATTTCGTAGACATAGATAATGCTGAAGGAAAGGTGAACAAAAGAATGCGTTTTATTGGCGCTTTTATTGGTATAAACTGCCTCCACCCCGTCTGTGAGTCCTCTTCTGGAATATTGCTTTCGGTGTGGGGTCCTTACCAGACAGGATTGAAGCAGGACATGGAAAAATTTCAGCAAAGGGCAACTCACTTTTACTGGCGGTATTACATTTTATGTTTCATGTACTCGAAAGCTTTCGAGTTCTACCTACTCAGAACTACCTGTCTGACACGAATAAAACTCTACAAGCTCAGATTCCAATTGCGTTGATCCACTCTCCCAGCGAGGATACGCGACGCGCAGTCTTTGTGACAGTGACATACGCTCTTCGTAAATTTTCCCTGCAGTTTGTATGCAATTTATTTCACTGCGCGGCCCCAAACGAGAATCAGATTTTAACGAAGGATGATCGCTTCTTCGGACACGCTAGAATTACTGTGAAAGCTATCAGATGAAAAAATAATAGATCATATTCATCCTGACCACCATGTCAGCATACTTTGTCCACATCACAAATAAAATTAAATTCTCTCGTACCAAACTGTACCGTTTGTCCAGAAATTGAAAGGCAGCATTTCAATACCAGTTGAAAAAGAACGTGATTGTATTTTGTTTCTATCGATTTCGAACACATACATGAAAGTTCGTCATGTTTTATTCACTCCTAAAGGAATAACGGGAGTATGGAAGGACGACTAAACCCTTATCTGCGTTCTAATGGTTCGATTAATAATCCAGTTTGCCTTAATGCCTTATTAACTCTCTGAGAAAGATGTTGAGGGGAGTTTGTATAATCTCTTTTCGTGGAATAAATCTTATTCGTTTACTAGCCCAGGTAGATATAAATCCTTAATGCTGTCAACACACAGAAGCACTATAAATATTAATATTTAATTCCAGTTATAAAGAAAGCAAACTCTTCACTGCCACAGATATTAATATACTATATCCTTCGATATAAACACCGTTATTTTATTATTACTTAATTTTAAGCTGGAACAATCACGTAGATAAGTTGTGGAAAAGATCAACGAAGGACTGCGTTTTATTCGCATCTTTATTGGCACAGATTGCGTCCATCACGCTTGAGATTCCTATTCTGGAATACTACGGTTCGGTATAGCATGCTAACCAGACGGGGTTACCAGAGGACATCGGAGAAATCAAAGAGAGGCAGAAAGGCAGCTCATGTTTTATTATCGCTACAAAGGGATAGAGTATCATGCATACGACATGCGAGTTTTGGAGCAGTCACTAAAGCAAAGGCTTCTTAGTTGCGGCGAGATCTTTCCAAAAAATTACAACCACCTGCTTCCTTCTCGGGATGCGCAAATATTTTGTTGATATCCGGCTACATAGGAAGAAATGGCCATCGAAATACAGTGGGAGACACAGAGCTCACACGGAAAGATTTATGAGTTCGTTTTTCCCGAGTGCTGTTCAAGAGTGGAACGGTAGATAAATAATCCGGACATGGCTCGATGGCTCCTCTGCCAGGTTCAAATGGTTCAAATGGCTCTGAGCACTACGGGACTTAATATCTGAGGTTATCAGTCCCCTAGAACTTACAACTACTTAAACCTAACTAACCTAAGGACATCACACACATTCATGCCTGAGGCAGGATTCGAACGTGCGACTCTAGCAGCAGCGCGGTTCCGGACTGAAGCACCTAGAACCGCTCGGCCACATGGACGGCCCTCTGCCTGGCACCTGAAGTATCAACTCCAGAGAAGTCACATATATATAGGTGTACATTTATAGGCTCACTCACTTTTAAACACGGTATTGAGATAATGATAACGATTCAGACATGCGATTACGAAGGCTTTCCCGGCGTAGTAATTGATAATATTCTTCTCGGGTGTGCAGCCGGATCATAACGTCATCTTGATACAATATTTCTGCGGTCCAGCTGGCTGCCATCTTCAGGTGACAGTGCTGGTGCACGATCTCGCCGGAACTGACTTCTCACCGCAAGCGGCGGCCCCTATATGGGCCTCAGAAGGCCCACAACGCGTGCGCGAGAAGGTGCCGTAACTGCCCTGTAGCGCAAGTAAAAATTCCGCGCCGCCGCTGGTGGAAAAAGGCGAAATCGAGATATCACTGTCAAAAATTAAAAATTATTCCGACGATCGAAACACAGACCGTTGTTTTTTAATGTTTGATAACACCGGGTCCCTAGTCTTTCTTAAAAGGTAACTATTAAAAATTAAAAATTATTCCGACGATCGAAACACAGACCGTTGTTTTTTTATGTCTGATAGCACCGGGTTCCAAGTCTTACTTAAAAGGTAACCCTTGTCTCTATTAATAATATTATCAGATAAACGAATCTCTCGGATTCTTTTAAAACACAGTCCCAATAGAGAGATACACGGGCAACCATTTGTGTCTCCCCAATAGAGAGATACACGGGCAACCATTTGTGTCTCGTAATACAGCATTCTATGTCCCTCGATGAGACAGTGCTCCGCCACTGCAGATTTCTCAGGTTGAAGCAACCGTGTGTCCTGAATCGCCCTGATTGTCTGACCAATGTAAGACTTCCCACAGTGGCAAGGGATCTTCTACACACCGGGCTTCCTTCTCGCGCACGCGTTGTGGGCCTTCTGTGGCCTACATAGGGGCCGCCGCTTGCGCTGAGAAGTCAGTTCCGGCGAGATCGGGTACCAGCACTCTCACCTGAAGATGGCGGCAAGTTGGACCGCGGAAATATTGTGTCAAGATGACGTTATGATCCGGCTGCACATCCGAGAAGAATATTATCAACACGATTCAGACATATTTTAGCTTTTTCTCCAAGAACCCGACGAACTATTCAATCGATGATGTCAACACAGCCAGGGATGCAATTTAGGTACTGTAGGCTCTTCAAAGTTCCTTTTCAGATAACTTCGATCCCCGATAACACAGTGTTTACAGACACGCCTTTCACCTCATCTTTCCGATCCCTGTATCATCCATCTTCTCGTTCTCGTTTCCAGAGTGATCTTCTTCGTCTTGCAGATGGTTTGCAAATTATGGATGCTGGATACAGTCATGTCTATGAAGATTTGACATTCTCAGCTAGTAATCACTGTTATGTCACGTAGAACACAATTTTTTACTGGTTATTAGTCTGCAATTGCAGTAAATTTTGAATTTGTCTGTTGTAGGTAGAGCATCCTCCACTAACTGACATTACAGTTCCAAATTCTGGTGGATTGTTTTGGTAACCTTATCGCGTCTTCCCAAATATTCCGTGGGTGCTGGGGCTTTACATGCAGATGTAATATATGATATGATCTCCTTCGGATTCCCACACTCCCTGTAACTGTCGTCCATTCCTTGCTATTTCTTTAAATTCTTCCGGTAATTCCTCGTTCCAATAACCGCCGCGAGGGGTGTCCGCGCGGTTAGAGGCGCCATGTCACTGACTGCGCGGCCCCTTCCGCCCGAGGTTCGAGTCCTTCCTCGGGCATGGGTGTATGTGTTGTTCTCAGCAAAGATTAGTTTAAGTAGGGTCTAAGTCTTGGAACCGATGACCTCTGCAGTTTGGTTCCTTAAGAACTCAGACACATGCACGTTCCAATAACCTAGTCACGTATCACTCTCTGACATCACGACGCAGACCTGTGTGTGTGTCAACCAGATGTTATCTTGCTTAAGTCGCTTCCATGCTTCCCGTGTAGTTCTTTGGTAAGTCACTCTATTACAATGGTGTCAGTTATTTTAGTGTCAAAGCATGGAAATGTTCAGCTGTTTCTGCCATAGTGAGCGACTTGTAAATAATGTATATTGATACTACTGCTTTATGGAGAAATGAGATCCTATTATTATAATTATGTCATTTGACCTATTGAAGAACACATACAACCACTTATTAGCTTTAGTCTTCTTATTTTATCCAAACTTCTTCATCCTCTCGTTAACAGTTTTTCTTCTAGTGTCCACGTCGTTTTTTGAGTTTCACTCTAGTTTCTGTCAGTTGCTTGCACACAGACTTAAGTCCGTCTTGCGTCTGCAAGTATACTGTGCAACCCAGTAATAATTCCCCTTGCGACGTATAAATTTCAAATTCAGCTGTAAGGTGCTTACAATCTTCCTCTGTAATGCTGCAAAAGCCTGGCGCCCTGTGTCGCCACCCTCTCACTCATCGACGCCTCAGACAGTAAGGTGTAGACACTAGCAAAAAAAAAAAAAAAAAAAAAAAAAAAAAAAAAAAAAAAAAAAAAAAAAAAAAAACAATCATGTGAAATGTAACGTGAGTTAATGTCATATTAGCACCAGATTCCAACACATTTCTGCACGTTCGACATGGTGGACATATCACAGCCTGGGAAGGTGGTCACACACGCTGTTACCCACATTTCACCCCTTTCTTTGAGGTCAGAAACACGACCTCTAGCGTTGAAATCATGCGTTATGGGTGTCCGAGGAAAATATTTCAGACACACCGTTGCTCAGAGCCGTCACAAAAACCTCTCACAGTGTGGCACTTTATTATTCGTGTTTTGTGTTTCATTCTGCCCGAGGCGGCTATTGGGTAACATTCGAACATTTGCCCAGAAGAGCGTGGGAAACCATTTGGAAAGCACACAGATCAGACAGATTTCCCTTAAGGGGTATTTCGGTCTCAGTGTTTCAAAAAAATCTTTTCTTTTAGTATTTCGATTTCTTATGGCCTTGAGAATGCGTTATCAAAAGGATTTTGTGGGGTGATTATTCCTTACCTGAAAATCACGTATCAATGGAAGCACGCATTTGTCCACTGTAGCTGCCCTCTGCGCTTGCCCCGTTTTCGACTCCAATCGATATCTCTTCCTCTGTAAAGCTACTATAACATTCTACGACGAATAAAACACCGGTATAGGTGCTGTACGTGCCCAACTGGTGTCTCAAGAATATGATTTCGACAAAAGTGAGTCAAAAAAGACGAATATACACACATTTTATCACACAGTTCATCCAACGACAATCCGCAGCCTGTTTACTGCTCCGAAAGCTGTTGTAAATGGATGCAAGCTCAGATGAAAGGGGGACTAGACACTTTTGATCATAAGCCACCACTAAGTAGTTTAGTTACTGAAGGTATGTGTACAAACATCTCACTGACGACAGTTTGATGGAGAGATGCCTTGGAGACTATACGCAGAACAACAATGAAGTACTCACTTCGTTATTTTGAACTTAAGCTTCAAAACACATCTTATCTAGTATAAAAGGCGTCCAAATAGCTACCATTCGGACGTGCCTCATTTCTAACGATGGGTTTAATGGCGTCTTGTCTCACATGAAAGTTTGGAGCCGTTGTCGGCACCACGGCTTGCTCATTTTCCATGAAAAGGGGTGAGAAACTCCTCAAGCATTGAGATCGTTGCTCTTTCCAGACCGGTGTCGAGGCTGGAATTGCGGCTAGATTGACCCGCCCTTCACAAAATGAGATCTTAGAAGAAGAGAATGTTTACAGTATGGTCCAGGAACAGAAAGTAAATGGTAAGGTGATAAATTTTTATAAAACCTGAAGTTAAAACTTTAAACATGTATTACTCGAGAAAACTTTTTTAACCTCTTCGGATGATTAAAAAAACTAATAGGTAAAATTGGATGCCTTTTTGGATACAACAGAACAGACACTTGTAATTTTGGAGTGAAATTCAAAAAATAAAACATTTTTCATAATGTTTGTTATCTACGTACATTTAAAGGCAACAAAATAAGCGGATTCACAGTACCTACTTCTTCAACCGGCCGTCATATTAAATTCACTTCAGGAAATTGCAGCTTATTTGCATATTATTTAAGATAGGTACTTTTGTTTTTTAATAATGAGTTGTAAGAAATTAATTTTTTGCCAAAAAAATGTTCAGTATGAGCGTAAAATAAAGTTCAGAGACCGCAAAACCTCCTTATCCCGCGTTCAGATGTACATAAGTTCAATTTTGATTGCAGACCTACATTTCCCCCTCAGTCCTGCGAATCGTTTAGTTATGCCGCCCGAGCTGTGATATTTCGACTGCCATTTTGTGGTGCATAGGCTCATTAATTTAGGGATCAAATATTATTTGCGTATTATTTAAGATAGGTACCTTTGTTTTTTAATAATGAGTTGTAAGAAATTAATTTTTTGCCAAAAAATGTTCAGCATGAGCGTAAAATAAAGTTCAGAGACCGCAAAACCTCCTTATCCCGAGTTCAGATTCGATGAGACTCTGGTTCAATGGCCCATCTAGCGCGCTAGCCTTACAGGCTTAATGTGGCTTAAATATCACCCACTTCATCTACATTTTTCAAACTATCTCTTTTTTTCTTATCACGTTTCCGAACTGTTCTTCTCCCTTATAAAGCTTTTCCTTCTCCTGTACTTAACACATTTTTTTCTTCGTTAGCAGCAAATATGTTAACCATAGTTCCACATAACTGGACATTCCCTTCCCGGACGCTGCATCCATTACTCTAACAACTATCTCATACTGACTGTTTTACAAGTTTCTTTCGTTTACTATAATTTAGCCGCTTTGTTACTCCTGTTACTTTAATTTCTAAGTAACCTTGTAATACCATATCTCTAATACTCTACTGATTTATTTTGCTTTTGTTTTATTTAATGTTACATCGTTGAGTTTCTGTAAATGTTGTTTGATTGAATCGATAACACAAAATTGTATACTCCTTTCTTTCTAAAAACTTTGAGGTCATGATTTGATTCTATGAATTGTAGTATATCTGTCATTTAAATTCTTTGTCCCAATTGGAGGGAGACAAAACTTACTGTATATATTTGGAATTTGTTTAAATAATTTTGTTTAGAACTACCTATATGTGCAAATGATATGTTTTGTTTAATATGTGTAGTTACTGTTACATAAACTGCTGACCTTCACTTAGGATTCTTAATTAGTTTGTATGAAAACGGTATAGTGGTTCCCCTCCGGAACGGAACTGTGTAGAGCGTGCCAATTGTGGTTGGTCTAGGTAGAAAAGGTGGAACCAAGAGTCAGTTGGGGACGAGCTACCAAACTGTGCACTGCCCATGTAAAAGTTGTATATTGTGCTGGTTCCGAGAAATGCTTTTCTTGCCGCTTTCCAATGCCTCGGATGGATGGATAAATAGCTGGAATTATTCTGGAATTGGTATCTATCATCGCCACCAAGAAATGACAGAGTCCAGCGATTCTACCTGTAATTACACTACCAACATGTAATCGCCACCACATTGCGCAATCACTATAATGGAGCACTATAGTAATGTACAGTGAAGGATCAGCTTATTGTATGTTTTAGTGTGTTTCTATACCTACCTTGATTTTTTCCTTATCACAACACCTCTCAGGTTCCTCTCTGTTTGAACTATGATTACCGAGTGTCCTAATTTGTGGAAAAAATGAAAGCCTCAAAGCCAAATATTTAATCAAATAATGTTGTTTGATCTTTGGTAAGAAGGGAATATTAAGATTTACTGTGGATTTAGTGAAATTGTGGGAGGTATTAAATGTAGTTTTGTGAAGTTTCAAAGTCACCTATTTAATGATTTACTTGAAAATAAAAGATTGTGATAATAAAGACAATTTGCAGTTTCTTTTAAGGATTAAAAGTTCTTAAAACCGAAGCTTATAAAGTTTTACTTACTTAATGATCATAGTGCTGCCTGTAGTAAATTTTAAAAGGTGAGTCAGTTTCTTGCAAGTTTGTCAACATTGTGTTTCACTGTAGTAAAAGTGGAAAACTGCAATAGCGGAAAGTTATATGTTCATGTTTTCTAAGTGTTTGTCTCTCTTGTGTATTGGAAGTACATATTAATAGTATAACAGGATCCACAGTTTGTCTATTGTGCTAATGCTAGGTAACAAGTAATGGGAAGACCACTATTTATGAAAACCATAATTTATTTATTCAAAAAACAGTGAGAAGTAACCTGTTAGTGAATTTCAACTAACTTTCATTTTAAATAGTAGAGTATTTAACTGAGACAGACTTAACCTGTGACCAGCTCATAATTTTTCAGTGAACTATATTTATAATTTTATGTCAGCTAGGAAAATGTTTGAACAATAATACTGAACCTATGTCCAATTAATGATTCTGCAGTGAATATTAATAGTAACGTTATAAAGATCATTCAGTTTGAATAATCTCTGAAAGTAATAGTGTGTTTCGTTATCTGTTATATTTTTGCAAATAGTTTGTGCTGCTCTAGCTGTTAGTTCCAACCTAAACGTTAACATATGCAGGTGTCAGAGTTCATTGCACTCGCTTGTGGTAAAGTATAAGTTGTGTTTATCCGTTAAAGTTACTCATACCTACTTTCTTAAACAAGAACGTTAATCTTTCTCTTGCCTAATTACGCTGGCGACCGTTTTCCTTATTCTTTAAACAGTGTAGCTAGGTAAAACATTATTTGTTACTGTTTGAATAATTACGTAATTCTGACTTTCACTTCCGATAAGCCACCTCCGTTAGGTACAACGCGGTCAATATAACAAAATTCCTCTCAGAGCGTAACACTGCTCTGGTTCTTCATACTATAATTACTAGAATAAGAATAATTTCTTTATACGAACTGCCTTAGGCTTTGAGGTTATGGTATAGTAGTAGCGTACAGCAGTGTTATACGTGGCTTTTCCGTGACAGGACTATTTGTTCTGTTGGGGCATAGCACGTAATAAACCATGTTTGGCATTTGATTGCATAAGCCATGTAAATGCTGTTGCAGTGTTATAACCTATTTTCAGGCTTCCTACTATTTATTAACTTTTTCTTACTTTCTCCTTTCACTGATAATAAAGATTATATTTTGAGTTATTCGTAAGTTAGTTTCATTCTGTTTATGTAATCGCTCCTGAGTCTATGGTCACTATACAGAGAAGCTTCCAACTTGGTTCATTTTGTCCTCGGTGATAATTTCCGACGGCATTCCCACGATCCTCAGGCTATGGGAGTACGTAATGCAAGTTGTTTCACTGTGTATTCGTAAACAGCTGCACGTATTATCTCAGCAACCCAATGTTTAACAGTTTGGACCTATTTGTTGACACAAAAGATCACGTAGATCTATCCTTTCTCCAGGTCACAAGCAGAATGGCAGCAACACTGATAGTGGACACTCCATAAATTTCACTTATCGTGTTGTAACGTTTTTTTCATAAAAAATAAACTTTTTTAAGATTACATTGCTTGACTGTCTGAACTGTTGAATGGGTACTGAACTCGAATCGTCGTGTTTCGTGTTGTAAGCTTCAGAGCGCTGGGCGCACTGTTGTAGGTCGCTGTCTGTGAGGAAAAGGCGATGGAGTAGGCAGTTTTTGTGGTGTGCTTTGTAAAGCCACCAAGTGTGAGATTAATTTAGGTGTATCAATATTGTTGAATTCTGAAGCAGAAGCCTTCATGCAAACAAAGTAAATATGTTAAATAATTAAGACTTTTGTTTTTGCCAACGCATTAGTATAGATGGATTGGTTGATGATTTGTAACTGTTGAGTAACTTCAGAATGTACGTAAACAGTTTTGATAAAAACGTTTCTAAGGTTTGTTAACATAGCTATATGTAATTTGATGATTTGTATTTATACTTGTTTAATGAGATTAGGTAATACTTGCTGTTTAAATCTCATTGTTTGTGAATCAATTGTGAGTCGTGTAACTTCAGTTGTCAGATGTTTTTTGAAAAGCCAAACTTAACTTGCAATATAATTTTTGCTAAAAATAACTCAGTGTTAGTAATTCACCATATTCAGTACCGCCTCCTTGTGCAGGTCATATTTTTTGAAGAAGTTAAATTTTCTTAAATGTTCTCGTTTATCAACCAAAAGTATTTCATGTGTGTTTCAAAGTATTATGGCCAGCATTGCACACTGCTGAGACTGTAGCTAGCATATTTTTATTCTTGTGAGATCAGAATATATCGCGTTCCACCGTTGCTGCTCTAGAGGTAAGACAACTTAATTTACTTGTTATCTGCACAGGGACCAAAGTTATCAGTTTTGAACACGGCCAGATTATTCAGAGCCTAATAGGCTAAATGTATTTTGCAGTGACTGTATTTCTTTATTGGTAATGGTAGTTGCATTGCCCAGTCAATTTGTGTAAGTTTTGCTAACAATAACACAGAGTAAGCACACCATTTGCACTTACAACATGCAACATGACAATTCGAGTTCAGTACCCATTCAAAAGTTCAGTCATTCAATCAACGTAATCTTAAAAAAAGTTACAATGCCAACATGATTTAGTTGCAAAACTCATTTCATAAATTAAGGAGATAAAGATACTGTTGTGTTCAGTACTTTAATGTTGTGCAGAGATTGCTAATCAATTACAGTTGACTCATAGGTGAGATGCTCCTGAACAATCCTCGGAAAGTTCCCATAGTAACACAAAGGGAACACCAATGAATTCAAATTAAATGGAAGCTCAGGGAGTACAAAATTATGCTAATTATTAGGTTAGCGACTCAACAAAGCACTGCATTCAATGTTTTGAATAACTGAGTACAATTTGCTAGGTATACCCTGGGGGGTTAAAATGTCATTGTTCCGATCCGCAGACATCACCAAGGACACCATTAATCACACCCCTAGTCTGTTAATAAAGAGATACATCATTTATGATAAAAAAATTTCATAATACAAATCAATTCATCGTCTTACTATGTTCAGAGAGATAGCTAAATTCAAACTTAAAGTTGCATCTATCGCTCACTTGGAATACTAACAAATGTATTTTGGAAAATCAGCTAGTTACAAAGTTGGCCCTTTTGTTTATTGTTACCAACAAATTAAACAGCCTAATGAAAGTTATACGGAATTAAATTAGGTAGTAGGATCCGATACGCTATAAAATAGTCATCACGTTAATTCTTTACATAACAGAGCTAATACAGTTAGTTTATACTCATAAAACTAAATACGACAGTGGAGCTAGTCAATACTTATATAAAGAGAACAAAATAAAAATGGCACTACCTGTCCCTGCTTTATAGTTGACAGAATAGTCTAAGCTACATCACCTAGAGCATTCAAGCGTAACAGCCTTTGTTCCCAGTATGTGAACTACTATTATGTTCGTTATTGCTATTTCTGTTGTCATGTGAACAGTATTATTCTAATTAAGCTGCGAGCGAGCAGGTGGTCACTGATCATGTTCCTTATTTTTGAGAAGCTGTAGAATAACAGGATTTTACTTGTCGATCGGATACGTGACAGAGTTGGTACGGTACTAATGATGCACCACATGTGATACAGAGCCGCTGTTGTTGAGATGGTCTCCGCAAAACAAAGCGGGGTCCTCACGACCCCAAGTTGCTACCAGTTGTTGAAGTTTTACGCGATGGTGATGATGATGATGATGATGATGTTTGGTTTGTGGGGCGCTCAACTGTGCGGTCATCAGCGCCCGTAAAAAATCGCAGTTTGTACACAGTTTTTTTTACATAGTACAATCCAGCCACTGTCACGAATGATGATGATGATTATGAAATGATGAAGACAACACCAACACCCAGGCCCTGGGTAGAGAAAAACCCCAACCCGGCTAGGAATCGAACCCAGTACCTCCTGATCCAGAGGCAGCAACGTTACTCACTAGACCACTAGATGCGGTCAAGTTTTACGCGAATTTGGTCGCAGTCTACGTCATACTGCACTAGCGGTGAGGTTATTTTATAGTGATACACTCAACGATAGTCACAAATTGTTAGCATTACTTCAAACCACACCGTGGTTCAGGTCGAAAAATATCGATTTTCGGTTTTCATCGTATTTCGATAGATTAAGGTTTTATTTAAGTACTCTGAAAAGGATTTTGCTGAAAAAATTTTTTTCGAATATTTAAAGAGTATTTTCCTAACACATGTGTTTATGCGCCACGCCCACTTTTCTGTCACTCACTTTTCTGCATATACACTCCTGGAAATTGAAATAAGAACACCGTGAATTCATTGTCCCAGGAAGGGGAAACTTTGTTGACACATTCCTGGGGTCAGATACATCACATGATCACACTGACAGAACCACAGGCACATAGACACAGGCAACAGAGCATGCACAATGTCGGCACTAGTACAGTGTATATCCACCTTTCGCAGCAATGCAGGCTGCTATTCTCCCATGGAGACGATCGTAGAGATGCTGGATGTAGTCCTGTGGAACGGCTTGCCAAGCCATTTCCACCTGGCGCCTCAGTTGGACCAGCGTTCGTGCTGGACGTGCAGACCGCGTGAGACGACGCTTCATCCAGTCCCAAACATGCTCAATGGGGGACAGATCCGGAGATCTTGCTGGCCAGGGTAGTTGACTTACACCTTCTAGAGCACGTTGGGTGGCACGGGATACATGCGGACGTGCATTGTCCTGTTGGAACAGCAAGTTCCCTTGCCGGTCTAGGAATGGTAGAACGATGGGTTCGATGACGGTTTGGATGTACCGTGCACTATTCAGTGTCCCCTCGACGATCACCAGTGGTGTATGGCCAGTGTAGGAGATCGCTCCCCACACCATGATGCCGGGTGTTGGCCCTGTGTGCCTCGGTCGTATGCAGTCTTGATTGTGGCGCTCACCTGCACGGCGCCAAACACGCATACGACCATCATTGGCACCAAGGCAGAAGCGAATCTCATCGCTGAAGACGACACGTCTCCATTCGTCCCTCCATTCACGCCTGTCGCGACACCACTGGAGGCGGGCTGCACGATGTTGGGGAGTGAGCGGAAGACGGCCTAACGGTGTGCGGGACCGTAGCCCAGCTTCATGGAGACGGTTGCGAATGGTCCTCGCCGATACCCCAGGAGCAACAGTGTCCCTAATTTGCTGGGAAGTGGCGGTGCGGTCCCCTACGACACTGCGTAGGATCCTACGGTCTTCGCGTGCATCCGTGCGTCGCTGCGGTCCGGTCCCAGGTCGACGGGCACGTGCACCTTCCGCCGACCACTGGCGACAACATCGATGTACTGTGGAGACCTCACGCCCCACGTGTTGAGCAATTCGGCGGTACGTCCACCCGGCCTCCCGCATGCCCACTATACGCCCTCGCTCAAAGTCCGTCAACTGCACATACGGTTCACGTCCACGCTGTCGCGGCATGCTACCAGTGTTAAAGACTGCGATGGAGCTCCGTATGCCACGGCAAACTGGCTGACACTGACGGGGGCGGTGCACAAATGCTGCGCAGCTAGCACCATTCGACGGCCAACACCGCGGTTCCTGGTGTGTCCGCTGTGCCGTGCGTGTGATCATTGCTTGTACAGCCCTCTCGCAGTGTCCGGAGCAAGTATGGTGGGTCTGACACACCGGTGTCAATGTGTTCTTTTTTCCATTTCCAGGAGTGTATTTTAGATCTTTACATCCCCTACATTGCATGTTAGGGATTTTTTTTACTCCCGAGTGTGTTGGCTCTCCTTGGAATGCAACGGTCGGTACTCCTTTGTTTCTGCTGTTTGTAAACAACAAGCTTTCAAACATGCTGTTAGTTTTGTTCAAGTGTGATTGCGAGTAGTTGTTATACTTACTTTTGCAGTGCTTGTTTACGTGTGTTTTGTTGTGTTTTTTGAAGATGATGAAACGTAAAGGCATTTTCAAGAAACGACAATTTAGAGGAAACAAGTTTAGAAAGCTTTCTGTACAAGAGGTTATGTCGCCTGGCAACGATGTTTCTAATAGTAATTCTTCAACAAGTCCATCATCAAAGAAGCTCTCACCATTTCAAGAGAGTTACAACGAATTTACTGTAAGTGACAAGGGGTGCAGTAACATTATAGTAAATTTGAGAATATTATCAGATGTAATTTCTGAATTTATACAATCTAGACAGTGTGATGAGTCACAGAGTGTGAAAATTTGTGAGAGTGCCAGTGGGAGAAAAGGCCTAGCAATTGCTTTGGATTTGATTTGCACTAAATGCTCAGGTGTGATTTCACTTACGAGTTCTTCAAAATTAGATGCAAGTCCCCCTTATGAAATCAATACTAGATTAGTTTATGCCTTACGATCCATTGGCAAGAGCATGGCTGCAGGGAGAACATTTTGTTCAGTGATGAACTTACATCTACCAACAAATAAATTTGAAAAACTGGCTGAAATATTAGAGAAAGCTATATGTGAGGTCAGTGGGGAAAGCATGAAACTGACTGCCAGGGAAGCAGTGGAAGAAAATGATGGATGTTCAGATATTGCAGTTGCAATTGATGGAAGTTGGCAGAATAGAAGACATACTTCTCTGAATGGAGTAGTGACTGCCACGAGTGTAGATACCGGTAAAGTGTTAGATGTGGAGATAATGTCTAAATATTATAAATGTTTTAAAGTCAATGAACATAAAGAACACAACTGTGTGGCTAATTTTAGAGGAACAAGTGGTGGTATGGATGTTCTTGGAGTACAACAAATATTTCATCGCTCTGTAGAAACAAGAGGCGTACGGTACACCAAATATTAGGGCGATGATGACAATAAGGCATACAACAATGTGGTGAACTCTAAACCATATGGAGATGCCATTATTAGCAAAATTGAATGTGTAGGCCATGTTCAAAAATGGTTGGGAACAAGGCTGAGAAAACTAACTGTTGATATGAGAGGAAAAAGGTTAGCAGATGGAAAACTGTTGACCGGATAGGGTCAGTTAACAAAAACTAAAATAGAAAACTTGCAGGTATACCTATGGGCAGGCAATTAGAAGAAATACAGAAAGTCTGGAGGCAATGAAGAGAGACGTTTGGGCAATATTCTTCCATAAGTCCTCTACTGATGATAAGCCAAGTTATGGATGTGTCCATCAGGAGAAAATTCATGGTGCAAATAAAATAGGGCTCAGGCAACTGCAGAATCTTATTCTCACCAGCATTCTCTTCCTTCTGTTGTTATTACAGCAATTAAACCCATTTTCAGAGACTTGGCTCATCCTGACCTTCTAAGGAAATGTTTGCATGGGCAGACACAGAACCCAAATGAATGTTTCAGCAGCATAATTTGTAACCGCCTTCCTAAAACTGTTTTTGTAGGCATGCATACAATGAAACTAGGAGTTCATGATTCTGTTATTACATTCAAATGTGGTAATATTGGAAAGTGTTGGGTACTAAAAAAGCTGGGAATTAATCCTGGTGAAAATATGATCACTGGGCTGCAACATTGCGATAAAATGAAGATAGCCGATGCAGGCCGGTCTGCATCTAATAAGGCCAAGAAAGCAAGACAAACATCCAGGAAGGTGAAAAAGAAGCTGTAAGACCTGCTAGAGGCCAAAGAATGGCCATCACATGCAGCAGGACAGTTTCAATTAACTGTAAGTAACAAATTTCAAAAGTTTTTCTTTAAAGTCAATTTCCCGCATACTAAAATTTTCAGTACATATGCCCAATTATATCAGAAACTATCACAGATAAATGAATGAAATTTTCAGAGACCCTGCACAACATAAAAGTCCACCTCTGGTACTATATTAATTAATATTCCCCCATTAGGAAGTTTACAAAAAATATGTTATGTAGAAAAACTTAATATTTTTTGTTAATAAATTAAAAAAGTATTTCTTAAAAACTTTGAAATGGATAAAGTAGATTTTAGTACAGTTAACTCTATTAGAATTATGTAACGTACAGTAAAAATATTAAGGTCCTGCATCAAACACTTTTTTTCAGAAATGGGTCAAATACTTGCCTAAATTAACATAGGTTAGATAGACAGGGTGTGGTCCCCTTAAGCTAGCCGACACGATGAAAAACTTTAATCGCGCAGATACCATTTAATACGTCATATTTATATTTTGATTTTAAGGTTTTGTGAATATAAATTTTATCGGTCGCTATTTAACATCTGCATGGAAACGCTAAGAAAATGGAAAGAGGGAGAGAAAAAAAGTAAGATACAGCACTCGGTGAATTTTTTACCCTGTGCTGGGATCAAATAATTATTCAGACAAGTGGATGCAAGCTACAATTCTTGAGCTCTCCATGCAGTTTACTTAACTGAATACTAAGATTTTATGTTTTCTAGGAAGGGAACACAGAGGCCAGAAATCTACACCTCTGACAAAACATTGTCACAAGTTTATAAGAATGAATGGTGTCTGTTCTTTCTGACAAGTTCGAAATAACAGAAATTACAAAGATCTGTCGGAGAATATGTGGTACAACTGTTCTTCCGACAAGTCCGAAACAACAGACGCCAAGCAGAATTCTCTGTTGTGAAACATTGTATGTAAATTGAATGGGATCACAGCTATTAACTGTAGCGGGACATTAAGCGGAATCAGCGGTGACAAGTGAAAATGAGTACTGGACTGGGATTCGAACTGAGAATCTCCTTGTTACTTAGCAGGTGCTGTAACTACTGCGCCATTCGGGACACAGTGTTATCGTAACTGCACAGACTATCTGGGAGTGCCTCACGGCCGATACCTATTCCCACCGAACGCCATCTACCCGCAGTCTCCATCCATTATACGCCTGTTCGCTACTCAGAGATTCCCACAGGAGGTCCGACGTATTTGTGCATCCATATTGAAAAACGTGGATCCATTGCCCAGTTAGGCTTATCAATTATATTAATGTGAGGTGTATGTTCTTTCGGACATGTCCGAAAGAACAGATACTATGCAAAACCCGCACCTGTCTAGTAAGCAGGAAATCCCGACAAGGCCAGCATGTTGCTGACATTCTTCGAGAAACTGAAGACAAAGCTGCGGTGTTCTACGTTTGAATAGCAACACGAAATACCCAGTAAAATATATTGACTGAATTGTGGCGTCCATCATTATTTTGCTATTGTGGTGACATATAGAAAAGTAAAAACAACCTTAGGTAAAACTAAAAGCTCGGACGGTGACACCAACAGTGCAACGGGAATTCCACTGTTAAATGCAGAGGAGAGAGCAGATACGAATAAAGGCGACAGTGAATTCCTCTATCTGGGGAGGAATTGTTTTATGACGTGACAGAAGAAGAAATTGGACTCGATACGATAGGAGATGCAGTATTGGAATCAGAATGTAAAAGAGCATCGGAAGACTTAAATAGAATAAAACAGAAGGGATATATAACATTCCATCAGAATTTCTAAAATCATTGGAGGAAGTGGCAACCAAACGACTATTGAAGTTGGAGTGTAGAATCCATGAGACCTGGCGATATACCAACAGACTTTAGGAAAAAAGAAATCATTCACACAATTTAGAAGATACTAAGCGCTGCTAATTGCGAGACTTGTAGCACAGTGTAGACGGAAAAAGCATTCGACAATGTAAAATGGTGCACGATATTTGATATTATGAGAAAAATAGACGGAAGCTGTAGCGAAAGGCCGGTAGGATACAGTATGTACAAGAACCAAGAGAGATCAATAAGACTCGAGACCAGGAACGAAGTGCTCTTATTAAAAAGGGTGTAAGACGGAATGTAGTCTTTCGCCCTTACTCTTTAATCTACATCGCAGAAGCTATGACGAACATAAAAGAAAGTTTCAAGAGTGAGATTAAAATTTAGGGTGAAAGGATACCAAATATAACATTCACTGACGACACTGCTACCCTCAGTGAAAGTAACGAATCACAGGATCATTTGAACGGAATAAGCTTTTAATGAAAACAAAATATAGATTGAGAGTAAACCGTAGACAGACGAAAGTAATGAGAAGTAATAGAAATTAGAACAGCGAAATTCTTAACATCAAAATTGCTGGTTATGAAGTAGATGAATTAAAGGAATTCTGCTATCTTCGAAGCAAACTAAAGGATGACAGTCGCATCAAGGAGCACATAAAAAGCAGACTAGCACCGACAAAAACGTGGTCAATGGCCATATCAAGTCTACTAGTATCAAATATAGGTCTTAATTTCAGGAAGAAATTTCTTAGAATGTCCTTTTGGAATACAGTGCTGTACGGTTGTGATTCATAGATCGTGAGAAAACGGGTGCAGAATAGAATCGAAGCATTTGAAATGTGGTGCTACAGAAAAATATTGAATATTGGTGGCCTGATAAAATAATGACTGAGGGCGGTCTCCACAGAATTCGTGAAGACAGGAACATACCGAAAACACTTAGAAGAAGGAGGACGAGCAGAAGAAGAAGGGACGGAAAGAGATATCCTAAGACATCATGGAATACCTTGCGTAGTTCTGGAGGGAGATGTAGAGAATAAAAAGTGTAGTCGAAGACGGAGATTAGAATACGTACAACAAACAACTGAAGAATCAAAATATGAAATTCCACAGAACTTCCATTATCATCAACATCTTGTCATTTATATATTTTACATTGCATGAATCATATTTCCAGGTTCTTCGATAATAATTAAAAGTTCACAGAACCTCACGAGTTAATAGTTCTGTGTATGAAGGCCTCCATTGCAAATAATTTTGTGCTGACTTGCTACAGCGAAAAGAAATAGAATTTTCAGTACCGTGAAATATTTGTTTTATGTTATCAAAGTGATCCATTTAAGAGGAAAATATCATAATATTCAAGTTTCGCCCATACGGGGAGTAAACCAAATTTCATGAAGAATAGATTGAGTCCATGTTTATAGGGCGATTTCATATACAAACAAACAATAAATTTGAAATAGTTAAATAATTGCTTGGGGTTACGTCAAACTGTTCTCGACAGTAAATGGGTTCGAACACCATAGTGCTCTACTGGGTTTGATCCTACTGGAGACGTAGGCTGTTGCCCCTGCTAAGCAAAGAAATGGCTTTCCACGCATTTTTATTAGAAACTGAAGTGTAATTTTGACCCCCAACCATGCGAGTCAGAGGGAAAAGAATTGATGAGTGACATAAAAATCAAAGTAATGAATCGCGACTGAATTTCAAGCCTTTAACACCAAAGAATTTTATGTGTTTTTGACCTCATTTATATAGTTTTACACTATCTAAATGGATGACAAGCAAATAAGAAGATAAATCCTCTATCACAGAATGAAAATTTGTGATTTAGAATATAATGTAGTGAGGGAGGGGGACGGGGGAAGGGGCCAAGGAGGTCTATCATATCCCGAACACCATTTTCTGAGTGGCGCCAAATGGCCTCCTAGAGAAACAAGGTTACTCGGAATTTTTTTTTATTAGTAGCGTAAATTCTATATGTTGTAACTAGAGGATGGAGTGCCAGTGAAGTGTTGTGTCGTAAATCGGGCGCCAAGGAAGGGTGGGGAGGAGCGGGGGAGGGGGGGGGGGGTGGGGGGGGCAGGGGATGGAGTAGGTGCGAATAAAGTTTTGTGCCTCGGGAACCGATGGATGGGGTTGGTGGGGGTCGATTAAGTGCCGTGTCCCAGGCGCCAGTTATGTTCGCTACGTCAATGGTACTGACGCAAAACATGGAGGCACGGGGAGCGGCGGGAATGCCTACTCTCCCAAATTCCGTTCCAATCCATTACCCTTCTATCCTTGTAATGTACGTAGAAACTAAGAGATACCTTTATTTTTTCAAGATACATTATTTCGCATGGTTCAGTAGAGGTCAAAATTATTTATTCGCGTAAATAATTTGCATACTTACAAATTTCCTTGTCGTCTTCAGGGTATTTCAGAGGCAAATGAGCCGTGAAGCAGAGAGTAATTTGCCTTCAGCGCAGGGATAACTTAAAGGGATGCTGGATTACAGGGAAGTGTGAGTTTATATTACGTGGAATTGAAACTCAAACAGCATATTAGCGCTCAGGTGTTAATCAGCGTCCTACAGGATACGGAGCAGTAGTGCAGAGTAAAAAACAACTCACGTAGACGAAGGTTGGAATTTGATAAAAAAAACAGAGTAAATTGCTTGTAGCAGTTAATCAAAGATGAGAAGGAAGGGGTAGAAAACTAATGACACCAAAAAAAAATAAAAAATAAG
The DNA here is from genome assembly GCF_021461395.2 of Schistocerca americana. Taxonomy (NCBI): domain Eukaryota; kingdom Metazoa; phylum Arthropoda; class Insecta; order Orthoptera; family Acrididae; genus Schistocerca; species Schistocerca americana. The sequence goes on from NC_060121.1 coordinate 804,695,682, forward strand.
CAAAAAAAGAGAGGTAGAAAGAAAGAAAGCTGTACGGACTGAAGTTAGGGTCAATGCCAACCAGAGAGAACACGTTAATGGAGCCATGGAAGGACGAAATGCTTCCGCCCAGTCTCGGCGCGAACCTCTGGTAATTGCGACGTTATTACAGGGCAGGTACGTTGGAAGCGGGCACCCGGCGCAAGGCTAGCGTTTTTCCCCGAGCAGTCTCTGCCACAGCTACGTGTTTCGTGCAGGGCATGTCGCAAATTTTTTACTGCATTCTGTATTAAGGTTACTTCCCATTCAGTTCACGAATGGAGCGTGGCTAGAATTACGGCACGTTTTGTTTCGTATAACTCTGTGGGAGCTGCTGTTACACTAATTTTATTTAAACGATGGCTGTGTAAGTGGTATGTACTGATCTTGAAAAACAGTCTTCAGAATTTTTTAATTTGTGCATCCTGAGATTTTGCGAGCCTTTGATTTTTCGTTTTCTTATTCCAGATGATTGGGTTGATCATAGACCATCAAAAGGTCCGATTTCGGGTTCCTCTCTGCAAAAATCTGTTACATTTTGAAAATATTATTCTGCTTCCAAAAATTGTGAAAGTGACGTCCAGTAAAAGTGTTAGCTTGTCTTTGGCGAATAATAAGGCTCTTCATCATAAAACTGATACAACTGTTTATGGTCACTATCTAATTAGGCTGTGTACACGTCATACCTCCCCCTCCCTCTGTGGTCAATGGCGTTGTGAATTTTGGCAAAATGTGCTCGGGCTCCAGGGTCATCAATGGCGTGTAAGCTTCCCCCCCCCCCCCCCCCCCTCCGGCAAATTTCGATTAATTGCGTGCGTGCTATATTTACGTCCCTCCAGCATGAGATGCCACCAGCAGCAGTAGCAGCAATCAGTCGGACAAATGGCGTCTGACAGCAACTATTTGTCAATACTTTTTGTTATAACAATTTTGTTATTATTACCAAGAACCCACCAAGTTACGTGTGTGCGTGACAGAACTCCATCATCGGAACTAACATTATACTGGTTTCATGCTTGTGTATTCTACAGACGCTCTGATATATTGTTCATAAATAAATATCCTTCACACTTAGATTTTTGTTGTTACTGTTACAGACGAGACAACACAGCTGTTCCGTGATATGCCTCACCTATAAGACTGGTTGTCATTTTACATCTACATCGACATGATTATTCTGCAATTCACACTTAATTGCCTGGCAGAGGGTTCGTTGAACCACCTTCAGACTATTTCGCTACCTTTCCGCTCTCTAGCAGCACGTGTTAAAAGTAAAAATTTAAATCATTCTGTACGACGAGCTCTGATTTCTCTTATTTTATTATGATAGTCATTTCTCCTCACGTAGGGTGCCGATAATGAAACATTTTCATATTCAGAGGAGAAAGTTGGTGACTGAAATCTCGTGAAAAGATGTCGCCGCATCGAAACATGCCATTGTTTTCATGATTCCCACTCCAAATCGCTTATCACATCCTTGACACTCTCTCCCCAATTTCACGATGATAAAAACGAGCTGCCCTTCTTTGAACTTTTCTATGTCCTCCGTCATTCTTATCTGGTAAGGATGCCATACAGCACACCAATACTCAATTAGAGGACGAACAAGCATAGTATAAGTAGTCTCTTTAGTATACCTCTTTGGCTACATCGTAGTACACCGCACAGCATTTGTCTGTGGTCAGGAGTCCGCAATCCAATGCTGTCTTAATTGCAAGCAACTGGACAATGCCCTGCAATAGCTAAATCTGTATGTGAATGTATATCCTAATCTGCACCACCCCATTTCTCTGTCCATGTCCTTCTCAACCTGTGCATCACCTGCTCCTCCCTTTCCCAGTCGTTTTCCTCCTCTGGCCCTCTGTGTCCATCTCCTCCCTCTCCCTCTCTAATTTCTTCCCTCTCCTATTGCCCCCCCCCCTTCTGTCGGACTTTGAGCCTTGTTTATTGGTGCTGGAAAGGAACCCAAGGTTAAGAACTGAAGTCGCTTAAAGTGAATGAGTAAATCGGTTGGCATCATGTGGTGAATAAGAGAGACCATTCCAGGAGATGGACCTGTGAGTATTTTAGCTCTAATGATAATATTTTGCAAGGTTACACCCTGAGGAGGGACAAGATTACAAATTTTCAGAAGATTCATATTTCATGGAAGTATTCTAATTATTACTAGTAAGACATAAATACATATTTCTGATTTCTGTAAAAACACAGCACATTGCTATGTGTGTACAAATTTTGTACGATGTTATAGATAATTCACTCATGAACCTCTTGATATTTTTGTCAAAATTACAGTATATACACTTTTATACCACATATATTTTAAAAATATGTAGCTTATATCTGTAGGAACATTTATTAGAGTAGTGTGTAAAAATTTGAAGATTAACAATGAAGAAATTTTGTAGAGTTTTAAAGGCACCTTGTCCATCTGAACATTTATTAGAAAATTGTGTGAAAATTGGCACTTCACTAGTGAGGAACTTTAGATTTTTGCTAATAGCCTTTTCCATTCGCAGCATTACATTTTGTACTGGTAGCTTTTACATGACATAACATCTTATGCTGGTGTACGCACCAAAATTGCGCCACACACGTATACTGCACATACAGTATACATATACTGTGGTAAGATAATTTGAAAGTATAAAATAATGACACTATACCACAATCCTCAAAGTTTAAGTCAAGTGGCATCAAATCTGGAAACTGTTAGAGAATCTTTAGCACATACCAAAATGCAGATGTACCAGCCAGAAAAATTGAGCACTTTATGTTGCTGCGTGAGTGTGTGTGTATCTGCCTACTATAATGCCTCCACTATAAAGAAAGGTAAACTTTTAGTCCCCACTTAAGTGTCAATGCATTGTTTGTAAACACGACCACCACCCACCTTTTACATACCTGCACAGTAAAGCGATACCTACAGCAAAAAAAAAAAAACAAGTTCAATGTATGTACGCTATGATTCGTCCTGTCACATTAAATTTCCACCAAACACGTACAACGTGTGTTGTCGATGCCATGATCACCTCACTTGACGAAACTGCCAGCTGAGCTACCGACCATAGACTGTCCGCCACATGAGTAAAGAAGAAACGTCAGAATACTTCAGTAATGTGCACCCTTATAAACGCCAGCACCATATTTTAATGCATACATGTACATTAACATAGTTATCGTGCAGCACTAGGATATCACGTCATCTGAAGCCCTTTCGCAAGCTGCTACATCTTCTGCCTGCCTCTCCCCTCGCAAGCCACACCAAATGCACACAGAGATGTCACTAGCCTTGGAGATGAGTGTCAGATAGCAAGCAGTGCCAGACTGTGTCTTGACACAGTACATTCTCGTTCCAGTTTAACAATACTCAAAACACATAATCTTTGTATGTCACAACATTTATATGAGAACTAATTGCATTATTCAAATTGTAAAGCCTCTGATACGCATGGAAAGAGCAGAATAGTAATTTATACTACACGTTACGATGGTGCTGCACCACATTAAATATAAACTACGGGGAATATGCAACATGTGAGCAGAATCGTATAGCATTACAGTCTGATTGTTGTTCAGACATATTTATATGTAAAAGACTGGACAAGTTTACCACTACCTCCGTCCAAAAGGAAAAATGGCATATTTGGCCATGAGAATTCCATCCCACATCCATTAATCTAATTTGGTTAGTATGCCAGGCAGATGAACAAAAACATGTTTTTTTACATATAACAACACACCAAAAATCCGTAACGTGTTAGACAACTGATAAATAATTATAGATTAGATCGACATTATGGATAACTGCGTGTATTTTTGCGAATGCATATTGACATTAGTGTGGTATGATGCAGTTTTAGTGCATTTACATATATCATTTACATATATATACCTGTCGACTGCTTTAGGTATCTGTATCTTTGCTATAAAGACAGTCAAATCTCTAGAGGCAAAGTGCTGCTCTTTGCATATCTCTTACTAGATCTTATTTTTAATACTAGCAAAGAAAACTGGTGAGAAGGTTGTGTTTTTTACCAGCCATAATAAGCACAAATAACTATATCTTGGAGTACTGTTCGAATATGTCAGAGACACACGAAAAAAGAAATTGCTTTTTAAAGCTCCATTCACATCTGGTTGCCTTAAAAAAGCATGGTCTCAATGCATGTAGATATGCAGATAAGATGCTGCTGTTCTTGTAACGAAAGCTGACAATACCCAGGAGAGTGATAAGTTGACCACATGCCCCTGCATATCCATATCGATTGGAACCTAGCAACTAAGAATAACATGGCACATTGTTGGTACCGTTGGTGCCTCCCAAAACCTGTTCGGATGGAGTTGCTTAGATGTTGTTGTGCACCTAGTCCTATCCATAGAAGTAGCGATTTACGAATCAGGCAGTTTACACTAAAATAGAATCTTATAGCTAGGAAAATGTTTGACATGCACGCAAAGTTCAGAGTGATAATTTGTAGTATGCTTTGTTTAGAGGTCTGCAGCATTCTTTGCATTCCTCTTACTAGATTTTGTATTCTTACCATTAGCAAATGAGTGCAGCCTGCAAAGCACTGGTCTGTTCATCTCCAAGACCTTCAACGAACCCTTCACTTTTCAGGTACATAAAATCCAATGGAAACCACTGCATTAAAGACACATAATGTGAATCCTTACGACATGTGGCCTGTAATTGAAAAAATGTCATGATGGTCTCTCCATTGGCAAAATATTCCTGAATAGTCCCCCATTCGGATCTCCGGAGGGCGATTGCTAAGGGGTAGGTGACCATGAGAATAAGACTGAATAATCAATGAAAGAATAACGTTCTGCGAGCCGGGGCGTGTAATGTCAGAAGCTTGAACGTGGCAGGGAAGCTAGTAAATCTGCAAAGGGAAATGCAAAGGCTCATTCTATATATAGTAGAGGTCTGTGTACTAAAATGGAAAGAAGACAAGGATTTCTGGTCGGATGAGTAAAGGGTAATATTAACAGCAGCAGAAAATGGTATAATAAGAGCAGGATTCGTTACGGATAGGAAGGTAGGGAAGAGAGTGAATGACTGTGAACAATCCGGTGATAGGGTTGTTCTAACCAGAATCGACAGTAAACCAACACCGACCACAATAGTTCAGGTATACATGCTGACGTCACAGGCTGAGGATTAAGAGAAAGAGAAAATATATGAGGACATTGAAAGGGAAATACATAACGTAAAGAGAAATGAAAATGTAATTGTCATGGTGAACTGGATTGCAGTTGTAGGGGAAGGAGCAGAATAAAACTTTACAGGAGAATATGGGCTTGGAACAAGGAATGAGAGAGGAAATAGACTAATTGAGTTCAGAAATGAATTTTGGCTAGTAATAGCAAAGACTTTATTCAAGAATCACAGAACGAGGAAGTGTACTTGGAAAAGGCCGCTTTCGGTTAGATTACATCATCGTCAGACAGAGACTCCGAGATCAGATACTGGAATGTAAGGCTTACCGAGGAGCAGATATAGACTCAGATTCCAATACAGTAGTGATGAAGAGTAGGCTGAAGTTTAAGACGTTAGTCAGGAAGAACGAATACGCAAAGAAGTGGGATACGGAAGTACTAAGGAATGACGAGGTACGGTTGAAGTTCTTTAAGGCTATACATACAACAATAAAGTATAGCACAGTAGGAAATACAGTTGAAGAGGAATGGACACCTCTAAAAGGACCATCACAGAATATGGAAATAAAAACATAGGTACAAATTTGCTTCGTTGTAATATTTTAGTGGCGTTACTAGTTCGGAGTCAGTTGCTCCATCGCCGGGTGCTACATAAAACATATGGTCTTTGCAGCACCCGATGATGAAGCAATACTGTCCGAGTCGTGCTCATAAAATATCATTTATAAGTGAAGAGGGATTCTCAGTCTCATAAATATGATCTTCTGTTGTGCCTGTTCACCGTATTTGATTTTATGAAATCAACCTTGGTGTTGTCAAAGGATCCAACTTATGTCACAGTTATAGGGTACCTAAATCAGGGTTTCTGGACCAGAAATTCACCCTTAGTTTCTTCCTCGCCGCCTCCATGTTTCCAGTTCCTTACCCCTGCACCATGTCGCTTGATTTCAATCTCGGATATGGATCATTTTCAGATGAGAACGGATAAAAATAGAAAATAATATAAACACTAAACAGAAACAAAACTTCAATAACTGTGGCAAAAACCCATAGCAGATGCATGAGATAAGTGATACATCTACGTGGTCCGCTATCGTCTTGACACTGTGTGTTTATTCTCCGCCGACGTTATGTGTTTATTCATTTCATGCAACAGATCTTGTCATTGTTGCTAATTATCACTGAGAATAGCAATATCACAAGCGAATCTTATCATTAAGCTCCTTTAATTTCAGTCCTTTCTTTTCGATAAACAGGATGAACAATAGGACAGACGACACCCCTCCCTTCCTCTAATTTTTCTTTTTCGGTCTCTAGATATCCACACTCGAACAGAGATCTCTTTCAAAGATTTCCACTTCGGTCATTTTGGAGCGGTCTGGGTCCAGCTTTTTTCCGCGTATCGTTGGATTTCGTCTCTCCATCTCGCCAGGAGAAGGCCGACGCTTCTCTTTGATTCTCCTGAACGCCACTGCATCAGTGTTTTGGTCAATTTGAAGTTCTTAGCAACGTGTTCTGCCAAACGCCACTTCAGTCTTACCGTCAGCTCGACAAAGTCTCTGCCATACGCCCATTCTAATCTGAGCGCTTTTCTTTCCAATTCTTGTTGTGCCTTTTTGCTTCTTGTACGTATTGTACGAGGTGCATTCAAGTTCTAAGGCCTCCGATTTTTTTTCTTATTAACTACTCACCCGAAATCGATGAAACTGGCGTTACTTCTCGACGTAGTCGCCCTGCAGACGTACACATTTTGCACAACGCTGCCGCCATAATACCATGGCAGCGGCGAAGGCTTCTTTAAGAGTCTGTTTTGACCACTGGAAAATCGCTGAAGCAATAGCAGCACGGCTGGTGAATGTGCGGCCATGGAGAGTGTGTTTCATTGTTGGAAAAAGCCAAAAGTCACTAGGAGCCAGGTCAGGTGAGTAGGGAGCATGAGGAATCACTTCAAAGTTGTTATCACGAAGAAACTGTTGCGTAATGTTAGCTCGATGTGCGGGTGCGTTGACTTGGTGAAACAGCACACGCGCAGCCCTTCCCGGACGTTTTTGTTGCAGGGCAGGAAGGAATTTGTTCTTCAAAACATTTTCGTAGGATGCACCTGTTACCGTAGTGCCCTTTCGAACGCAATGGGTAAGGATTACTCCCTCGCTGTCCCAGAACATGGACAGCATCATTTTTTCAGCACTGGCGGTTACCCGAAATTTTTTTGGTGGCGGTTAATCTGTGTGCTTCCATTGAGCTGACTGGCGCTTTGTTTCTGGATTGAAAAATGGCATCCACGTTTCATCCATTGTCACAACCGACGAAAAGAAAGTCCCATTCATGCTGTCGTTGCGCGTCAACATTGCTTGGCAACATGCCACACGGGCAGCCATGTGGTCGACCATCAGCATTCGTGGCACCCACCTGGATGACACTTTTCGCATTTTCAGGTCGTCATGCAGGATTGTGGGCACAGAACCCACAGAAATGCCAACTCTGGAGGCGATCTGTTCAACAGTCATTCGACGATCCCCCAAAACAATTCTCTCCACTTTCTCGATCATGTCGTCAGACCGGCTTGTGCGAGCCCGAGGTTGTTTCGTTTTGTTGTCACACGATGTTCTGCCTTCATTTAACTGTCGCACCCACGAACGCACTTTCGACACATCCGTAACTCCATCACCACATGTCTCCTTCAACTGTCGATGAATTTGAATTGGTTTCACACCACGCAAATTCAGAAAACGAATGATTGCACGCTGTTCAAGTAAGGAAAACGTCGCCATTTTAAGTGTTTAAAACAGTTCTCATTCTCGCCGCTGGTGGTAAAATTCCATCTGCCGTACGGTGCTGCCATCTCTGGGATGTATTGACAATGAACGCGGCCTCATTTTAAAACAATGCGCTAGTTTCTATCTCTTTGCAGTCCAGAGAAAAAAATCGGAGGCCTTAGAACTTGAATGCACCTCGTACATCACTCGTCTTCAATAACTTATACTTACTTTCCTAAGGATTTCAGATATTTTTCGCCATATCGCGCTACCGAACACTTTTTCTAGATCGACCATTACTATACGGTTCTCTGTATTTTTCGTAAGTTTGCCTCTATTGTTAAGAACAATCTCTCTGATGCTTTACCTTTCCTATAGAAAAACTGATCCTCAACGAGCAGATCTTTAATTTCGTTTTTATTTCTTCTGAATGTTATTCTTGTCAGAAACTTGGATATGTGATCTGTTACACTGGCAGTTTGTTACGTCTCGCATATATCTGTCCTTGCTGTCTTCAGGAACATGTGGATGACGTATTTCTGAAAGTCTGATGGTATGTCTGCAATTTCGCAGATTTCTGTATACTACCTTTTAAAAAATCGTTTGATTGCCACTTCCTGCAATAAGCTCAGAAATTTCGAAAAAATTTTGTCCATCCCGCCATCCCGTCAATCTTGTTTGTTCTTAAGTCTTCCAAGGCTTCTCAGGCTCTGACTTTAATTCTGCATCCCCTATGTCTTCCAAACGTACAACCGTTTCTTCTTGTATCACGTTAGCATACAGTTTCTGCTCCTCTTAAAGCCACACAGTGTACTCTGTCGGCAAATTCCAGCTTCCTGATTTCCTCTCAGGGAGTTCACTGTACGTAGTAATCGACTGAAAATCGTCGGTTAAAAAAGAAATGAGACCCTATGTTCCAAAAGGAAGTGTTGTAGGTAGGTCCTCTACTGTTCCTCATATACATAAACTGTTTCATTTACCATCCAGTAAAGTCATCAGAAGATCAACTATAAAATGACTTGGACATGATATCCACATGAGCGTGACAGGAATTCTGTACCAAATTCGGTTACATCGTAAATCATACAAATTAAAAGCTGTCAGTTCAACCAGATACCTACGAATTACAACTACGGATAACTTAAATTGTAAGGATCACTCTGATTATGTAGTAGGGAAGGCAAATCATAGACGGTATTTTAATGGCAGAACATTTAGAAGATGCAACAGATCTACTAAAGAGACTGCCTACATTACTCTAGTCCGTCTTGTGCTGGAGTGCTCCTGTTCGGTATGGGATCCTTAACGGATAAGACTGACGGAGGGCACAAGGAAAGTTCAAAGAACGGCCCTCGTTTTATGTGATCGGGAAACAGCGAGGAGACTGTCACGCATGTGATACGCCATTTGGGGTGCCAGTTATTAAAACAAAGGCATTTTTCATTGCGGCCGAGATCTTTTCACGAAATTTCAACCACCAACTTTCTCCTTCGAATGTGAAAATGTTTTACCGTCGCAAACTCACATAGGGATAAATAATGATAGTAATAAAGTAAGAGGAATCAGAGCTCGTACAGAAATATTCAAGAGTTTATTTTGCCATGTGCTGTTAGAGAGTAGAACTGTACGGAGATAGTCTGAAGGTGGTTCAATAAAGCCTCTGCCAGGCACTCCAATGTGAATTGCGGAGTAATCAATAGACGTAGATCTAGATTCTCTCTGTCTTCTGCGTTTGCACTCTTAACGTTGACTTCTTTACTTTTAATATCACCGAAAAGTGTTTTGACTTTCCAGGCAATCAGTTTCATTGCTAAGTGACTTACAATGCTGCAATCCTTTCTCATTCTGAACATTTTGTATTTACTTCTTTCACGGATCGTTTCAAATAGTTCCTGTTACCTGAGGTTCCTTCGCAACTCCCTTCCTTGTACCTATATATCTTTGTACATTTTCTGCCATTACGCTTCTTAGAGATTTTGTTCTTCAGCAGAACTGTCTATTACGGTGTTCATAGTCGTAGTATCAACGGCCACAGAAAATTTCAAACCCACCTAGTCATTCTTCAATATCTTATTATGTCACTTCATTACACTTTGTTCTTCCGGGCAATTCTCATAAAAAACTGTGGTCTAAATATATTTCCAGGTACGCATTTCAATGCAATAGCTGGACTGGACTGTCTGCCTGAATACAAAAGATCAAGTTATATCTTCCCGTGATTCCAGGCCTTTTCAGCGTACATCTTCTCCTCTTGTGATTCCTGAACAGTGTATTTTGTATTACTGGCGAAATGTATAGCGTAACTCCCGGGAAACATTCACCTATCTTATTCCCACTAACTACCCTCTACTCTTTCGCAACCACTTTCATTTCTTTCTCTGCTATTGTCTTCCAGTCTCTCACGATTGCACGATTATTAGATTTCCATCATTCTTTACATACTGAGTTACGCTTTTAGTCCCCTCATTCTCTCTCTCTCTCTCTCTCTCCCATGCTCCCGCTCCCTCCCTCCCCATTTTTCCCTTTCTATGCCAAAATTTATACCTGAAATTCTGTTATTGCCATTGTGTTGCTGTCGATTCTGGTGAGAGTAATCCTATCATGTAACTATCCACATGAGTATTCTTTTTTCCGTGCACACTACTCATAACAAATCCTTCTGTCATTGTACCATTTTCTGCTGCTCCTTTTTGTCACGTCTAAAAATTGCTTTTACACGGCATTTGGTATTCGTATAACTCACGTTTCTTCTGTGGTTTCTGTTGCACTGTTAATTATGTTTTATTTCTGTATGGAGTTTCACTTACTTTCCATACTTATTGCATGGGGGCTTAATTACATTTTAAAGAATGCAAATACTTTTTAATTTTCGTCGCTGTCTGTCCGGTTACGCAGTCTCGTAACCGGTTGGCCCTGACTAGTATTGCTCCGCAATCTGACTGCGTACAATAACAAAAAAGAATGAAAGGAAATTTCCGTTAACACAATTAATTAATTAAGTCCCCAGCAACTATAAAACCTACGAAACAACAAAGCACAAGTGTAACTGTTCTGTGTGTGGAAGTGTGATTCAACGTACACATCTGGCACGGTCTTCCTCAATAAGACAAGATATTTTAAATACCATTTATTCTGAAGTAATTAAAAAATAAACAAATGCTATAATTGCACATAGAAACCAGAAACACAGTCTAATACAAGAACACGAGCCAGATGCTTTGTTGACTGAACCTGTGACCAAGAGGCATTATTGTTTAAGACATTGAAATAATACAAAAAAAAGGAATTTTTTACCTTCATATATATTGACGAAAAGCACACTCTGATCTTACAGCATCCCCAATCCAACAATATCTGGTGTCTAGCCCATCAAAACAATATGACAATATCTGAACAAGCACTCTCCATGGGAACTTCTCAACAGCGACTCACCACTGCTACATCTCAACGAGCACTGCCTACTGCTACTTCTCAATAAGCACTCTCCACCACGACTTCTCGACAAGAACTGCCAGTGGAGGCGGCTGAGTAATACTCTTTGGCGCAATCTCTGGCACTGTGGCTCAGTGTAGCCACCTTTCATATGCCCCTCCTCCACGGGCCAGAATTTGATGGTATTTTTGCCAGCATTGGTGGTGAAAATACCACCAAATTCGTCCAAAAAAAAAAAGACAAAAATAAAAGATAATATTAATAAGTAAATATCACTTCACTAAATAAATTTAGGCTTTGCACTGACCATTCCATAACCTAATATATAAAATACAGTAAGGAATACAAATGCTTTCATACATGTGATTTTACATAATAGTTTACATAAGTACCATTCAATCAATGGCACCATCAATGTCAAATAGGTGTAGGTAAGAGTCTCATAACATTTCACAAACAGTAAATACACAAAAAAATCAGTTTATACAAATATTCACATAAAATGCTTTCCATAGTTCAATAAACAAGTAGTTGACAGTTCCAGCAGTAGCACCCAGCAATGGTCAACAGGTGCAGACACCAACGAGTGACATTATTTCAGTAGAAACAGTTCCATCAGTGGCACCCAGCAATGTTAAACAGGTGCAGAAAGCAAGAAATAACATCATTTTAGTAGAAGCAGTTTCAACAGTGGCACCCAGTAATGTTGAACAGGTGCAGACACCAACAAGTGACATTATTTCAGTAGAAGCAGTTCCATCAGTGGCACCCAGTAATGATGAACAGTTGCAGACACCAACAAGTGACATCATTTCAGTAGAAGCAGTTCCATTAGTGACACCCAGTAATGTTGACAGGTGCAGACAGCAACAAGTGACATCTCATCACTGGTTGAGCAGTTCCAACAGTGGCACCCAGCAATGTTGAGCAGGTGCAGACAGCAACAAGTGACATCATTTCAGTAGAAGCAGTCCATCAGTGGTACCCACCAATGTTGAACAGGTGCAGACACCAACAAGTGACATCATTTCAGTAGAAGCAGTCCATCAGTGGCACCCAGTAATGTTGAACAGGTGCACGTAACAGTCCATAATATTCACTATCACTAATTAGACAGTTCATCAGAGTTTATCAGCAGAAATTAAACATTTCCAAGTGGTACCCAGCAATGTTGAATAGGTGCAAGCACGAACAACAGTTTGAGGGCACACACAGTTGCTTTTACAAAATTATTATCAATGCTCTTACACTAAACATACAAATAATAGTAAACTCACAAATGATATCAGATAATTGTCATATTAAATATTACAAATACACAAATATCAGTAAACCTATAATATTTATGGGTGTCAGTGCAAGCCACAACAAACAAGTAAAATAATATTTAGGAGATAGGTTGGTACCAATTATTTGGGATTAGGAAGGGGAAACACCCAAAACACACTCACTCATCTTTCATCCACATTAAGTACTACTGTGTAATTGAATAGTGTTAACTGTGTAAATGCAATTCTATCCAAAATTTTATGTTCAATTTGTGTATCAAGTAGTAGTGACAGCAATGTATAACAGTCAATAATAGTTAGTCAACGTCGTAGTCATCATGTCAAGACCAATGTTTGCCAAGCCAAATCAAAATGTACGGTTGCTGAACAACTGTCAGTGTGCCAAGATATGCAAATACTTCCTCTCTCCAAGAAAAAAAAGTATATACTGCTTAGTGATTTAAGAAAGTGTGTGCGTAGACTATCTTCCTTCTACGTGAGTGTTCTAGTCTGCCAACTTCATCCTCCTTGTTCCATATAAACCAACAAAAAAATATGCTCCTCACTTACTTTACCTCTTATCCACCAAAACTCCAATAATCATTATCATCACATAATCTTAATACTTCAATAATACCTCTTACGTCGATACATATAAACCTTATCATCAATATCATTTACCTTACCTCTTGTCCACCAAAACTCCAATAATCATCAACTTCACACAATCTCAATACCTCAATAATACCTCTTCAATACGTCAATACATATTAACCTTATCACCAATATCATTTCACTTCCATAACAAATCTTTCTTCTAGTCAGTCTCCTCGACAAGTACAGACAAAATCCTAGGGCGAACTTCAATTTATCATCCCATGCAATCCGAAGGCACAATGTCCTTACACAACCTCTGTGTAGTCCACATGAGCCAAATCTTCTACTCGTTATGAATTATAAAATACATTTTGATTACCTTGTCCATCATTAAATAAAAGAAATGCATACATGACCTCTAACAGCCTTCAGTTTGAATAACTTTCAGTAAGTAAGTACGAGTACAGAGTGTTAATGATCGTAATATTTCACAGCGTGTACACCACTTCAAGAATCATGGCAAAACAGAAGCAAACATGAAGTATTTCTTGCGTCAAGTGTCACTTGCTATTTCAATTGCTCATGAAGAATGCAGTGTAATAACTGTCAATGGTCTAAACCTAGTGTTGGTATGTCATATCGTTAGCTTTCTTCCTATTGGCGTAAATTTATACAGATTCCATAAAACCTCCAGCTCATGTGACTTCAATGAAGTTTCTTGTACCAACGTCGTTTGTAGAATTATAGCAGTTCATTCTTATCTTAAAATATAAGGCACTGAGCGTAAGCAAAACATGCAATAGCGAGTAAATATACCAGTAGAGAACAGAATGTCAACAAGTGGATGCAGCACAATCCCTACAACGAGGCTCTCCCAAGCGAACAATCTATAATTAATACCATAGTGTAACCTAAACTCTATGTTCATACACAGTATATCAGCATTTCTGTATACCAAATTAAAGAGTAGTTATGACAACAAACAAAAATGTGTAAATATGCAATTCATAAGTAAAGTAGCAAATATGTTATCTTACATAATAAACAGGTCATTAGCATCATATCAGCATAAGCAAATAAATGTTCACATGTAGTCTTAATACGTAAACATGAAGGCGGAAGCAGATAAATCACAAAGTATAACTTACATACATTACCATATGAGCACGACTAATCAGGTGACAAATATAATTTAAATAAATACGCACAGCAGGCACATAATAAAAAAAATGTGACATCAGTGAAAAAGCTCAAAATCGGTTGTACTTCTTCTCTAATTTCTTTCTTTAATTCATCTTTCATATTTTTTGAAACATGTCTCTATTCGTGAGTCTAACCGTGTTTCCATTGTTCCCATGTCAGTTTCTAATTCAGATCGTAGCTGTGATCCCACTGGTTTTAATTCAGATCTTAACTGTGTTTCCATTGTTCCCATATCAGTTTTAATTGTTCCTATATGTGAGTCTAACCGAGATCCCAAATTTAATATTGCACTCATCAACTGCTCCATGTTAACTTGTTCGAAATTCTTTTCGCCCCTAACATTTCCCGTAAAACTAACTTCCTTCGACATAGCCATAAAGCTATCAGTGTTAGATACTATTCCAGAATCTTCTGTCATTAATATCGTATTCTGAAAATTCTTTAATAGTGAAAAGTTTTGAACTGGTTCTGGACTATTTTCCCTGCTTATTAAATTGTTTTCCACTTCATTATTCATCATCCTGTTCTCCTGTGTTGGCGAGTTCGCCATGTCAACAATTTCGTTATTCTGACTATCCATCATTTTTGCCTTTTTCATCGATCGCGTAATCATTTACAAAAAATACAAAACTCGTCACTATATGAAAATCACACACAATGACACTTTATCACCAACAATATCATTCAGACGAAATGCTTCCCTCAAACACGATTAACGAACAATTGAAATCTTCATAATTGCACAAAATTGTCAAACCCGTATACAAGACAACAAAAATTAAATTCTGCAAAAAATACCATTAGAAGAATGACAATTACCAAATCTACACATGCAATATAGACTACAATTACTAAACTACAAATTACTACAACAATACTACTGTCTGCTATTTTTACTATCAGAAGATTCCAAGGGACGATCCGAAGCAGCGGTCGCCACGTGCATGGGGGCTTAATTAAATTTTAAAGAATGCAAATACTTTTTAATTTTTGTCGCTGTCTGTCCGGTTACGCAGTCTCGTAACCGGTTGGCCCTGACTAGTATTACTCCACAATCTGACTGCATAGAATAACGACAAAGAATGAAGGGAAATTTCCGTTAACACAATTAATTAATTAAGTCCCCAGCAACTATAAAACCTACGAAACAACAAAGCACAAGTGTAACTGTTCTGTGTGTGGAAGTGTGATTCAACGTACACATCTGGCACGGTTCTTCCTCAATAAGACAAGATATATTAAATACCATTTATTCTGAAGTAATTAAAAAAAATAAACAAATACTATAATTGCACATAGAAACCAGAAATACAGTCTAATACAAGAACACGAGCCAGATGCTTTGTTGAGTGAACCTGTGACCAAGAGGCATTATTGTTTAAGACATTGAAATAATACAAAAAAAGGAATTTTTTTACCTTCATATATATTGACGAATAGCACACACTGATCATTACAGCATCCCCAATCCAACAACATCTGGTGTCTAGCCCATCAAAACAATATGACAATATCTGAACAAGCACTCTCCATGGGAACTTCTCAACAACGACTCACCACTGCTACATCTCAACAAGCACTGCCTACTGCTACTTCTCAATAAGCACTCTCCAGCACGACTTCTCGACAAGAACTGCCAGTGGAGGCGGTTGAATAATACTCTTTGGCGCAATCTCTGGCACTGTGGCTCAGTGTAGCCACCTTTCATTATCCCTTAATAACTGAAGATATTCCATTCCACGGATTGAAATCAGTTATCTATAAAAATGTACAGACATTGATAATATCTGTATTTTTTTTATCAAACCACTCTCAAAGAATACAAGGATTACATAGAGCTAAAGGAGAGATCTACTGAAGGATTAGATGCATTTTTCGCTACTTTCTGCTAGGAATAAAGCTAATTTCATGTGCTACTTGTGTTCTTATTCTGTAGGCTTCTTGTGGGTTCCATAAAGACCATTGCTCAAATTTCCCTAAAAAAGAAATTCGCCGTGTTAGATCAGTTGCCTGTAACAGCGTTACTGACCTACGTAAACGGGATAGGCAGGTCTCTGGCGTGCTGTATTACTGGCGGCAGACACATTTGGTATTAGCTGCAGTTATGTCAGTTTCATTACATTACCTTACTTTTTAAATAAAAAATAAAGTGTTTTAGCCACACGCAGAGTTCAATTTTTTTTATTACCTCTGCATTAAAGATAACTGTCAAGGTCTTGAATTTGCATCGTTATTAATGATTCCTTACCGACTGAGAAAATATTCACTGCTGAAAACAGCGGTAAGTTTTGCACGGGTAGTAAATCGGTGGGCGTTCGTCACCATATTTGTGCTACGCTTTGTCACCGTTAGTGGAAGTTTCTGTTCATGGTTCATATCTTCAATTCGTTCCTTCAGGCCCATTCTGCTCTGTCTCAAAGTCTTGAATTACCCACGTGAAATTCATATCCTTCTGAGACTACTTAATTGCCGCCAAAACCAATTACATTTATTCATACATTATTCGTAACTTTATCCCCTATGTGTCATTCGTCATCGTTTCAGACAGCCATGTTACATATATAAGAAAAAGTGGATAACGTTCTCCATCTCTTGCCCTTATCGCATCTCCATTACTGATGAAATTGCTCTCTACTGAACTTCTTCGATATTTATTAATGTATAATCAGTGTTTTAATTCATAGAATTTTGTTGAGACTACAAGACAAACAGTAATGTCATCTCAGTACAGTCCGGCCCCGGTAGCTGAGTGGTCAGCGTGACGGAATGTCAATCCTAAGGTCCCGGGTTCGATTCCCGGCTGGGTCGGAGATTTTCTCCACTCAGGGACTGGGTGTTGTGTTGTACTAATCATCATCATTTCATCCTCATCGACGCGCAGGTCGCCGAAGTGGCGTCAACTTGAAAGACCTGCACCAGGCGAACGGTCTACCCGACGGGAGGCCCTAGCCACACGACATTTCATTTCATCTCAGTACAATGTTTTGGCATGTTTCCTATATCGCAGCGTGGCAAGAAAAGTGGCAAGTCAGTAAATGCCCATTTTTAGTTATGTCACTGAAAAATAAATGCGAAGTGCTCCACCATCCACGAAAAACGTCACACCTGTATCTCGCGGTTTTTCTACTTCAAGCCAGTTGGGTCAATTTCTTTGTAAGCTACTTCATAATTCGCCACCGCAAGAACAATATCTCCCCCCGTTTGCTATTGGCAGGTATGAATGGGTCTTCAACAACAGTGCCACATTCTGTGTAGTGATACGGTTCATGTATAAGATAAACTGAGTATATTTTTTTAGATCGCTGTTTTTATTAAAATGACTATGTTCTTAGAATGTGTGTATCGTACATTACCGTGTCCTTGAGCCATGCATATATATGTCTGGAGGAACACACACTGTTTTGACGATTACAGTTGCTGTAAATATTACGAAATTCTCTGTGTTGCGACATATAAGAAAAAAATTTAATTTTCTGCAGTAAAGAAAGTTCATATTGTATCCTATTTCTTGGGGAAAAGTACTCTTAGGCCACTATGTTTTGGTAAATTATGTTCCTTAAATTGTATCCAAATGATGTTTATAAATTACAATTTCACGTTTTGTACTTTTCTAATAAAATAGTTTAAAATTGTTTCTAATTTCTTAATCTAACTTAAGTTCTAATTTTGTCTGACGGAGTTTCGGATGTCGTATTATATTACTGTAAGTAAAAAATATATGTATTATTTGGGGTGGAAAACTGGCAGAAGTATTAAATAAGGGGTCGTAATAAAAACAATAAATTCTTTAGAAAAGTAAGGAAAATGACTCAATTCAAAGAAGTAATAAATTATTACCTGTTAACAATTCATATTCTATGAGAAAAGAACTACATGTCTACAGTACTGCGTATAAAATATAACGGAAAATTACTGTCGAAAATAATGACCTGAAATTTAAGGGAAGCTTATAGTATTTCGGCATAGCTTTTCTAGAATTATTTAAGACGGTTTTTATAAAATATTGCATTCTGAAGTTGAGTCTCTGTTCTTGCTAGGGTGCTGTATGTCACCAGGTGAAACAAGGGGATCGTACAGGAGCTCCTAAAGCAGTCACACATATTTTGGACCTGCCGAAAATTTGCGACAAGGGGCGCTATTATTAGACGATTCAACGGGGCAGGTTCCGTCAGCGAAAGGTACCGAGAACGTCAGTATTCTCACATATACTTTTACCTCTCCATTATACTCCTCTTCGTTTACCGAGCGATATGGCCCTGTAGTAGCACATTTTGGAGGACGGAGGTTCAAATCCCCATACGATCATCCAGATTTAGGTTTCCCGTGGTTTTCCTAAATCACGTAGCGCAAATACTGGAGAGTTTCTATTGAAAACGGCATTTCCGATTTGCTTTTAGAATCTGAGCTATGCTCTGTCTCTAATGACCTCCTTGTCGACGGGACGTTAAATTGCAAGTTTCCTCCTCCTCCTCCTCCTCACTTCATTCCTCGTTGTTCTATTGAACATGTTCTGTAGATTAGTTGAAGCAGGCCTACATTTGGTCTCCTGTTCAACTTGCTTCCCCAAGTTTGTTTGTGGGGCCATCATTTTCAGCATGCATAGGAAAATCTTTATGTAAAGAAAAAGCGCCTTTTTCTTGTAAAACAGGTCCCACACCTGTTTTGCCTTTCACTTTAAGGTATTTTCACTGGAATCTAGACTGATACAGCTTTGTCGTGATATACGATATTTGCAGATTATAAGAAGTTCATGCCTTATTTTTTAAGTAAAAACATCGTTACTTACAGTTATTCGAGTTTTAAGCTGGTATCTGCGTTTTCTCTAATCTGCTGACATGCTGAAAGTCGCACTATAGCTTCCCTTACGAAACATAAGCACATTTTCACATTACGAACTTATTTCGTCTTCACAATTTTCATGTTCTTTTACGCTAACTGCTACGGGACACTATTATTCTTCTGTCAATAGTTGTCGATATTTTACCGCATCCATGTTTTACTTACAAATAACAAAGTGGGTTAACTGTGATTTAGTTATCTCATGCATTCCTCAATCATTGATTTGATGAATGACGATTTACTTGTATCACACATTGCAGGACCAAATAAGTTTACTTAACTAAAGCATCCATTTAAAGATCCCCGTCCACTCAACAGCGTACACTTACAAGAGCTCACCTACATTTATTTGTCTCTAATAGTGCCCCCTTATGTCTATGAAGTAACTTAGCCTTTTCTGAAACCAGATCTATCTTATCTCAGATACTATCAAATTTCTTCTGATCTTCAGTAGGATTTCATAAGCAACAACACTGAATGAGTACATACTTCATCCAATTACCATGCTGAGATATAAATTAGGGTTATCAGGCCGCTATAAATTTGAGGAAACATCATTTCCTCTTCCCTCCTATGCCGCCAGTAATCTTGAACACTGCAAGAAGTTTTACAGTTGACTATAACTGCAGGGTCTCTTAAATGATACCTACTATAGAATACAAAAGCTCACTGTTCACTGACGTTCTTTCTAAACGTTATTTGTCTATCAAAAAGTTTATTCTATTAAAGAAATGGAAAGTTTTTGCTCATTCTTTCCCGTCACAACATGTTTTTGCCATGATGCTGGCCAATCCTGTCATTGTTGACCTTCAGTCTCCACTTGTCGGCAAAAACACAAGTAATAACTGTTTCTTGGCTGCCAAGTAAACAGGTGACGTCAAAAAGCGCAGGTTGAAGACAGCGGAATTATATCGTTCTCCGCCCAGTAAGGCAGGTCTAACTTGCACTGTCAAATGCGTATGTGTGTCCAGCAGCTTTGAGTGTGATATGTACATATGACAACGACTGAAACCAATAAAAGAATGACTGTTGCAGCAATACTAATCTAAATATGAAGAAACGTGGAGGGAAAATATTTTAACGTGTAACCACAGAGTTCAGTCCCCAGAATAAGGGATAAATTAGCATCAAAATAAATCATCAAGACGCACTTACAGACGGCGATGATCGACTAATAAATTAAAATTCACTACTGCTGTTCCATAGACATAAGGGGGCACTGTTGGAGACAGATAAACGTAGGTGAGCTCTTGTAAGTGTACGCTGTTGAGTGAATGGAGTTCTTTAAATGGATGCTTAAATTAAGTAAATTTATTTGGTCCTGCAATGTGTGATACAAGTAAATTATCATACATCAAATCAATGATTAAGGAATGCATCTGACAACTAAATCACAACTAACCAAGTTTATTATTTGCAAGTAATCAGATCTCACAGTTAAGCAATTTAATAAAAACTGGAAATCAATAAACAAATGAATTTGCAAACTACAATAAAGAATCTGGGATGACTTTTCGAAGTTAATGCGTATCTCAACCAAATGTGTATGTCTGCAGAAGACGCACAGTGATTTTCGCAAGTTAGTACATAGATATCGAAAATACTTCAGAAGGATATGCCTGTGCATCTTCTACCGGAGTCGAAAGACTGTTGAACTTCTAACCGCAAATAAATCTTCGAAATAAAGATTGCAATTACTAAACATCATTACAATAACTTCACCTCTCCCTACAGTTCGGTTTGCTGTTATGGCTGTGCCTCACAGTACTTAGGATCTGCAAATGGTGTCTGTGATGGCTGCTGTATCAGTAATTGGCTCGTCACAAACAATTCGTTTCTACGTCTGTGTTCAATTCAGATTGATTAGAACCTCATGTCTCGGACATTCAGAAGTTTCGAAGAGGCGTGGAAGTGGATAAGTAACTATGTGCAGAGTGTTTCCAACAAGAAAAACATTGACCTCTGATTCTTGTAAGATATCACTAAAAAGATAATGTCTTAGAAGACACTGGACTCCCTTCGTTACCGAAATTTCCGGTAGTTGACTAACAAACTTGTTAGCCCTTAGGTTCCAAAATGTATGCAACAGACTTTGACGTCAGGTGCAATAAAATCAAGGGAATGGGATGGCCCAGCGTTGAAAATCAGCAAAGTTTTGCTAAGTAGTGGACGTCAAAAATAAAATAACATAGAACGCTCCCGTGATACAGTATCTGGTGAGCTGCTGGTGGTCCCGATATGCAGTGTTGGTGACCAAAGCCCAGACCGCATATGATCATGAACAGTAAGAATGTGCATGGGATTGTGTACTACACAGGCAGCATATCAGGATGCATCTGACGATGCAGCTAAAATGCTGCGTAACCTGTCGGGCCAGTAAATAAAGGACTTACAGCCAATGCGACCTTATCTTTTAAAATAGCTCGCGCTGGTTAATTCGGTTGGATCTCTGTAATCACAGTCTTACTCTCTACTCCCACTCCTAGATTATTTATGTGAACCAACAGCAGCTCTCTGATGTCCTTAGGTTAGTTAGGTTTAAGTGGTTCTAAGTCTAGGGGACTGATGACCTCAGATGTTAAGTAGCGTAGTGCTTACAGTTAGAGCCATTTGAATCATTTTTTTCACGGCCTACACTGCATCTCTCATCCTCACTGGCGTTCAGCCTATTTAGGCTGTGCCATCTTATTTACCCACGCTTGCAATCTAGCTTAGAAACTCAAAATCTAAGTAGTTAAATTTCTGTAGTCACTAGTACTAATTTACATTTCTTTATCCGGTGGGGATTAATTTATTATAATTTAATTTGACTAACTGTAACTTGTTTTATACAAGTTACGGGGCAGACTGGTCACATAACGCCAACGAAAATATAACGAATTCTACAGAGCCAATTCATCCTACAGTTCAAGCCAATTATAATTCTACTAAATGCGGCTTGCTAAGTTTCTGGATTAAAGGACGATGTCCAAGTATTAGCGTTTCTTAACTGAAAACTAAAGTAGATATGTGTTTCCACTGTTATGGACGGTTTTTAGTGGCTGTATTTATAGAGACGTTGTTGGAACTGAGTCCTCAGTACACAAGTGTACAACTGACATACACATATATTTATTATTGAACATAACGCTCACGTCCAGAAATACTTTTCCTATAGCATCTGAAGGATAACGAGGTCACAGCCATCCTACCTAGTGTGTCGTGGGCCATGAGTTCATATTCTCCTAGTTCATATTTTCTTGCAGATGAAATGGCTAACATCTGGCAAAATTTTTATGGCAGTTTGTTTTTAATTTCTTGTCCGGGTTGTGAGGCATTGAGCAACAGGTACTGCAACTGTAGTACTGATTCGCAGCTGAATAAACGAACCAGCTGCATTTCTAATTTTTCCTTCAAAAGAATGCTAAATTCAGATTGACCTTAATAAGTAGCTTAAATTATGTATGCCGTCCATAATTTTGAAATCAGAAAGAGCTAATTCCAACAGGCAAACACCTGATATAAAGGGCGACCTTAAAAAATTTTTGACCCATGTTCACCTAGACAAACAGTGATCAGATTCTCATAAAATAAAAAACATCAACTAACGTCAAATTCAGTATTCAGCTGACGTAAACATCGGGTATTTCACATTGTATGGTATCCGATGTTTAAGTTCTATGTATACTGAAGTTTAGGTAAGTGTATGCTTGTAATTTAAATTATTAGTGCTCGAGGTCTAGGTTATATGTATGATTCAGGTCTATGTAGTGTAACAACGTAAACTGTGGTAATTTTATGAGGTGTGTGGGTTTGTATATAACAAAGTTCTACATTGTTTTCCTACACATGTAATTTATGCCCTTTCATACTGATTGGCCATGTGGTTTTTGTAGTTTTATACTCATATATTTCACCATACCTAATATGTATGATGACATAACATTTGATTTTTGTAGTCTTATACTGATATGTCATCGTACACGCATTAAAAGAAATTTGTGACATTATATGGCACTTGATGTATAAATCATGCGTATTCCAAGATTTGGCTACTGATGTTTATAATTTCACAGCCTGGTGTGCGAGATCTAGATACAAAGTAACGAATGGTTGCTCTGTTCTATGTCATATCATAATCCAATATCAAATTACTTTTGTTGGTCAACAAAACTCCGCTTTAGTGACTGTTTTATATACGCTCATGTATTGTCCAGTAAAGCCAGAAAATCTTGTAAATGGATAAAAGTTTTTAATCTGAAGCTTACAGACAATTTCACTGCAGTTCCAAACATAACTGAAAAGGCTTCTGACTTTTCGCATTACTTTTATAGTCGTTAAGTGAGTAAGAAGCAGTAACCATTTAGCAGTTTGAGATAACGTAGTGCTCGACCCTTAGATCAACGGTTCCGAGGTTTACATCACTATAACCCATAGCTTAAATCATAGAGGATCCGTAATTTAACTCTTTATTGCCTGAATCGTCAAAACCACACATGTTTTCATGTTTTGTTATGAATAATAGTAACAATTAGTAACAAAACAACAGTGAAAATTTTTGGAATTTTAATTTTATTTCTGCCATCATTTTAAAAAAGCGGTACTTTTGAGTACTGTCTGGCCCTCCAGTGACTTGTCAACCATCAGTTCTCAGTACAATACTTTTCGTAAGTAATGAATCAAAATGGG
This sequence comes from Schistocerca americana, assembly GCF_021461395.2. NCBI lineage: Eukaryota > Metazoa > Arthropoda > Insecta > Orthoptera > Acrididae > Schistocerca > Schistocerca americana. The sequence continues at coordinate 804,719,626 of NC_060121.1, forward strand.
TTAGAGAGCACTAACGTTACAAATCAGTGATGTTTAGCAAAGTAATTACACAGTTACAAAGTGGAATTCAGTAAAAACATTTTTATTTTCATTGTAGCTGACAATACTCCACAAAAAATTTTGAGTTTGGTCTACATTGAACCTTTTTTTGTACTACATACCTCATAGCTTTCCATTTTTTCTGTGAAAGTAATCAAACGATGATCTTTATTTCCTACTCTTTCATCGTTAAGTGGTAATTTCTTGGTTTTGTTGCTTTATATGAAACCAGCCTTGCAGCTCTGGGACTGACATGTTTGCATTGGTCTTACCCATCTCTCCCTTGAGAAACATTTCTCCTGAACACAACTGGAATCCTTCCCCACACAGCCCACAATTCATAGTTGCTTTTTGGATCTTCTTCCCAGCTCGTGAACTGATATAGGTCTGATGCCATGGTTCACGTCTCCAATATTACAATTCTAGTCCATCACAGAAGATCACTTACTGCTGATTTTAATACCACGCTACTGTTTTCAGCACATAGAAACTACTTCTGTTACATGGTACTTGAAAAGCTGTCACACAGTTTTGACTTTCCAGAAAAATATTCCAATGTCAGAGAATAACCATCTATAATCAAAGTTACCTCTTTTAATTTTCTTAGGACGTGAATGGACTCTTGGGAAACCCTTCCTATTTATCGTAACTATGCCACAAGCCAACGTCTGTTTTTGCTTTTAGCCACCAAGCAGGGCAAAGTCAGCAAAATAGTTGACAAAGTACCGTCTCCTTTTTTCACCCCAAGACTTATTTGATCAACTTCAAACATAATTTTCAGATTCACTCTCCAGAGAGTCATTTCTTCCTTGCTAGATCACCAAGGCAAGAATAGATCCTTTTAATCTGCAATGTAGGACAGTTTGTTATAATGTTATACAGATTTCACTGGGTTTTAATGTTGCAACGAACTTCTCTCTCTGAAGATAATGATTGAGACATCTCAGTTTCCACTACCTTCTGTCAATTTCAGTCTACGGCAGCTTTCTATTTTTGTGAGGGTTTTCTGGTAAGAAAACATTTGTCGCTTCATTTTTTCATTTCTCTGTAGTTTTGGGTAAACTGATTTCGAGTTCCACTGGTGCACGTTCCATCGAGTCTCTTTCATAAATTGCATCAAAGCCTAAAGCCGTTTCAAAAATTGCTCCAAAACCTCGAGTTTCAGTATTATTAGCAGCACCTGCTTCAGTGTCATTGTCTTCATCTTCTTCTGCTTCCGTAACGTCCTTGTCTCTCATAAATGTTCGAGAAGAGCTTGCAACAATTTCCTCACCTGTTAATATTATCGATGGTTGAAATGTGGTACTTTTCTTTGGTATCACATTTATAACAATGAAAATCATGCTAACACCAACGGTAGCCAGACCTTTAAGCAACTAGATCGGCAAAGTCAGTAAAACATAGCGAAAAATCAAAGAAAACAACGAGCTATTCTTATGTAGCAGTACACGAAAAGAGCACACATGACCAGACGGTAATCTATAGAACCTGATCATCTTACCTATGCTAGTAAACAAAAAAACTGCCAACAGTTGTGCGACATATAGTCTCTTCAAAACAGATCGTCAGCTGTCACCAAAGATTATAGAAATGAACTTTTTCAGCAGCAAAAGATCTGGACGCAGACACAGAAGATAAACATATACTTTAACGTACCATTATCCCAGGATGTGGAAAATGTGTGTGCAGTCAGTATCAATAAGAATCAAAAGAGATGGTACATAGAAGGTTAAATATTTCCTGTGATTTAGGTTCATTCTATAACAGAATCCAGCTTTGTTTTTACAATTGTATTATTTATGCACTTTTGTTTCGACTGAACATTATGTTCTGATATATTTATATAGGTATTTGTTGTCGTACAAATGTATCAATGTTTACGCAACAGAAAAAAATTGTATTCTTGACATTTCCCAGGGTTACATTGGGCCAGTGTAATAGCATAACACGAATGTTATACAAGACTATTGCTTTTGTATTTGGAAACATATACAGCTGTTTCTGCACTTTACTTATTTATGTTGCATGGTACTCTGTGTTTAAGTCATCAGTACACCGAGATTTGGATTGGACGACGTTTGTAATGTAACGATACCTTAGGTTATATGATTACCGATTAGCACTGTAAGTCTCAGTTGCATAATAATACAATTTTTTTCCGTTTGTTAAGATTACACTTCTTCAGAAAGTAGCAGATATACATGTATGTTCATGTGACTTTACATGTTGTATTACACAAACGATTAAATTATCTTTTACTGGTACTTACCTATTTATTTTTGACGCAAGCTCATTGTAGCAACTATATTTAAACAATGTATTTTCGTGATTTCTGTGCTAGTTATCACTGACTTTATTAAGTTTTTATCTAGGCACTTATAATTCACAAAACGTTACAGACTTGTTGGTCGAAGCTACAGCTTTATGAGGTGTAAGATAGGTGCTTGTAAATATCACTCATTGAGTGATTATTTATCATTTTACCATGAATAGTGTATGTATTCAATGTTGACAACATCGATGCATTGTAAAATGATCTTGTTTAAGAGGTACCCATATTTTTTCTACCGGTTCAATTGCTGACAGAGTATATCTATTTACATAAATTATACTGAATATGACAGGATTTATTTTGCATTGTATTCTTTGAAGTTCGTACGTGTGTTCACTGGTGTTCTCTGTTCAGATGAGGTCAGTTCTTACGCTATTCCTTTCATATTCGGATGTGAGGTGCTGTGAGGCCAATTTTATGCTGTCGTGTGTCACAGAGTATTACGCATCGTTATGTAAAGATATCGTAACTTTGAGGAGTTTTGATTCATCTAAAGGAAAGATGCATTCTTTTTGTAACGACTTTCACATAATTTGGTGACTATCTCTTAAACAAGTTACTTGATATTATCTGTACTGCCTATACTTCATTTTTGTTGATAGTCTTCCTGTGATAGTAGCCGCGACGACCGAAAACGACAAAGAGTAGTTCGTACAACAGCTGGCTAAAATGCAATTCTTCAACTTTCTGACAGCTGTAACAAGTCACCTCAGTAAAATATTGATTTAATTTTTATGGTACAAAAGTCTACTCATCAATGAAGCTTACATACTCCCAGCAGGCATCGTCATTACGTAGAGCAGAACCAAATTTTTTTTTTTTTTTGTGATTCGCAGACAGAATATCCTTTCAAGAGACAATAGAGAGAGAACGAAAATATAATTTCATTCTTTTCTGCTTGCTTGCTTGTGTCAGATTAACCAGGGAACTGGATTTGATCTGGAGGCTGTACACAATGTAACACGGATTGAAGATCCCAATTAAAATGTCCCTTCCACTGAAACAAGGCATAAATAACTGCCTCTAATGTTCGCCAGAGTGGGCATGCCTCCGCTTCTCAACGCAAACTGTATTGAAGATTCTGTGTCACCTAATAATATCTTTGCTGTGTAACCTTTCCATAAACCTGGTTAGTTGTCAAGTGTCTTTGCTCTTATGAGATTTCGCAGATATAACAAAAGTTGTCGGAAGGCTTTCATGTACATGATTTTCAGATAATGAATCTTGAGATAAGAACAGTTACCCGAATTCTTCCCACTAACCTTATCATTATGTTCCCTGATAATCATAGCTCAGAGAGTATCTCGAAACTTCTTCCCAATGTTTACAGAGTACAAATCTGCGCTACCTGAACTTAGGTATTCCACAAGATAGCCACGTGTGCTGTCTCTGTGCCCTGACTGCCGTGCTACGTGCCACTTGGAGGCTAACTTATGGGAGCTTCAGGTATTGTGGGATACACTTTACTGTCGTTATTGCATGTCTAGATTGAGCTCGTTCCTAGCTCTTAAACACAGATTATCAATAACTTTAACTATTTATCAAGAAGTGCTTATATTCCACGTAATAAAATACATAAAACTTTCCATTGAAAAGGAATTTTTTTTTAAGTTGCGCTTGGAGGGTAATATAGGACAGCCGGAAAATACGGAATAAGGTGTTAAAATTTACGTGATCATGTAAACTTGAGAAAAAACATTTTTATTGCATACGAAGAGCAATTCTAAGACTGTATGTAACTTAAATCGTCAAATAAATTACTTATTAGTAATAGAAAAAAATATTTCAACTCAGTAACAAATCTGATACATCTTCTTACTCTACAAACCAAATTGTAAAACTAATTACATAATTAAGGCGATTCCTTTTACGTTTGCCTGTTTGCAGAAGTCACAAATTTAATATTCCTTTTCATCCCCAGTGAGTCAAGGCTGGTCCACATTTCAAAAACCATGCACCAAACCAAAATTTCTCCTGTCCCGTCATCCGAAAACTTTCCACCACAAACCAGAAACTTTGCGTCATTATCATTTGGCACAGAAGATGATACAAAGTCCAACCCTGATGACATATCTGAGTGAAAAGATTTCACTGAAACCGTCCTTCAGAACCAACTATAATTTCTCATTTAGTTTAGATTTTTTCACTAATATGAAGCTCTCTTGTGTCTTTTGCCTTTACTTGTGCTACCAAAACCACTCTTGCCGCATTTTTTCCTTCGTTCCCTGTTAATGAGCTGTTGCTTACAGTTTTTGAGAACTCGGTTTGCTTTAAACTAAGCTTCCAGTTATTCTTTGTTAGGTGATTCAAAAAATATGGCAGTTTTTCCCTGTTTCATCCCCTAGTGGACATTATTTTAGATGGTGGTGAAACATGGAAAGGAAGAACATAACTACGCAAATCTACTGAACTCTCAAC